>NW_020447308.1:5605084-5619131 GCF_003343035.1 Apteryx rowi | reverse complement strand
GGGGGCGGCCCCGCCGCTTTAGCTGCTATTTAAAGGGAGGAGGGGGGAAAAATCCTCGTTTTGAATGTTTTCGCTCCGTTCCCAAAGGGACTGTGTGCGGAGAGGGGTTTCTGTGTGGGAAATACGGGGAGGCAAAAGCCTTCCGGGGCGAGAAATGGCGGGCAGGTGGGTTTGGTGAGGGGGAGGCGGGAGCAGGCGGCCCTGACAGGGATAACGGCTTCCCCCGCCTGCCCCGTGTGGAGAATAACGGTCTCCCCCGCCCGCCCGCCCGCGGCCTGGATGTGCCTCAGGGCAGAGTTTGGGGTTCAACGTGGTGCTCGCCGCGAGGGGAAAATCTGATTCCGCCTGTGCAAGCGCCTGCGGTAGCAAAGGGGTCTCCCCCTCCACTGGCCGCCTGTAGCGCATCCAAACACCTCTCCCTCCTTACAGCCCCYGCAAAGAGGCTGTTGACACTTGATAAATTGAGCTAGGGAATCACGGTCGGTTTGGTTTTTATCCCACAGGTCGTTCCCCTCCCCTGCTTGTGCAGAGGGGGCATCAGCTAGTCCCAGGATCTGCTCGGCACGTGCCTTAGGGGCAAATCTGGGAGGAAAGGAGCGTTTCTCCCCTCAGCCRAGTCCCTTTCGGTCTCCACCTGCTGCTTAAATCATGCTGTGAAGATAGAAATAAAAACTGCCTAAGAGGTGAGTTCAGGCAGGGAGAGAAGAAGGGACGATAATGCTCTGTCGGGAGCTCCCTTCACCCTTGGTTTTAGTGAATTCTCCTGGGTCTGGTTTTGTCTTTAATTTATTTWTTTTTTTCATGTTGATAATGTTAGGAGAAAGAATCCAGGCAGCAGAAAGAATCCAGAGGCCGAGGGACAAATCAGCTGTTTCAGAGAGGCCTGAGGTAAGTGAAAAAACAGGGTCCCAAACAGCCGGTTGTGCAAGTARGGATCAAGACGGGGTACCTGGTCCTGTCGGTGTTGTCCCCTGGTACCTCCCRTCAAACCCAGCCTTGGGAGATGCTGCTTTTCATGCAGGACGAGGTAGTGACTCTCTGGACGCACGGGAGCCTCTCTTTCTGCCGCAGCCATTTCGGTTCAGCCTGTAACGAGGTCTCTAAGGCAGGTCTGGCCCCCACAGCTTTCTTGCCTTATCTAATTTGCTGGGTAAGTGTGGCACCAYGGATGTTGCTGTGTACCTTTGATGTCTCCGCGGCGCTGCCGACCGCCACCAGCTGTCCTTCAGGAGCAGGGTGCTCTGGTGTTTGAGGTCTGTATTGGAGCGATAAGGTATTGCTGCTACCGAAGCAAGGTCTAAGTGATCAATGTTTACATAAAGAGGCAGTTTCTAAGCAAGGCTGTGTTGCAGTAACAGCCTCCAGTGGCAGCCACTGTGCTGTCCTGGAAACCCGCTGGTGGGCTCGAAGGGTTTGGGTCAGAGCTTGCCCAGTTCAGCTGGCTTTATCTGGATGTTGTCAAATCGCCCTGTACGTGTTTGGCTCTGCAGAAGTTGTCCCAGCTTCCGTTCTTTCCCTTCCCCTCCACTTTTCTAACAATTTAGTATTTGAAAAAAATAGTCAAAAGCACTTCCAGTCCTTTGATGTCCCAGTCATCTTGGGGTGTGACCATAGACCAAACGTATAACCAGTGGTTCAAGGCTGTGTAGCCAGAGGCGGCATAAAGTAAAACTCAGTGACTTCAGAATATTCATTTTACCTCTGCAAAAAATATGTGTGTGTTTATGTATATACGCATGTGTTTATGTATATGTACATATATATATGTGTGCACGTGCACACACATGGATTGTTTGCCCCTGTATTGGGTTTCCCTGATGCTTTCAGGCATAAGAGTTTGCTCTAACGCTGGCTGCAGTACTGCCAAACAGCCCTTCCCGGATGGCTCCAGCCTGTGTGCTGCTTGCCAGGCACAGTGTCCAGCTTAGGTGAGGCCCGCACACCGGAGGAGCTGTCTCACCCTGCCATCTACCGGGAACATCTGCTAAGTCCTGCCTGCTGGCCCTGCCCGCTTGGAAGCACGAGGAGCCTGTGCAGATGGGCACGTGCTGTGATGTGTTCTGGCCCCATCTTTTTGTCTTAAATGACATCTCCTTACATTTTCTAGCCTTTTCTGTATTTGCTTGCGCTCTGCCATGCCATGGATGTGGGGGAGCTGTTCACTCTCCCCACAGTCTAGCTTCACCCCAGTAGGAGCCATTGCTGTTCTTGATTTGAAGTATGGTTCTGCTCTAGGATCTAACACTGCTGTCTATCTGCCCTCCTAGAGAGGAGCTACTAGCACAGTGCACTGAGACACTGCCTCTTTGTCACTAGAAAATCTTCCTTTTGGCTCAAGCCTTCATTTCATATCTCAGAGGGCATCATGAATAGACCTGGTGCACTATGTTCCTAAGCTCTGGGGGAGGCCCATGCTGAATTCTGTCATTGCTATCTCTTGCATTTTCTTGTCTGCATCGGTTTTTGCTCTGAAAGGAGAGAGACCTTGGGTTGATCGAGTACATGCTGTTGCTTTTTGGCCTTCAAATACATAGAAAAATTTTGTGAAGAGAAAGGAGTAACCTGGTCTGCAAACCCAGGATGGGCAGGACTAGGAGGCATGACCTTAAATTGCAGCAGGCAGGACTTAATTTCTCCTGTGTATAGCTTTCCAGTGGCCAAGACAGCAAAGTGGACTAGACTGCAGAAAGTGGGGGGAGGGCAGGGGCTGTTTTGCTGTTGGTGACAGGGAAGAGTGGGCCCACATCCCTTGGGATAGGAGAAGTGACCTTGTGAGGTTCCTTCCAGCCCCTCTCCTCTACGTAGTCTCTGCAGCATCTGCACTCCCTCTCTGTCCCGTGCAGGCTTACAGACCTCTGCAAGACTTCATCCTTGTCATGGGCCACTCTCTCCTCCTCCAAAGGAATCCCTGGAGGAGCGCACCATGTTTCAGTGTCTCCCGGGGCTCTCCAGCCTTGCTATACATTTGGTTTTGGCTGAGAGCACACACTGATCGCGGTGACCACATGAGGGTGCCAGTGCTGTTTACCTGCCACAGTGTGCTGCAGTGAGCAATGAACGCCAGGCTGCAGTTGGGGCTGTTCTCCGGGCTCAGGCTCAGGCTAGTTTTGGGGGACTGCGCTAGCCTGGGGACCCCTGCCTAGGCCTGTGCTGCTCCGGTGAGAGAGTGCAGGCCATGTGCGTGTGGTGGGAGATGCAGGGAGGCAGGCCCAAAGCAGAGGCAGCATCCCGAGGGGATGCTGAGATGCAGAGACCCCCTGTGACTTCAGAAACATCCCTCTGTGGGCACAGCTACGTCTCGTGCGAGGACGCCAGCACTATCGTTAGTGCTGGGAGCAGCAGAGCTGAGTCTGTAGTTTCCATCTCATCGCAGGCATGCTGCCGAAGGGCGTTGTAGCACTGGTGCAGCTGTCCTGCTGCTCGGACGGTTGGCAAGGGTTGGCCTGCCCAGCTGTGAAACGGGGAGGGTTGCCTCTCATCCCTGTAGATCATAAGCTCTTGAGCAATTACATATTGGGGGGGGGGGCAGTGTCTATGCTGGTCTCGGAGGTTTGGATTTGTGTTTTGTTTTCCTTTTATTCAAATTGAATTTAAAAAAAATGTCTGGTAAGAAAATCAAGCATAAGGGCTGTCTGGGTAAAGGAGAAGCCCTGTTTTTGTACAATAGCTCCGTAGGTGTAGCATCCCCCCAGGAAGGGGGAAAGCTAGGTTTCATCCTTGCCTCTGCCTGAGGGGCGATGCAAACTCTGGTCTCCGCAGGACCGCAGAGAGTGCCGTAAACAGCAAGCTGTGAGCATGTCTGGCGTGGAAGGTTGTTCTTGCTCTTTCCTGTTATTTTAAATAATTAATGATTTGATGGAGCAGGGAGTGGAGAAGGCAGGTGTCCCGTCTCCCCCGAGAGCAGTGTGTGCACCAGGCTAGACGGAGTCTTGCTCTCTCTCAATGAATATTTAAGCGTCTTAGACAAATTGGAGTGGCGCCAGCAGGAATGACTGAGAAGGGCTGAGCCTTTCCCACTGGGCACCTAGTGCCTGAGGGCTGGGGAAACGGCACTGAATAGGGCAGAGAGTAATCCCTGCTTGCATGTACGTRCTGTGCCTAGCCCAGTGACATCCCCGCCTTGGGTGGGACCTCTGGCTCTTGCTAGTCTTTTGTTATGTTGTAAGAGATCCTTGGATGAAAAGCTGGGTGGACTTAACCTGTCACTATTAATGTCTTTGTCTGCACCTCTTCCAGAACTTGAATCAGCGAGGATTGATTGCCTGTGGCTTTTCTGCTGCTTAATGCTGACCTAAGAAGAGAAATAGCACAGATGCATTGAAAGTTCGCATCTGTGTGTAGACTTGGGTGTTTCCAGAGGGCAAAAAACAATGCAGGCAGTTTCTTCTGTCCTTTCTAAATAGGTATGTTTCCAGGGGTGGAAGGCATGAAGACTTTCTGCTGATACTAGCTACAGAATGTTGCAAGGATTTATTAACAATGTTGAACACTTGCCTAGCAATCTATTTATTAGATAGCAGATCTAAAAGAGCTTTTGGATTTTTCCACTAATGTTGTAGCATAACAGATGACAGGGGGAGGTGATAATTTGAGCTTTTTTTGCAATGTATTCCTGATATTGACCCTTTCTTCAGAAAGGTATTAAAGTCTTTGACTTTATTTGACTTGAATAATTTTACCCAGGTCAGCTACGTGCTCTTTCTTACTTAGAAGTCAAGCTGACACAGCATTTTGTGCTCTTAATTTGCATGCATAATTTTTACATGTTAGTTTAGGATAATCATTATTTTAAATCTCCAGCTTTCAAAAATCATGAGTCAGGCTGCTTAAAACCATGACTTTTGAAAATGTGCCTCTATATGCCATCTAGTTTAGTTGTATACACAGTGATGTTAAAGTCAGTTAGATTTGCAGCTAACCGTATAGTGCTGCCCACAAACCAGTATATGTTTATGCAGAAACAGTTGCTTACCTAAAGGTTTAGCAAATTGGACTTTAATTTATAATCTTCCTTTGGAAGCAAAATTGGAAGGTGACTCCTTCTGCCTACAGCTGATGGTAGTCCAGGAAGCGAAGCCTCTGCTTCCCTAGAGGTGCCCACAGTGGGGAAGCCTGGCTTGGGAGACAGCCTCCAGCCCTGGAGGCTCATCTTGTCTGGCATAGGCTGCCACGGTCGAGAGCTTGAATATTGCGTGGGAGAGGGCATGACCACATTTCTCCTTCTCTGTAAAGGGACCATATTTACATGACTGGGTGGCAAACAGCAGGAGGTGCTTTGATAGCAACCACGGACTCTGTATGATCAGTGGCAACATCTAAAACAGTCCCTTTGGGCACCATGGAATATGGCTGCCATTTATGCCATGGGGAGTTGTATATTTGTGCTGCCTTATGTCTCAGCTTTGGGTGTGAAAGGGACTAACTGTATCAACTCTGTGTCCTGGTTTGCAAACTGCAAATTCGGTATGTCTTGCTAGGATGGAATACAGGTTAGATTCCTAGCAATACGGCCTCATGTATGGCTCCATCTTGTTTGTTATTTGTCTGGGACAGGCTTTTAGTTGTCCTGTAAACTGTTATTTTTGGTGTTTTCTTTGATACCTGCTCTGTTGCTGTGACATGTTGCAGAGCCAAAAATCTTCCGGGAACATCCCAGCAATGCACACAAACATCAGCCCTGTAGCTTCAAATAGTCAGTCATACGGAGCCTTCAGAAACCCTGGAAACCAGTGGGGCTCCACAAACCCACTCTGGAAGCCTCAGAAGGGATCCAGCAGCTTCCTCAAAGACTGCATTCATCTCCTTGCAAGGCTTCCACAGAGAAACAGCTTGTTAGAGGAACCTGTGGAGCTTGAAAGCTGTGCCAGTAATAATTCAGGCATAATTCTGAAGTCAAATATTTAGTTAAACAGAGACTGTCTGATGGCTGGATTAAACACAGGAGGCATCTGAGTGAGCTCAACACTTCATTTTTTGTCAGTGTCCATTTCACAAGCCTGTAATTCCATTTTTCCTGTCTTCCCAGACTCTGCTCATCCTGTGTAGCCTTTCAGACAACGCAGAATGAAGTGTTTCAGCAGAGCTGTTGCTCCTAGTTCAGGAAGCGCCCTATATCACAGTGATCTCATCTGTCTTCATGCTCAGGAAGAATCTAGTATTATGGGATTGGGAGAAAATCACGTTAGAGAAATGGAAGATGTTTTGTTTTGTTTTTGGCAGGGGGGAAGTCTCAGGGAAACCAGGGAATGTCAGAGAGTGTGCAAGTGAGCAAGCCCTGTATGGCAAGATGCTGCTGCATGGGGTTGAGACAGTTCAATCTATGTTAATAGCAGCTGGAAATTACAATTGGCAATTTTGAACTTCTCCCTTCTATCTGTCTCACTTTCCAAAGCTCATAGGCCTTTAAATCTCTTGAAAAGATAAATGAGCTTAAGCTCCTGTGTAGATTTGAAAGTGAAGCTTATACTCAATTAGCGCAGTTGCGGAGGTCATTCCTGATGATCAGGTCACTCCTGATGATCTCCCACTTACTGACGCAAGTTCAGTACATCTTCTGGCTTGGTATATTCTCCTTCCAGTTATGAAGAACTAGACTCACATTTATCCTGTAAGAATGTGTGAGAAGCAAAAAAAAAAAAAAAAAAACTGCTCGATATTATTTGTACCTGAAGGATATCTTATAAAAATATGGCTTGGGGGAGAAATTGGTTATTTCTCTGATGCTTTGCTGAAGCAGGTCTGTATGAGTCCATTGTGACTGAACTCTTAAGCGTGTGCTAGACCGAAGTGTGAGCAGTAGCTGGGAGATTACGGGTGGGACAACCCGTATCTTGCAGTGAGCATCAGGTCACATAATAGCCCTGGCCTTGCTTGGACTTGTACTCCTCGCTGGCAAAGTTCAGGCTGGTCTTTCAAAACCTGGAACCCAAGAACTGTGTTCTCTTAAAACTTCTACAGTGTGAAGGAAAGTGAGTGTAGCTGTCGCGAAAGGAGTGATGCACTTCACTCATGAGAGGGAAGCAGCACTACGTTTATTGCAGTAAGACAGCGACTTAACAGAGTTCAATCATAAATAAGAACGATTTAATGAGGTTCGATTGGCAAGGTTCACTCAGTTATTTACTGCATGAAGGACAGGGTCAGATGCRTGTGCWAYGGAGACCYTCCYRTTGAGTCACGAGGTTCAGACTGGACCCCCTTGCTTTCTAAACTCCTTCCGAGAGGAGCCTAGGTGCGGCTGGATCCAGTCCTAGTCTCAGACTTGGTCAACGGTTTATGTCTAAGGGATTATGTGCGCAGTTAGTCAGAGATATAACTCAGCAAAGTTTTGTGAAGTTCGCAAAAGTTCAGCATGCTATTAATCACTTCCCGAGGACCTGTGGTGGGTAAGGAAGCTCTCAGCCTCGAGGAGCGACCTTGAGGCGTCCCTGCTCAAGGGGAGGTTCTGCAGTGCAGCCCGCTGCCGTGCAGGAGAGCTCAAGGGGCTCTGGGCTGCCCCCTATTTATGGGGGGGAGATGATTGACTCATAGTCATATCTGCATGCTAGACGGGCCTTAGTTGGCGCATGCTCAACCAGCCCCTACATACGTGCTGTTTACAGGGAGGTCAGGTTGAGGGGGAGAGAGCACATCATCAGTGGGGGGGAAGGAGCACACCGTCACAGTAGCAGGGAGTTATCAAAAGGGCAGAAAGTCTTCTTTCTTGAATTTGGTAACAACCAGTTGTGTGATGGAGCTGTGGATCTGACCCTCCCTGGTTCAAGTGTGATGCTTAGTTGAGCGGGTGTTTGGTTATGGGAGGTGGGAACGACCGCATTGTATAAACTGAACCGCAACCGGGCACTGAATCCTGATCCCCTCGCTGACATGTCTGCAGGCAGTATTTTCCTTCTGCTCTTCCACATGTGTAAAAATAGGGAGGATCCTCTGTTTCCTGGGCCTCCAAGGACTGCCTGGATCCTAAATGCTTCCCTGCTTTTTTCAGGAAAAAAAGTCCAGCCGAAATGCAGGATTTTAAAACCATCAGCCTAAAGTGCTGAAACCTACTGCCAGAGGCACAGCTGTGAGCTGCTCTAATGTCATGCCGTCAGGCCCATTGCTAAATATTAAGCAAACCAAAAAACCCTAGGTCGTTTAATGGAAGCAAAGGTTCACTAGAGCTGTGGTGCTGTCACTGCCTTCTTTTCTGACCCCTGGGTAAACTACAGAGCGCAACAGAAGCAGGAGAGCACACAGTTAGGAGGCAGCAGTGCAACTTTGGAAGTGTTTCATCTCTGGCTCTCTGCAATTTTTTTGCAGAACAACATCTGTCTCTGCCCCCAGCCATATACAAGTGCACCGAAAAGGGTTTGTTCCAAGCTTAATGAGTAATTTCATGGTCTCGGAATTGGAGGCGAGGAGAGGGGGCTGGGACAGCAGCTGGAGCTTTGTGCTTTGCAAGGAGCTCTGCTAATGTCAAATTGCAGCCTGATGGCTTTAATGTTATTGCAGCCCACTAGGCTTCCCTTTAAAGTCTGCTGCTGGTGGTCGGTGCAGAAACAGCTCCTACACAGGAAGCCCTTGTTGCACAGCAGCCTCACTTCTGGGCGCAACAAGCAACTTGGAAAAAAATGACATCAGCAGAGAGGAGGTGGGGGAGCTCAGCTGGGCGTCAACTCTGCTCCGTGCATGGAGAGAGCGCTCAGAAAAGCACTCTGCCTGTCCTGCTTCTGGTTTCAATGCAATGTGCTTGTAGAAATAGGGGTGAGAGAACAAAAAACTCAGGGCAGACATGTAATCGCATTGCTTGAGCCTCTGCTGGATGCTGCTGAGATGTGGTGATGCACACGGTGCGAGAACAGCTATAGTATGAGATGACTCAAAGTGGTCTCAGCAGACCTTTAAAAAGCACAAACCCCAGCTTTCTCGCCGAGAAAGGACAGGGTTATCTGTACAGAGCAGCAATCTGTACAGAGCACAGGAAACAGAAGGCAGATGTTGTCATATGTTTGTCATATGTTTCCACCACAGGGTCTCCCACTGGGAGATGCTTGCAGATCCCAGGCTCCGGAGCAGGACCTGCGCAACTCCATGCACACACCATGCTGTATTTATTATTTAGTGCGTAAGAATATACAGGGTTCTTCCTCCACCTGCCTAGGTTTTCCTAGTCTGGAGAGGAAGTTTACATTCACTTGCTGTGACTCAGCTGCAGAACCTTACTCATTTTCATGGTGTTACTCATAGAAAGGGAAAGCCAAATGGCAACTGGTCTGTGCCTGTAGACACCTGTAATTCTCCTGCTTTCTGCTGTTAATCTCTGGATGAGTCTCTGTTTACTGGCACTGACATGCTTATCCTGTTGAAGCTTTTCAGTGCCTCTCTTTGCAGAGACAGGCTGATTAGGAAGTAAAGTCCACTCCTAAAGCTCTAAGGAAGTGTGCTGAATCTCCAGGGCTGCTTGTGGAGTTCCTGAAATGGGACTATTTCAAGTTGACACTTCAGAGTTGTGGCAATGGGCTGTTGCCAAATGGAATGAACACCAGACAGAGCCGGGATTTGCTGCAGAGTCAACTGCAGCTTCTGAGCTGACCTCTGTGGTCTGGAGGGAGTGGCTGGTGGTCTACCTCTTAAAGATGCTCAGTGCTTGTAGATCCTGCTTCCAGTGAAGATGGTTTGTTGGTGTCCAGGTGTCTGGGAAGTTTGTCTCACCACCTCTCTGGGGTTCCGTCCCATGCTTGGACTCCCCAGCTGTAATATAAGGACAATAGCTGTCTGGGGTTCAGTCAGTCCCCAGAGGAAGGGATGGTCTTTTACTTTGCATAGGTCCCTGCTGCACTGCCATCTCAGGAGTCTCCGCTCGCTTGAGACCTGGCAGTTGCTCATTAGCTCGTGCCCTGTCTGCTGATCAGGGCGTGGGGAAGCACTGGATCTGGGTTCCTTCTCTGCAGCATGACGGGGTGTGTTACTGAGACCACGTGAGCATTAGTCAGAAAATCTCACCCGAGATCTGCACAGGGAGGCTTTAGCTGTGAGATAGGAACCTGTGACCGCCACTACAGCTGGGCCAAAAACAGGCTTTCCCGCTTCAGTCTCATTCCATGTAAAAACCATGCCGCAGCCCTTCCTGCACTGCACAGAAGAGCACAGTGCAAAACTCCAGCTGGGTGGACTGTCCTCACGGCAAGGAAGGAGCTCAGGCCAGGAGAGTGGTTGTTTTAGAGTTAAGGCAGTTTCCTTTGGGATATGGGAAGCTGAGATTCAAGTCACTGGTCTAGATCTGGCAGGGAGGGGGCTTGGTCTCAAACCTAGCTCTAACTTATCAGTAGCCTGCAGCTGGGTGAGGGGCCACTCTAGGGTTCTGCTGTCTCCTCATTTGCCTTGATCCTATGTGAAGAGCTTTGAGCAGAATTGCTCCATGGAGTTCTCAATTAAAAGCTGGGGTTTCCATTACTTTCTGGTAGAAAAATATTGGAAAATTCCTGTGTGGCTTTTGTATGCTTTCAGCTGGCATCCTGTCTACCCCTCCCTGAAAATATTACTGATTTTAAATGCAAGCACTTCTTGTGATGCTGGTTTCTTTGGTTGCGATCCCTAAGTTAGGTATCCCTAAGGATGGTAGGAGTTGGCCTCTTGTTATGTGGCATTGAAGTGAGCTTCTGGGGCTTGTCTGCATTTTATGCTGCCCTTTATGGGAAGGAGAGAGGATGGCTGAGACAGGCCAGAGTTGCAGCAGCATTTGGAGCAGCCACTGCCCTGCTGCTCCTAGCTGTCTGCTGTAATGTTCGCCACCGCCCCCAGCTCTGGCAGACTTGTTTGCAAAAAGCTCTGCGGGCAGTAGAAGCAAGCCGGTTTCATCATGACAATACAGTTATCCTTTTAAGGGAAAATTCCCTCTGGGAGCCAGCCCTCAATTACCTCCTACTCCAGTGCGGTCTTGCTGGGGATGACTCGTAACACGGCTGAGTTACAGCCACGGTACTCTGCCGCTGGGCACCCAGTTGCTCTGGAAAAAGATTAAACTCTCCTGGCTTCTGTTGTTTGCTACTGATTGCTGAATCCAGAAACTGTGGTCAAAACCGGAAGGGTAGGCTACTCCCATCAGCGAATCTGTGCAGGACCAGTCTGTGGACCTGCAGTTAGGGAGTCTTGGGAAGTACAAGACTGGTGATAATACACAAGTGTCTGCTAAATGCCAGGAAACTGGGGTAGGCAGTGGCCAGATTTCAGTTTGCTGTTATTCACTATGGGGAATGGGAGGGATCCCCCAAGGGTCCTGATTTGAGAGTTCCTTCTATTCTGCTGGCAAATGTCTTAGTCCCCAGGGGTGACGTCTAACTGGGATGGGGCTGCTGCTGAAGTTGCCCTCTGCCTCTGCTGCACGGAGCAGAGCAGGAAAACACACAGCTTCAGGGAAGCGCTTGTGCTCTTTCTGTGCTATAGGAATGGTGGATTTGGCTGCAAGACCCTGAATTTACATCTCTTGTGTTTAGCGCTGAAAATACTTTGATTCCAAATAAGCTGTTTACCAGAAGAACATGACACTCTTTAACACAAATATTTCACAGGAATGAGACTAGACTCCTGAAGAAGTTCTAGGAACAGCTTCTTTTTGACATCTGTACATTTACTATGACTGTTTTGAAAAATGTCCCTGTCTCTCTGGGCAATAACAGACACACTTAGAAAACCAGCCCCATGCCTGTGTAGCTACTGTTGTCTTGAGCCAAAACGAATGGACCAGCCCATGGTTGACTGGATCATCTGAGAGAGAAACCCTGGTTCTGGAAGGAAGTAGTCACAGAGGAATTAGGCTGGATCCTTGTGCTCCATTTTGAGGTGCACAGGAATCATTTTTTCTCTGTCTGGAGCAGGACTGGAAGTGCTTTCCCTTCCTCTGAGACTCGTCAAGGGTTTGAATTCTCTTCCTCTGCTTAGATTAAGGCAAAAATAAAAATTTTTGAAGACTTCTGTAAGCAGACAGGAAACATTTGCATCAGCTCAATCAAAATATGTAATTACTCTTTCAGCCTTTAAAACTCTTACTGTGAATTAATTGAAAAAAGTGTAAATTAACTAAATGTTGAAATTGTGTTTCTGTGCTGCAGAGCAAAATTGCAGAGCTTTTATTTTGTACTTTTTTTAAGCCAGGACAATTTTCTGAATCTATAGTTCTCTGTTAACAGTTTTGGGTTGCTGCTTTGCCCTGAAAATGTTTTGCCAGAAAATTTCTTGCCAGTGATTACGGTGAAGCCCTGATTTCACAGCTGGGTGTGGGTGGCTGTGAACCCACAGGGATAGAAAGGCAGAAGGATAGATGAGCTGAGAGCAATACTGTCATTGAAATATATAGCTGTCATTTGAACTGACCACCTTTCAAAAGTTGCTTAGTTCTTGGCAGTTGAAAACAAGTTGAATTTATTTGCCTCGGTCAGGAAAATCAACCCCTGCAGTTGAAGATTTAGCAGTGCTCCAGAGAAGGAGCTGCTTACAGGCCCAGTTTGGAGAGGAAGGCCAGTCAAGTGCTTGGGACTGGCACGTGGAGAGTGTAGGTTCAAATCTGTATCTGCTGCGATCCCCATGTGATATCTGGTCATGCTTTTTCTTTGAGTTTCATTTCCCCTTCAGTAAAGTGAGTCCTATCTTGCCTTGTCCGCCGTTCCTTGCAGATACACACAAGTACATTAAGAACAGGGCCGTGCTTTGCTGTCATGGTGATATGATCTAAACAGACCCAGAGTATCTTGCCAGTATTTCAAAACTGACTTCTTGTTGCAAATGAAATAGCAGAGGAACTTGCAGGTTTGTTTGCACAGATCCTGGTCTTGAGACAATTGTCACGCTGGCTTGCATGTTTGTTGCACTTCTGGAGATCTCCTAGTGCTTTATTAATTTCAGTGATAAATATCCCAGTGTGCTGTGGTGTGCTAGATAAATTGCGTCTAAAGCTGATAAGCATTTCTCTTTTTAAGAAGCTTTTTTTTTTTTCTTTGCAAAGTAGATTTCTCTGAAAGAAAAAAATACTAACTTTCCTCCAAAACTACTTGAGCTTTTGGGGGTGGGAGGGGAAAACACTCATATTGTTAAAAATATCATTGAGCATCTGAAAACCATTTAGAGACCAAGAGGGAATTAAATGCTTCAATAAGGGGTGAGGGAAAGCCAGGAACCAGCTTTCAAATATCCTCATGTCTGGAGATGACCCTGCTGTGTAGTTCGGAAGGGAAGGAGATGTGGCGTCTGTCTGCGTTGCTGTGTATGCCACATCGTCTCCTGTGAATGGGAGCTAGCACTTAGCATTGCCTACCCATGTCTCCCCTTCCTCCTCCCTTTGACTCTTCTGTAGTCTTCCAGTCTCTGCTCCAGATGGCTTTGTCTTTCCCCCCAGAACAACTCCAAAATATTTCAAGTTCTTATTTCTCATTTAAATGAACAATATGGTAGATTTTACAGCTATCTTTGCACAGTGTGTCTCATCCACTTATGGGCTAGGAAGAATAGTTCTTGAACTGTCATATTGACCAAAGAAGCAGGATTTGGCGTTCCATTCCTCTCCCTAGTTAGAAAAGTCATTAAAGGACAAATTCTCAGAATTAGCTTTTTTTTTTTTTTTTTTTTTTTTTTTTTTTAGAAGTCATCTAATGTTTGCTGCAAATGTCTCTATGTTGCCAATTAAAAATGAAAGTATCTGCTGCAAGAGGATGGATTCAGAGTCCAGCACATCAATGCTTTGTGCCTTTGCCTTCATTCTGCAAAGTGAGAAAACTCCACTGTGTCTCTCCTAGCCATACTATCAGGCTAAATTCATTCATGTCCCCAAAACACCTTGAGGTCCTCATGTTGGAAGAGGCTACAAAAGAATTGCCAATAGAGTGGTTAGTCACAGAATCACAGAATCGCTGAGGTTGGAAGGGACCTCTGGAGATCATCTAGTCCAACCCCCCTGCTCAAACAGGGTCACCTAGAGCACATTGCACAGGATTGCATCCAGGCGCGTTTTGAATATCTCCAGGGAAGGAGACTCCACCACCTCTCTGGGCAACCTGTTCCAGTGCTCTGTCACCCTCAC
>NW_020447308.1:5569877-5603959 GCF_003343035.1 Apteryx rowi | reverse complement strand
AAAGAGGATGGAGAGTGGCTTAGCAATAATGTCCGCCAGCTCCCTCAGCACTCGTGGGTGCATCCCATCAGGGCCCATGGATTTGTGGGTGTCAAGTTTGCTTAAATGATCTCTAACCCACTCCTCCTCCACCAAGGGAAAGTCTTCCAAAAACATGGAGTTAGTTCCAGTTTGGTTTTCCAACATTTCAGTTTCATTCATTCGTTTATTTTGAGCAAATCATTTTAAAATTCATTTCTTGACTTTGAAGTGTGCCTGTGTTCCAAAGTGCAAACTTATCCCCCCGGAGATGTGGGAACTGTCCCTTGAATCCAGAGGAGGTGATGAGTAAGAAGACTTTCTTGGCTGTGACACAACTAGAACTTATGGAAGGCTTCTATCAACACAGCGCTGAGCTTTCTAGGAATAAGTTGTTTGGGCAGAAAGGGGGCATGAGATGGGAAACTGGGGAGAGAAGAGAACTGATGGAGAACAGCCTGGGAGARCAGTTGGTCAGCAGTAGATAACTGCAAGTCTAGAACACTCTTGCTAGCTTTAATCTGGTTTGGTAGAGCAAAAACACCCRTATGCAATCCAGGTCTTTCAGAGGGCTTCTTGCCCGTGCTGAGCCTCTGTCCTTGCAGCTGTGCCTTTCCTCATGACACCTGAGCTAGCTAGTTTGAGTGCGTCAGCTGTACTCCAGCTAGAGCCGTGTCTGCTGTGTGGGCAGGCTGCAATGAGCAGCAGGAGAGAAGGAAAAGAGAAGACAGCTGAGCAGAGCAGGCCGGGCTRGGGAGGTGTGGGCAGGGCCTGCAGGGGGTTTCTGAAGCGCCGCAGTGTTTATCCTCCTGCAGCCCTAAGTGTTACAAGGGATCCCCAGTGAGAGGGAAAACAAGCTTAAAGAACTGAGTAGCCCTTAGGGGTTATTGGACTCTGAGCCTGGTTGCTGAGGCTTCTGCCAGTGTCCTGCAGAAAGCAGGTAAAATTCTCAGCTTTGGCCCTCTGAACAGAAACAGCAGAAACCGTACAGCTGGAAAGACCGCGGGCAACAGTTTCATCCACCTGCCTGTGCAGAACAGGATCAGATATACCTACCTTCCCTGCATATCTGCTCTCAAGAAACTCCAATGAAAGGGGTCCCCCTAGAATGGAGCCCATTCTAGAATGTCCCCACCCTGTGCCTGGAAGACTTTTCTAATGTCTTCAATCTTTTTTGCTGCAAATTAAGACAACTTTGTCTTTTCCTTTTCCCAGTGGATGTCATAAGTTGTTGACAACCATCCCTCTTGTACCAACTTGTTACAGACGGGATTTTGTAATATTGCACAGAAGTTTTTGTTTTTCTATAGGTGTGAGGGTATGTGCTTTCCATATAATCTGTAGTAAAGATGCACTGAAGTAGGATTCCTTCACCCTTTCTTCGTACTTTCTGTTTTCTGAACTCTGAGCTTTCAAACCAGCCAGGATTGCTCAGGGAAGGGGGCTGCAAAGCTGAGGAGCAGGAGGTGCAAGGACCAAGCCTCCACCTGCTCTCTGAAGTGAAGTTGGTAGGACTTGGTCTCTAATCCTGAGAAGCAGGGAGGAGATGATGGAAATACATTGCTTAAAATACCAATACGTTGCTTAAAATACCTTTCATTCACCTCAGACAGCAGGATTACTGCTGAGAATGAAATTGTTAATGGCTTGTAACATCACTTCGGCTGTTGTCACGGGAATATTATGGGTTGCAGAGGCATGAGGTAAGGTACTAGAGGAATGCTGTGACTAAGTTTCCTGGAACAAATTAAACACTGGCTTTTTTAAGCATGTGAACTTACAGAGCATAACAAAACAGGGCTCTTCATTCTCTAAACACTGTGGATAGGTTCTATGCCTGCTATTTTTCCAACTCTTAAGTTGGAAGGGGAAATCTTGGAGAGCTTCACTGTTAATGATTCATGCTTAAGATAAAACACACATTTTTTAATAGCAAGAATAATTAATCATCAGAATAGACTAGCCAATGCTGTGGTAAATCCTGTCAGTCTGCAATTGGAAGAGCTCTTTCTGCTCTTTTTCAACTACAAATTGTTGAGTTCTGCAGGAATCACTAGGTGAAACCTAGGGACCTGTGTTTTCCATTTCAGATTATGTGATAACACAGTCTCTTCTAACTGGTAATCTATGACTATCCATTGAATTAAAAACAGTCATGGGAATGCTTCATATGCTAATGCTTTGTGTCTTCTTAGTGTGGGTTTTTTAATCATGCTTCATGGGTTTTACTTAGTGCTAGACACTTCCCTTCCTCACCAACATCAGTTTAAAGCCAAAATGTGATGTTTTGTCTGTTCTCTTATTCTGAGTAAGAGGAAAAGATTGCCTTTCTCTGTAATTTATCTGTAGAAATCAACAGAGTATTGGAATTTCCTTTGAAGAACTGCCCCCCACTCTTAGCTCCTGTCCCCTTCCCAGCAAAGGTTAGAGGGTTTGCTAAGCACATTTTTTTACCCAAACAAAGCAAAGCTTGTGCAATAGGATAGTGTATATACACACGCTGTTCTCCCTGCTTCCTTGTAACTTCTGAACCCCCTGACCAGTTTCTGCCGAGTTTGGCAGAAGGGAAGCAGTTGCTACGACAGCAACTTCCTATCTTCCGGTGACTTACTGGCATCTGGGCAGTGGAAGGAGGCTCTAGTGTTGCTCACCACCGGGGGGACGACTGCAGCGTGAGCTCAATGTTCTGTAGACACCAGGGAGCCACACGAAGATATTAAGGACAGCCCAGACAGCAGTACTGGGGGCTGCGCTTGGCTAGGTACCAGAGGGCTGGAGGGGGATGCACACCTGCAGGGAACGAGGAGGCTGTTTCAGCTCAGGTGCTCCCAGGGCAGCTGGCAGGACAGGAACAAATGAGACAGGGAAGTGACTTTCTCAGGGAAGCCCAAACATGGCAGTCAGGGGGAGAGCAATTCAACTCCTCAGCTTTCCCTCCCAGCTCAGTCCCTTGGCTCTGCTTGGATGCTTCCCACTGCTTTGCAGGAGGAGATGGTCCGGGCCTCGGCCACGCTTTCTGGCCAGAGCAGCTGACTGGCAGGGAAGGGCGGCTTGGGAACTGCACTGTACACAGCAGCTCCAGCTCTGTGCCAGCCACAGCCCCCAGCGCTTCTCCTTCCTCTGGGCTTGTGGTTAGCGCAGCATCGAGCTCACCCCAGCCTGATCACAGCATGTGCAACACGCCCTCCTGCTCAGCAAAGCCGCAGTGCGCTGGTCCTGTTGGGTTTTCTTTGCTCTCGTTTGGGACAAATGGCTCTTAAACAGCTGATATTTAAAAGGGGGGTTTATTGCCAAATCTTAAAGCTCTTTACAAGCAGGAGACAAAGTGCTGCCTTTCCACTGGCCGCAGCAGCTGCTTTTCAGATCGTTGGCCACGTTTGCTTGCTTGCAAGCTCACTTCCTTCCTGTCGCAAACGTGTAACCTGGTGGCATAGCCTGAAACACAGAATTACATGCCAGCTCTCCATGCCCACAGGGATTTTAGGCACAAGAAAGCAGCCTTAGTGCAGCCAGGAATTAGATGAGTAAGTTAAAAGGGAGAAAAAAAAAAGTGCATGGTGGCAGGACGTACACTGAAGATGGAGTTGCTGTAGGAGGTCAGAGCAAAGGCTTTCTAGACCAGGATCCTGCCTCTGACTGCGGCCAGCACTGCTGTTTTCAGCAGAGCATGTAAGAAACTCTAGAAGGCAGTTACGGAATAACCCACCCTCCCGCCTTAGGCAGAGACTGGCTCATGACCAGAATGAGAATAACAAGGGGGAAAACTGCAGAAAAAACACAGTGCATTGTTTCCTGTAAAGTCCAGGTGAATCAGGCTTACAGCTGGGCTAGTCATTTTAGGATGAAACTGCTAGCCCTATTAGAAAAAAAATAATTGAAAACAAAGAGTCTCTAACATAATGTTTTCAGCAGTTCAGTTACTGGGTGCTATGGCGATTCCACTTAAGTTATACTTATTTACAAGACATAATACAATCTAGTAGGTTCTGTTAGTACAGCAAATACAGTATTTAGCTGTAGCTTGTAAAATGATTTAACTTACCCATTTCCTAACAGGTATAGTTTTTTTCTGTTAAGATTCCTACTGAGGGGTATTCAGTAAAATGTCAGACACTTTCATTTTTCATTAGGATATTCAGTATTATATAAAAATATACAGTAAAATAAGTACATTCTGTAGGTTTGGCTGTAACAAATAGGGATGTCTCAGTATTTTCATTTGCCAGACGGATATCCACAGAATACACTGCCACAAGAAAACACCTGTGAGAGCAAAAGCATCTATATGTATTATGGGACTAAGTTATCCCATGAGCTATTTCCTTTCTCAAGGATTTTCACTTCCAGGCTTTGATTTGCCCATCCTCAAATTTAGGATTGCCTTCAACTTTGGGATATGAACCTGTACCCAGAGTTTGCCCTGGTTTGTGTGTCTGCCTATTAGCATGACCTGCTCTTCCCCATCTAGTTTATCTCGTTATACAATTGTGTCTTGCAAAAGCTTGCCTGCTCTCTGAAGCTGATGTCCCTAGACTTCCAGTGCACACCAGGTTCTGCCAGCTCACGTTCATACCACACAACATTTGGTAAACAAAAGTGCATATGCAGAAAAATATATTTAGATAGCAGATAGGCACTGAATGTTGTCTCTGTTTAATCAGCCCTTGTCCTAAAGTATATCTGAAAGGTGAACAAGACCCATGGTTCACATTGAATCTATAGCAGCAAATTACACAGATCCAGAGTTTGCTCTTTGGCTACATGCCTGGGAGTGGGCTCGGGACTTAGGAATCTTTTTGTCTCAAAGCAAAACTTTTTGGCACCTGAGCTCTGAGTGTTTGACTGCGTAGAACTTTCCATGTGAGAGAATAACAAGTGATTTTCCATGCAGTGTCTATGGCTGGCTTGAGAAGGGGACAGACCACTGAAATCCAAGCTGTTCTAATCAAAAGAAGTGGAAGCATCAATTCTAGTGACTACCTGTCTTGGTGGCTCTTGGTGGTGCAAGCCAAGAACATCTGCAAGCACCAAGACAACACTGCTGTGCTCGGAACTGAAGCGCCCTTTACCTAGTCTCAGCAGAGGCTCAGATGAAGCTTTACTGAGCTGCTGCTATGGGAGGTGTCTGTAGCCCATAGCAGCCTTGTGGAACCTGCAAAATCATAAAAGAAAGAACAGAAGAAAAACTGTCTGGTCAGCTAAGAGTGCAGTGCTGGCAAATGAGAGAAAAGAGCATAAATAAAGTGTCACTCCTTAAAACCAGGCTGGAAAAATCACCCTTTTCTGTGCTCCCTGAGTCTCAAGGTCCCCTTGAGGATGTCATACGATTCTCCTCAGAGCAAATACCATTGAGAATGGGGTAGGGGAACCAGCTCAGGCACAGGGCTATACAGCAGGGGTGCAAAGACAGGATTTTATCACCACTTTAATCACTAGATACCTAGGGAACTGTGGCTGCCTTCAGCAGGTGGGTGGAGAAGCTGTGGGAATTATGCCAGAGCCTTCTGCAGTACTTTCTTCAGACCCTTGCGTAGCAATGCCTTTTTATTTCAATACACTTAAGCCACTGGGCCCAGCCCCAAAACTATGTGTGCAAAATGCCTTTCCCTCCATGTACTCAGCATTTAAACAGTTGTTCAAATTACAGATGTCTGTGCCAACCCATGGCTCTCAGGCTAGCCAGGACACAGCAGGTAGGAAACTGTTAAAATAATAGGAGGGGGGATTTCATCCAGACCTCTTGCCTGATATGCACGCGCCTGTCAGTTAACATCCCAAGACAACGCAGAGAGAGAGCCTACAGCTAAGAGAACATACGTCCTTRAAGAATGAGCTTCTTAATGGCAGGCTCTCCTAGGAAGATCACTGGGATCTCCTGGACACAAGCTCTCCAAACATCTGGCTAATTGCTCCAACTGTCATGAGGGAACTCATCAGATAGTTATGCTCCTTTAAAATAGATGTTTTGTACTGCTATAACATACTCCTCCTGAGGCTAAATGTAACCTGCTCTGCATCTTTGCCTCTGTTTCCCTATTAATGAAATGGAAACAATTAATACTTGCYTGGCAATGATGCGTTGAGACTTTTGTTCACTTACACAGTGCTTAGCAAACACCTAAAGCTCTGCACAGCCAGAATCAGAAGAATGTACAGCTGCTCTGCATCTGCGAACACTGCTTGCAGTCAGGAGCTGGCCAGTGTTGTTTGCCTCTGTGTGAGGTCACTTTTTAACTGTGGATGTGGTTTTGTGAGTAGCTTTGGAGAAGATTAAACCATTTATCTTTACATTCCCAGATGTCACTGGTCCAGGTGGTCCAGGAAACCTTGCCAGCAAGTGAACAAACTAGCAAAATTTTCTCTGACTAGGTTTCTCCTTTAATGATTTAACTGGCAAAACCAGACAGGTGCCAGTGTAATCTGGGTATTGGTGTGTCTGTAAATACAGATAAACAAGGGCTTTTGCTAGAATAGTCATTTTCTGCTCCTTTCAGAAATCTGACTTGGTTTAATTACCAGTGATTTTTAAGGCCAGATCCATTGACTTGAAAGGACTTTGGATCAAGTCCTTAAAGAACATTCACATTTTTGTAACTGCTCAATGTCCTGTAGCCTTCTACTGCGCTAAGAGGATTAGAACTGGGCTATGATGTACAGCATGAAGAAAGAGAGAAAGATGCTATAACTGAAAACTCAATTCAGTTCCATAAACATGGTGTGTGCACAGCAAAACACCACCTTTTAAACACTGGCCTAGCAATGGTACAAATCATAGATGGCAAATGTTTAGCTCTGATTTTAAGAAACAAGTCTCTCTGAAGAGTGTGTCAGGGAGCACTTCTCCTATAAAGAGTCACTAGATCCTTTTGCTTTCCTTTCTGTTTCTCTGTTGATTCTTTTTTCAGTTCTCCAAACTCTTTAATTTCTTGTAAGACTTGCGTAGCTTGCCGAAGTTGTTCTACTGCCTCATTGAGTAATGTCTCTGCCATCACTGGGGGACCGTTCCCCTCTTGGGCCTGTTCCAACCCTCCACGTAAAACCTTCTGCAGAAGTTTTTCTGTCTTTTCCCTTTCATTAGCAACCTTCTCCTCCATTTTAGCTACGCAGTGATGGGAAACCTTGGGGAAACCTTGGCCTATAAGTGCTCTCTGTGTAGTTTTGGAATCAAACAGCAAGTCTCCCAGAGAAGAACTGCGAAGTCTGAGAGCTGAAGGGCTTTCTTCAGATGTTTTCTTCTCAATAGTCACTTTTACACTCTCATGGCCTGTTTCTGTAGCTAAGGAAGTCTCTCTCTGTTCTGCTAATGTCTGTTGTTCCTTCTCTTCAGAGGTTCTCTCATTTCCTTCTTCAGTTTCAGCTTTTGGGGATGTGGACTCTGCTACTTCACTATCTTCGATCCCATTCACGGGGGGATTGGAACTGTGAGACTCCAGGTCTTCCAAACCCTCAGCTTCCAGGTCACCCTGGCTGGCATTTATAGCGGCTAGAAATTTTTCTGACAGAACCTTAGGAGGAACAAGAGGCTTTGTATCATCTGCTGTGGCAATCTCCACAAGATTCTCTTTGCTACCATCTTCTGATGATTTCAAGTCTTCTGTGGTTTTAGGCTCAGGGACCGGTTGGTCCCAAGTTACTTTTAGCTTGTCTGGCACGTTCTTAGGAAGAGGAATTGGAGCTTTTGCTATGCCCTTGTTGCTGACCTCTGTGAGGGTCTCCCTGTTCTCCTCACTTGGTGCTCTGGATCCTTCCGCATTCTCCTCTCTGCTTACAGAGTCCTCTTCCGTGACATTGATACTGTCCTTTGATGCTATACTTTCCTTAAGCTTCTTATCTGGAGGCAATGGAGGGGACAAAGGTTTTTTATGTTCCTGGTCAGGAACTTTATTCTCTGCATCTTGTTTTTCTTTTGTGCCAGTGGGTTTTGTAGGTGGCATAGGTGGCTTTGGAGTTTCCTTCTGAGGTGGGGGATCGTCGCTTTCGCTGATAGTGGAGTCCAAGTTCGGTGGTCCGTTGTCCACTATATCCAGATCTAGTCTCAGGATGCCATCTGATGTAGACTTGGCAGCCTGAAATACAAGAGAGAGCTTATTCAGTTTCTATTCCATCGTCAGTTCCATGCTCAATCCTTTAACTTCAAGGAATTGCTATGGATGCAGTGGTACATATGCTTTCAGAATAAAACTCAAGCTGTGAGGTGAAGGGGAAAGATGACCATTTCACATGTCCATCTCCTTTTTATACTTACATCTGTCAAAGCTGCAAATAGGAGCATCTGGCCGATAGCAAATGTGACGCCTGAAAGAGCAGCTTCTTCTATAGCTCAAGAGCAATCTATGGAGCTTGCACTTCTTCCATGAAGTATCACCCTGTGCTACCCTCTAACAGCACTAGCAAGCTCTCCTAGCATTAATCTACTAAGTGAAACCCAGTGAAATCTGATATGCCAAAATTTAATGAGCTATGATAATCATGAGTCCCAAGCATTCCACCTAACAGAGAAGAAATTAGGGTCAAAGCATTTACATTGCAGCAAATCTCAAAAGCATTGAATGAGGCACTTCCACCCTTCTGCATACCCCCACTTCTTCCACAGATCACCACATTATGTGAATGTCATGAGTGTTCTGGCTGCCGAGTTATTTTCTGCCTGATAATGCAGCAACTTGCACAAGAATATCAAAGCCAATGACCACAAGCAGTCAAGAATTAGGACCTCACTGCAGAATTTATTTTGCCACTTCCTTTAAGAACAGCATTTAGCAGCCAGTTCTGTTTTCTTCTCAGTTATAAGCAGTCAGCTCTGCCATGTTTGGATTCTTTGTCCTGTAGTAGCTGGATCCTTCTACCCGCCTCGTTTGGGCAGTGTGCCTGCCCAAAGCACAACTGCTTTCTGCTTGTGAGACTGTTCTATTTACTTGAACAGATAGAACAAGTTATCTTTGGACTGTCAATGTATGTTGGGATCGCTTGGGCAGGGGTACTAATGTAATGCCATTGCCTTCTGGTTGCTTCCTCCAACCGGATGTCATCACTGTCTTACCGAGGCTAAACCTCAGCCAGTTAGTCCTCCTTCAAACCACAGGCTGTGTGCAAATCACTCCAGTAGGGTGGTTATATTACAAAAGATGGAGTTGGTAAAGACTGCAGTCTGAGCTCAGTGCTGCAGAGGGAGAAATGCAGTGACAGTTCCTGTGTGAGGGACCCTGAGCCAGACAAAAGCACGGTTACAACTAGGGCCAGACTCACGCAGGGCAGAGTTTAATTAAGGTCTCCCTTGCCTTTCCAGCCCACAAGGGAGCCAGAGGCAAGCTGTATCCTGGCTGCTTGGCCCTGACCTCTCCTTACCCTGGACTGCTTTGACCCTGAAAATCATCTTTCATCCCATTTCCTTCACTATCCTACAGCCAACAACTAAATTTCTCAGTTTACTGATGGTTGAGATTTTTGTTTCTTAAAGAAAAGGCAGATACTTCTGTTTAGGTATTATTGTTTTTTTCCAATTATGTATAAGATAAATTAACTGCCTGGTCAGCATCTTTACTGCATCCTCATACCAGCGCCACAAGGCAACAGATACTGTGTACAGGTTTCCATATCCAGCCTTGATTGCTACAGAGGTCTGGTCTTATCCTCAGCCCAGGGACATTTCAAACCTCATTCAGGCTGATTATAGGTATTTCTGCTTGGAACCCAGACAGATACGGCTTCTCAGAGCATAGAAACTTTGCCTGGTCTTTGATTCCCACTTGGGAATGAAGTATGCAAACCTCCTCCTCACGTTCTGTTCCTAATACTTCATCTTATTTCCTCTTCCACATAGAGACTGTAAAATTATCCCCAATGCTATTTCTTATAGCAGCTCAGCAGTTAGGGGTTTCCATCTGATTCAACACCAACTCACATGTTATGTCCTCGGTCTCCAGTGCTCACATGGGACTTGTTTCAATGCGAAATATTAACACTTAAAAATAGCAAACTCAGTCCCTCAGGGTGAGGGCATTGGGAAGAGCTGAAACGCGAGGCGTGGAACATGGCGAACAGTAATATTGCAGCAGGAATTCTGGAAGTACATCTGTGCAGCTGAAACCTCTTTTAGGCCGTGAGACTAGAGCAACTGTGATACATATCTTTCTGCAGGCCCCATCCCTTCCCTTTCCCCTGCTTCCTGCTTTTGAATTTGTAAGCCAATTTCCCCTGTATTTGGCTAAGGGTGAGAGGTCTTACAGATATTAATGTCCGAGATATCTCATGAAAATAGTGAGCTGAGTAGGGGAGCAAGATCTTATTGGTGCCTAGGGAATGGCTTCCTACTTTACTGGACTCATATTAGACAACAGAGAATCCATGCTTCATTGCTTCTGCTACTTTTGTTATGTTTTATTATGTTGTTTTCTGGAGGGATGGATGGGAATTTCTGATTTATTCCTATGCGTTTCTCCAGAAAAGACACTCTACCTCAATTTCTATGCAAAGTAAAAAGTTTTAGGATGTCTCATTGTCTGTATTAGGGTCATCTGAATGTTGTACAGAGGCCTAGGTCAGAGTCTGAGATATTTGAAGAAAGAGGCTTTGAGTTAAAACCCCGATTGGTTTAGCTTAATCCTCTTCTAAAATATCAATATATGGTCTGTGCAAACTGCTTCATAAATCACAGGGATCATGCATTAATAAGAATCTCCCATAGAAATGAACCACAGGTTTATTTTGTGGTGTTTTGTTTTCCTTTTTTTTTTTTTTTTCAAGTGACAGAACCAGAAAAGCAGCAAAGAATAGACAGGCTAGTCTATAAAACTGCCTTGGAGAATAATATCTTTGGTTTCAGACCTAAAGAAGGGCTTGTAAGCCTGAAAGTTTGTCTGCTTTTTCCAGTTAGTTAAATAAAAAATATAGCTTCTTCCCACAAACCGTGCAGTTCTTGTACCTTCAGACCATCGTGGCTACAAAATCATCGCTTCTTAGAAAATAAATATAGTAGGAGCTTCGGTCTCTTCTGATTAAAGTGAAACTGTAATGGCTCTCAGCAGACAATGAAGCAGCTCATGAGTTATGGAAAGCTAAATATAACATAACATGTTGCAGCAGCTACAGATCTATGGGAACTCAGAGATTTCTTAAAGAGCTGCTCTTGGTGTTTTTCCCAGAGGAGGCTGTTTCTCGTGTGAGCTTTCCCGGGGCTGCATGCACCTGGGGTTTTCCCCGGGGATTTGGATGTACCTGGAAGGAACGACCTGCTCAGTGGGAGATTGCTCACACCCGCGGCAGAGACTTCAGGGCGCTGCAACCCCCCACGTCGGGGTGTGCGCTTACCTCCTTCAGGTGGCTTCTCGTGGGTGGCCTCCGTCCTTGGGTCATTTTCACTCTGTCCCGAGTCACRTGGTCCAAGGAAAGGCTCTCATCTACTTTCACCTTGAAAAGGGGGGAAAAGGAAGGAAAGAAAAAGGGGAGAAGCCCATTAATTTCTCAAGATATGTCTATAAAGTTCTCAGTCACACATGATGGGGTGCAGCATTTGCATCTGGTGAGGTTTTTTGAATATTTCACCGCTACAATCTTCACCTCAGACCTTGGTCACAGTCTTGCTTGCAAAGCCCTGCGTGTGTGAGATGAGTGTTTTGGGTATCCATCCTGCGGAGAGCTTTGTTCACCTAAAAGACCCTCCAAATCACAGCATCGAGCCTTCAGAGGTCTGTAACCACTAACTTTCCCTCTACCTACAGGGCAGGAAAGGGAGGACACAAGAGAGCTCTGTTGTCCTCAGCGCAGCCAGGGCTTGGAACGACTCCAGCGTGTGGCAGAGCACAGGACTGAAATTGCTGTTGCCATCTTAGAGGTGAAGGCCCATTAATAACCGTGACCTGACTGTGAACTGTATCAGCAGTTCTTTGTAATAGACCTTCCCTTGTACAGCTCTAATGACTGCAGGAAGCTGAATAGAAGGTGCGAGCAGTGACCTGGATTAATTGCAACTGTAGCTGAATTAACAAATTTCTTTCCTGGAATCAGACTAGAAATGCACTGCCTCCCGCACGTGGGCCATGGGGAGGGAGGTCTCAGCCCCCACAGGTACCTCGCTGTGCTGGCTCTGTGACCACTCCAGCCATCCTCCCACACTGCCCGGCGCTGGGCGGATGCTGGGGGGCTGCTAAAAGCGGCCCAGCCTTGCGTCACTCCAAGGTTGCCCTTGGGGGTGGCTGGGGCTGAGGAGCGGCAGCCAGAAACAGCTACGTTGCAGCTCTCGTCTCCCCTCAGTTCTCCCGCTGGCTCCTGGTGGTGGCCGAGGGTTGGGGTCAGTGCTCAGGTAGAGGGGCAGCACCAGTGACTGAGGCTGATGAAAGGTCAGCCTGTCCTTGTTTTGCTTGTCTTTGCACCACGAGCCTGTAGGACAGGAAAGCTGGCGAGGGTCAAATAYGGATTTAAGAGGAAAAATGGGTCCCAGTCCCTAGCTGGTATGGCAGGGCAGTTTTACAAATCTTTCAGCAGAGAACAGCTAATCCAAGCCAGCTAAGGGCTTGACCCTTTAACTTGTGCCCCGTCTGTGCAGAAACACCTAAATCTAAGGTCTGATCCTTACTGGAATGAACTGGAATTAGAGGCTGCTCTCTGTGAGAATCCGGGTCCGCGTAAGAAGTAAAACCTCCAGGGCTCCAGGGAAGGGAGGTAACCTGAGATGCCCCCTTGCTGCGCTGGGGAAGGGGCGTGCAGCATTCGCTGCACACGTGCCCACCGGAGAGCACGGAGCCCAGCGCCCTCCGGGCAGCGCTGCGCCGGCACCAGCTTGCTGCAGCACTGCATTGCAGGACATCGCATCTCCCACCCGCGGTAACGTGAGAGCAGACCTGGCTGCTGAGCGCTCTGCTGCTCGGATTCGTAATGTCTTCCCAGGCTGCCTGCTGGTCCCAGCTGGTCCCCTTAATTACGCATGCTGCTTCCCACTGGGTCCAAGGGCCCAAGGAATAGCCACACCATGCCACCAGCAAAAACCCGACACTGCATGTGATTTGCCTAGGCAAAGGAGGAGCCTCTTCCAGCCTCTCATCCAGCTTTTGTCTTGTGTGGAATAAAGCAAAGCCTGGATTTCCTAAATGGGAGCTTTAGTTGCCATGATATAGGTGGAGCCTCTGCTTACTGCAGTTTCTTGTGAGCATCTCTGAGTAACAGCCTCCAGCCCAAGCTTCTGGAGTTTGCATTCTCTAGCACCACATCTGCAGTGCTGAGCCCTTTTCTCAAAACTTTTACTCATTGCTTTGGTTTCCTTTGCTAAACAGATCTTGCTGATTTCTTTGTCCCCTAGTCATCCTGCCCATTTCTTCTTGTGTCATTCCTGCGGTGGTGGTTTTGTGCACTTCCTTTCTGTTACTGAAACAACTGAAGAATAGATACTGCTCCTTTGGTTTAGTTCAGGGCTGGTGACAAGCTAAAGGGGAGCGAAGCAAGATTACGTCAGGCTCCAAGATGTGCAGTTTTCATCCTCCTCCTGCACATCAGGATGAGAGGAGAGTTTGGGAGTGCAGGTGTGCTGGAAGCCAGGCAGGTTTGGCCAAGGCTCCAGAGAGTAGATGGTCCGAGAAGCCAGGGAGTAACTTTCCACTAGACTTCTCTCCAAACTGCAGGCAGAAGAGCTGGCAGACTGGGTCACTTCAGATTCTTTCCAGCCTTGAAGACTGGGCTAAATCCTAACCAAATACCTCAGTTTCCAGGCTGTTTGGTGCTGAGAATCATGACAGTGTGGGAAGGACAAGTCTTTCCAGGCTTCAGCCCAGGCACTACCACAATTCAGAGCTGCAGCTTCTGCCATGCACCAGTCACTTCCACAGGGAGCAGAGAACACCCATGGATTCACTGAGGGCCGGATCCAAAACCCACTAAAGCCACCAGACCATCTCAGACCATCTCCCACTGACTTCAGTGGGCTCTGGTGTCCTGTGGCCCCCTCAGGGAGCACAGACCATGCCTCTGGCACCCTGCTACCTTGCCTCCCTGCATCTAGAGGAGTTAACCATGGCCAGAAGAGAAGGAAACGTAGCACAGTGTAGAAGGGTGGATGTTCTAGCTTTTCAGGGTAGGAGCTGAAGTGACTAAAAGCTCCCAGCCTGCGGGGGTGCAACTTAGTCTGCCTGGCACACCAGCTCTGAATGGGCTCTCTCTTTGCTTCGCCGGTGCCTGGCATTCAGGAAGGATAGGCAGCTTGGGGGCTCAGGCAAGATCTGCTTTTAGCTAAAAAAGCAGTGAACAAGAACTGACAGAGAAACACATAAGTTTGAAAACTGTTTGTCTTACCTCGTCAAATATTTTGTTTTTGCCTCTATTGATCCCTTCATTAAGAGCTTTTATCCATGATTCCTTTTCTTCCAAAGTTGGAGCTTGAAATTTGATATCATGAACCTGAAAGAGCAGAGAGACAATTTTGCCTAAGCATTATTTGTCAAGAACAGAGAGGTAGCTCTCTGCTCTCTGTATGTCACTTCAGTTTCTTATATAACATCCAGTTCCAGCCTGTGTTTAAACTACGGATTCCTTTGCGCTTTGGCAAGTACTTCACTTCATAGCTCTCATGAACAGAATTTTGTTATGTTGAACAATTTGTTGCTGTAGCTTTATTTTTGCAACTGGTAATTAAAGTAATAGGAAAGTAAGAGTTTCTTCCTTCTGCAAAATGCATGGAAAAGCTCTTACAGCAGCAGTGAGTTGTTTATGCAGTGAAAGGTCAGACTGTATAGAGAATTAGACTGAAAGTCCAAGTCATTTTGTTGTTTTCAGGTGCAATAAGATACTTTTATCTCCAACTTCCCCACAGGCAGCAAGCAGAGAGCACTAGGAAACCTGTGTGCAGTGGGCGCTGCCTGCTTCCCCGTTCCTGCGGCCCTGCAGAAGGGAACTGAGACAGGAATCTGGGGCTCTGACCTGGGCTGTGCTAATCCTGATTCTGCTGAGCACGGACACGTCGAAGCATAAGGGCAGTGTAAGTGAAAAAAATTATCTGCATCTTCTTCTGCTTGTGAATGAAAAAGTAAAGCAGCAAACACTACAGACATCTATTTTCTGGATTTTGAACAGCTGGCCTAGGAGTAAGGAAAAAGGAGGCCAGATGAGGGAACTGGCAAGAGGCATGGGACACAAATAAGGACCGGAGCAATGGGAGATTGTATGTCCTGTCCTCCATCCAGCCAGCTCTCCCCTTGCTCTAGGGGAGTCCCATGGCTGGGCTCAATGTTTTGAATCTCTTATTGACCACAGCAGGAACAATAGATAGGGTGTTATGTATTTCACCGCTGTATTCTCCGAGTGCTTCACCAGGATTATGCAGCTTTGACCTGAAGTACACTTCAGGAGAAGTATCATCTTCACATTACAGGTGACTTTATGGTAGACTGGCTTGGATCCAAACAGCTCTCTGTGGTGCCTTAATCCATACCGCACACACACATAAGAATATTCTTACACTAAGGAACATGATTAAAGTTGCAAAATTGAGCACTGAAAAATTAGACAATCCCAAACTTGCCTGGGTGGCCTTAGCTCAGCCTGCTGTGCATATTCCTCATGTCACCATCCCTAATGACATGGGTGGTACTTATTCCTGAGTTATCCCATAGTGTGTGTTATCCTCATGGGTCAATAGGTCAGTATGTCTTATTGATTGTGCTTCTGCTCAACCCTGCCCTGAAAACAGAATTACTGATTCCCCTGATGACCTTTTCCTTGCTGCTCATCACTACAATATCTGGGGGCTTCACAAACTACTTTTCAGAGCATCTGAAATTATCTCTCTCTCACAGATGGGGAGATGAGCTATGGAGAGGCTCATCCAAAACACATAATAGTCTTTGGACCATTTTTTTCAGGGCATTTAACATCCTGTAGGTATTCTGCACCTTCCCATTGCCTTCATGAGCAGTTGTAATCTCAGTCTTATAAAACTCAGAACGTTCTGAAATCAGACATCCAGAAAATGAGAACACAAGTGGTAAGCACCTGTAAAAAGTGTGGAGAAAGTAGCTTGCCCAGGATAGCATAGGACCTTTTTTGTGTATAATGTCCTAAGGCTGCTTTAAAAAAAAGAAACAGGAAATACTGAGATTCCATGATGTGGTGTCCAGGAGGATCACAGCAGTGTTGGAACCTCCAGACTGTATGAAATGAGGGTGACAAAATGAACAGTGACTGACAGTCCAGTCCTCTTGGCAGCGCCCTGTTTTGTTGATGGTACCTGGACCTGCAGGTCTCAGCAACTTCTGAAAACTTACACTGGTACCTATGCAGTAGGTGCTCTAGTGCGTCCCCCTCTTGGGATGCTGTCATGACCAACACAGTACCATCAGAAATTCTGCAGACCTAAAACCTCATCTCCTTACACCCACTCCTGCTGTTGAGCCAGAAACCTACTGTCCTTCCTTTCTGCATTTATTCCTCACTTCGGTGCAGCGAATAGCCATGGCTTTTACATCTGCACATCACAGTCACAAAGCGCAAGACCCTCCCAACCGGCATGGCAAGCAGGGAGTTAAGAAGCAATTTTGGGAAAGATTATTTATTCGATTAGTCTGCACGTAAGGTGACRAGGCCACATGTCTTCCTAATAGCCCAGAGGAGAGGTTAGGGCATGAACCACAGCACTCTGGAAAAAGAGCTCTTTGTCTGGGACACAGAGGGGTCGTGCTAACCAGGGAACCTAAGGGAAGGCAAGGCTCCAAAACATAGTGACAGCCAGATTTTGTTTTAGCCCAAGCAGGCCTGTTTTTGTGTGTGCTTAAAAACTTTTTTGTTTGGAAACGGTTTTGCCCCTAAGCTTTGTGATTATAAAAGCTTATGAGAAAGCTCTACTTGTGAGCAGCTGAGCTGTCGCGCTGCCTGGCAAAGACCTGGCAGCCTGCACCACGGTTTAGAAATCTTCGTACATGTTGTTCAAGAGAAGGATTCCTGCCTCACTTCAAGCTTCCTCTTCTAATGCCACTTTCTGTGCCTCATTCTTGGCCCCTGACAAAAGGCTCTGGCCTCCCAAAGCAGAGCCTGTGACTAAGCGCTGGTGTCAGTTAGCAACTGGGCAGCAGGGCACAGTGAAGGCTCTGGGGGATTGTACATCATTAATGAGAGGCTGAGGTGTCCCTCCGGCATGCAACTGTGCGCCACGCAATTTAACGCTGACCTACCGCTGTGGCCACCGCAGATCCAGCGGACAGTGGGGGAAGGGGGCGGTTGCAGAAAGATGCTCCTGAGGCAACAGCACAGGACTCAGCGGAAGGAGCCCTAAGTCCCCTTCCCGGCTGTTCGGACTTGCTATGTGAAGGAGGACAAACAGCACTCTGTCCGGGACCCCGCTCCCCCCGCTGGCTTTGTGGAGTGGGGCYGTGCGGACAATGCCAGATTCATGCTGCTGCAGCCCCATTCCTTGCTTTGCCACTGAAACAGCCAGAGAAGTCCCTGCGCCTGTGATGCAGAAGGGGCAGCCTTGAGGGCTGCAGCAGGTTCCTCCCAGTATACCCAGTTCTCTTTCTTTGAAAACTTTTTTTTCCCCTTTAGAAGGATGTCCACGCACAGTGAGCGAACGTCAGGCTGCTGGTGCTCTGAGGCTGGCACCTGGGATGCTGCCAGACACTGTCTCATTGTTTCCTTGCAGTCCCGTGTCTGTCTGCATCCAGCTGCACCTCGTGTCCTTGACCCCGGGCAGTGGGGCGAGGCGGCTAACAGAGAGTGGAGTGGAAGCTCTCTATAAAGAAGGCATCTGCGGAGAAGACGCAGGACCGAGCTAGAGGAGCTGGTCTCCGTTCTGCCTGCCGCTGGGGCTCTGTGCACTAGTGTGAGACCTCCAGCTCTTCTACAGACAAGGAACAAAAGGATCTCTCTTGTCTGTATTTCTACTCATCTGAATATTCACAGATATCAGAGGATGCACCTGAAGATGGATGCACCACACGCAACTTTAGGCAGGGTCTTTTCTCCAGGAGCAATTTTAGGTAGAAAGTCAGTGACACCTAATCCAAAGCCAGAGGGCAGCAGGCAGGATAACACATTTGCTCTCTCCTGTTTGCTGCACCAGCTGAGACTGAGTCATGACATAAACAGCAGCCTGCTGTGCCAGTAAAAGCTGTCATGGCGAAATCTAATATGATAGTGACCACTGTAAGCCATGAATACAGTGTACGCAATTTACTGTAAGTTACTTCAGAGCACAGCACGGCCAGTCAGTTCCTGCTGAATCACTGGCTAGATGTCGTGGAACAAGAGAGGCTCACACACAGGTCGCCGTCTGCCATGGGAGCAAGCAGAGGCTCCCTGCTTGCTCCATGTCTTCTCAGCGACATCGGTCTTTCTTCAAGCAATGACAAGTCTCCTGGCTATGCTTCCCCTGCTTTGCAGGAGACAGATGGGTTCCCAGGGCCAGTCTGTCGCACCTGCACTAAGTGATTTAGTGGACAAGCTCTAGAGAATTGTATAGGTGCAGTGTAAGACATTTACCAACACTAGCTCTCCGCTGAGCTTTTCTGCTACATGTCGCTGATCTGTAGCAGAGGTGGATGACAGAAACCTGTGCCTGGTCTTCAGCTGTTTCAGTGCAAAGCCTGGTATTGGCTTCAGTTGCCACTGGAGTTGGGCTAAATTGGAGCGTGAACTGCCAGCTTAGGTGTGGGAACATGTTCCCCTCCGCTGACTTTTGGTACCAGGTGGTCACTTCCAGCAGAGCACAGCAGGGTCAGTAGCATCTCAGACCACCCAGAAAAGTTGCATCAAAGTCTGTCTGCCAGGCGTGAGGTCATGTCCTGCCTTCTTCTGCATGAATTTGGGTTCTAGTCAGGTTAGATCATGGATGGAGAAGTAAAAGCAACAGGATTGCCAATTAGGGGATTTTTGCATTTTTTTCTGCAGCTGAACCAAGAACTACCTCATTACTGGGAATAATGAAGCATCTCAGCCAAACTCAGCCGGGGCACCCCCGGGAGCCGATTCAGCGCACAGGGCAAATGTGCTTCACTACAGCCTATTGCAGGTTCCAGACTGGGCCCCCAGCAAAGGGAGCCGCAGGTACCACCAAAGTCGACTGAGGCACAAGTGTGCAGTGGAAGTTTCCCCCCTAAACGTGGGTGCTGAGTTTGTGCCTGAAAGTGCTAGCAATGGAGTTGTGGGAAGTTGGAGTACTTGCTCATAGACTCTTTTCCTTACTGTCGCCTTCTTTCTCCCCATTCTTCTTCCCTGTCCCTGAAGGCTTTCAGACCTGCTGAATACCAAACTTATGCCAATCTCTGTAGTCTCTAGGCAATTTACACCAGGCATCGTTTACACTGCTCTCTGCATCATGAGTACATTTGAAAGTCTCCAAGCCAAGGTTGCTGCCCTCTCTTACAAGTTCTCCGCTCAGCTCTCTGTATCCAACAGATTTCATTTAATTGCTGTGGGTGGAATGAAGCATTTGAAATTTCTAAAGAGAAAGGGTCTTTTGCACACTTCCAACTTCCTTCACTGGAGCCTTGAAGCTCAGGGGACAGCGCTTTGTTTCAGTTGCACACCAGGAAACTTACCACTGCGAGCATGTGACATGCTCGTACTGTCATGGCTTAAAGAAAATTTCACCGTTGTGACTATAGCAAGCAGAACCTGGGGTATTTCCATCAAAGGTCATTTTTAGCAAGGCAACTTATTTATTCAGGTGCAAGTCTAACTGCAGAGGGGTTTTAACTGTCTGGCCCGTTGAAAGCAGGGCTATGCAGAGCTCACAGATCCTTCAGACACTGGGGGTGGTCTGAATAGTTTCTGTTTTACTACTTGCTCTTTGCAAATGTCCTCTGCTCTTTGAAAATATCCCATCAAAGATTTCAAACTTAGTTTCCCCCAGAGCCAAACCTGGGTCCTTGTTTTCAACAGGGAAACTCCCATTTGTACACTGAAATAGAAACGGCCTTTCCTAGCTCGTGTGTAAGTCCCACAGACTCTCACTTTCTTCAGTCACTAGAAGCAGAGGAGGCGAAGAAAACTCAGCAAGACCTGGAAGAGCCTGGCAAGCCAGTTCACAGGGTGATTTTAAGCTGCAGCGCACACTGTGGATGGCAGCAAGTCTCCCAAATGGAAAATGTTTAGCTGATATATATCGCCACGGCTGCAATTTTAAAACAGAAGAAGGACAGTTGTGTACACTGGCCTCCTAATTGAAGCCTGTTATAACATCTGCAGAAGTATGTTGTGTGTCAACACCCTTACCAGATTCCCAGCCAAAAGCAAGGTGGGAGGGGAGCTACAAACAGGGAACTTTTCATTTATAAAAGCCCTTCCTTTCACCAAAAATGCCTTATAAAAAGTGGCCTCGATCTAGGTTTCCATTTAAATAGTGGCATGACAAACAGGGGAGCTGTAAACATGCCAGCATGCCACAAGCATGAAGCTAACCTTTTGGTGCAGATTTTAGGCATATCTTTCTCCTAGCAAGATACGAAAGGTTTATGAACAGGTCTCACACCCTTTATTGATTCATGCATCAGTGCAGAAACAGCTATTACACTTTGCCCCTCTAAGTAACATATTTGCAAATAATAATAATTCATACTATGTCACCCATCCCTGCGCGCACAGGCTTTTACTGGCCTCCCTGGGAAAAGGTGTGAACACAGATGGCACAAAGTAGCCAGAAGGCTTCAGCAGAGACAACTGTAGTGGTTTGGTCACCCGCTAGGAAGCCCACCAAGCCCAGCAGGGTTAGGCACTTTCGATCTAGGATTGACATATCTGTGATTAACCAAACTGTGAAACAAATGCTAAACCTCCACTGAACTGGAGAGACTTACTGCTCCTGTGTCCCAGTGCTAGGCAGGAGCTCACTAGCACAGGGCTGAAGTCTCCAGTCTACCATAGCCTACGTGTGTGGTGCCTAATTTCACTTCTTTCCCTGATACAGACTGGATCCACTTGCAAAACAAACATCATTTACCTTCTCTCTCCACCCCCCCGCCCTAGTCCACGTGCGTGTTTTGGGGCAGGACAGTCCTTGTTTTGTTTTGAGTGAAGTTTAGCACATGATGCTCTGAACTCAGCTGGGGTCTTGATGCGCTATYACATGAATAAACACTAAGTGACTGGAATGAAAGAATAAGCAACAATGACAACAATGACTAAACAATCTCCATTTCTTTAAACAAAATGGAGCTAAGGGAATGCGTGCAAGTTGACATTTTTGGCTGTTCATATTCTTATGGAAATTAATACATTTTGTCCTTCATAACCTATTAGTTCTGCATAGGGAGGTGGAATAAGATCTCTTAGGCCAATAAAATCACATGGAAATTAGAATGTAAATCAAATGTGAGATGCCTCAGAACAACAACAACAGAAACATCCTAGCCCATAAAGATGCTGAAATGAATAACTTGTAAGTAGGAATCAAGGGAACTTTCCAAACTGTGCGTGGTGATGAAGAGCTTACATGGGAAGTAATGCGAGTGTTTCCTTGCATACAGAGTCATTGCTCAGGTAGATGTATAACTTTTTTTGCAACATCAGCATGGTAATTAGGTATTGCATATAACTAGATACTGCCCAGGAACCTAAGGTTGTAGAGTTTGGTGAATTCTGCAAAATATATCTTTTCTTCTACAAACTGTTTGGGTGCAAGCAACTTAGCACTGGAGTTTCTCAGATCAATGCTTCCAACCCCAGGAATTGTCTCAGTACATGGATTAGGATCATTGATTTCACTGGAACTGAGGCAAAACTGCTGCATTCATGCTGGCTGGGACAGGAACACTTCTCTGCCCACAGCCCCCAGGGGAACAACAGGGCATGGTCATTCTCCACTGCTGAGAGAATACTGGAAGCAGGAAAAATATCAAGAAGAAAAACTTCCCCTAAGAAGCTGAGTAACAAGAAGACCCTTTCCCTGCCACAAGAAGACAGTAGCATCTTCCTTACACATCACAGACCACTCACAGCTATAGATCATTTCTTTCCAGCTGCCATACAACTAAATCTCAGAGCCTTTCACTCCCAAAGCACCTGCTCTGGGCAGAGCTGCCTGGGGGCACATTTTGGAGTTGGCAGAATTTAGGGTGAAGAGAAAGGCAATCCTACCTTCTTACCCGGGGAGCGGATTAGAATGAAACGGTTTTTCTTTTTTAGTAGTGCACGCAGCTCCTGGCACTTGTCATAACTCTCCAGTTCCACTGTTTCTATGCATTTCTGTTCATCCTGTAGAGAGGGAATGAAACATTATTATGAACAGGAGGCACTGAAATCAATCATGTACCATCAAACACTGCATGTCTTCCTATGGCATGTCTGAAAGCTCTCTTGACTTAAAAATAATCTGCATGCAGACAGCAACCCCCCATAAATCAGGCTGGTATCTCACTAAGAAAACACGCTAGTCTGTAGGCTACAGGCCATTTTGTGGCTCGTGGTCTGTAGTGGCTGAGCCAATAACATGCTGTGGACAATTACACCAGCCTCTGTCTGCTCTGTTGGCCTCATCCAGGGGTCTGCAGCTGGGAACAAGGTGAGGAAGATCTTTGCCCATCATCCTGCCCTCACATATTGCACCCTTATAAAGCTTCCTGGCAGGACCTCAAAGCGCTCCCCAAGCTTTCGCTTAGCTTGACCACACTACCCTCTCCCCACAATGCATGAAGCAGATGTTATTCTGCCTTTTCATAGGGAAGATGGGGACAGGCAAAATGATGGCCCAAGCCTGTGGCAGAGCAGAGATAAGAGCTGAGCCCTGCTGACATGCTGAGCTGAGGCCGGCTGGCCCTCGTGTGAGCAAGGGCAGTGGGAGCCGTGTGCTGCTGGAACACACTTCTCTTGTAGCTGTGCTCTGAGCTGTCAAAATGCTTAGGATTGGAAATATGGTCCCACAAAGCCAGCAAAACTGTCAGGGCCAGTGTCTTACTGGGGAATATTTCTCTCTGGTGCATCTCCACTGATGACTGAATGCCACAAACTTGGCTCGTTCCTCCTGATAACATAACTAAAATTCCACACATGGTGCGTGGCTCAGTTCAGCTGCAGAGCACCATCCCTCTAGATCCTTTAATAGGAATTGCAGTATAACACTGAGCAGATAATATTCTTTGTGTCACAGTAGCCCAGAAGAAACCAAAGCTCCTTTTTGCTAAGTTTTACACAAATATGYGCTAAGGATTGCAGAGCAGCTCTTGCCAGTAAAGTGCTATAATCAGCATGTCTCATGAACCTATTACCATCCTAAATTAAAACCTCTGGCTGTGACCAGCCCCAGCTCAGACTCCACTCCGAAGCCAGCACCTCGTACCCGTACGTATTTGTATTTAGCAATTACTGAAGCAGAGGAGGGGTGTAGGATGAGGAAATGTGTCGTAGCCAGGAAGTTACTGCGTGGCTGGAGGCAGGGAATGGAGAGTTCAGAGGGAAGTGGGCTGCGGGGAATTTCCTCCGTTTACCACTTGACATTTAAGTCACTGTGCAGAGCTCAGGCTGTGTTCAGTTTTTTTTAATCCTCCTATCTGGAGTCAGGGGCCCGGCCGAGCTGATGCCGGGATGCAGAGCAAGTTCTGAGGCACTCAGGGATGTCTGGGTCCAATTTAGGTTTATTATTTTAATGACATTACTGCTTATTTCGTTTAACACTGAGTAGGTGAATGTGACCAGAGAACTGGGAAAAATGTTTATTAGTAAGAGGGTAAAATCTAGCAGAAAAAATCCTGCTGACATTACCGAGCCCTTTGAAGGCGCCAGGTTGCCACACGGCCGGTGTTACTAGCTCCAGCATGAAAGTTTGCTGGGGTCAGGATGTAGGTGGCTTGGTAGCGCTCTGACGGGAGACCAGCACAACACTCCTGCAACACTCCCCGTACTTGGAGAGTGGCTCTGCACCCAGCAGAGCTAGTGGCTCTGTGTCACCCTCCTTGTCCACACCATCCTTCCTGCCTCTTGGATGGGGAGCTTTCCTCTGATCCCATGCGAGCAGTCCTCCCCTTCCTAAGAGCAGCCATGGGCTGTGACGGCGCTGGGGGACAAGAAGGACGTGGCAGCTTAGACAGCCATGACATCGTCTCGGCTTTCAGCTGTCCCTCTCCTCCCTGGGGAGGCTTTGGGGATTACGTCCTGGCCAGGGGGACTGAAGGCAGCACGGATGGGGACGTGCAGGAYCCTGCCACCCAGGGACACTGGCTGTCTTCACAAGCAACGGCTCCTTCATCTCAGAGACAGAAACTTCTCAAGTTACCCTCTGTGGGGAAGGCAGGGGAGGGAGCAGCCAAAGAAGAAAAAAACCTATGTCTGAGGCAAAGTAAAAGCTTCAGAGTTCAGGGAGTGCCAGCATGGGGCTTCTGTCTGTGGTTCACCCTTGGCAAGTGGCCAGCCCCTCTCTGTGAGCCCGGCAGGGTCACAAAGAGATCCTTTATATCTGTCCTGCACGACTGAGATAACGAAGGGGCCGACCCCGCCGCAGCCCTGCAGGTCCCTCCGACCTCCTGGCACCCGGAGGAGGCTCAGCGTCAGCCAGCATCCAGGTCGCTTCCAGAGCCCTGCCCCTGCAAACAGGGCTCAGGCACGTGTTCTGGACAAGCTCCTGCTCGACTTGGTCTCTAGTATCCTGAGGAAGTTAAAGCAAATCGTTTTAGGTTGCACTAARACGCAAAGGTTGAGCTCAGCTCAGTGGGCTCGCGTCCCACCGGAGTGCAGCTCACCATCCTGCGCCCTGCYGTCGCTCTGTGGAGACCTGACCAAGGAATGGGGAGTTCCCTTCAGGCCTTCTCTCTCTTTTCTTCTACAGATTTGAGGGCTTGTTTTCTAAATTGCTTTTCTACTTGCTGTAAGGGATAATCAATAAGACACTTAAAATCCTGGTATGGAAAAACCTACGCTCACAATTTAATTCAGAAAAACAATTTCATTAGCTATTCATGGGGCAGACACTTAAACAAGTATGTGTCTTTAAGTGTCTCACTTGTTTGGCCATTCTGAAGAAAATTACTAAATACCTTTATACATTAATGCATGTGCTTAACCAAAGAATCATAAAAACAATTAGGTTGGGAAAAAGGAGTTTTTCCACAAGAAATTGTCATTGTTTGTTGAAAACAACAACAGCAAGACTTAGCTTTTCAAGGGCTTCTTCGCAAACCTACACTTCCTTGGATGAAGAGTTGGTAAAAAGAGAAACACTACCCACAGAAATTTTTATTTAGCTGAAAGTAAAATTTCCAAAAAGAAAAGACCTGTTCACTGATACACGTTAATGGCTTTGACCCTCCATTCACTGCGAAGTGTCTAGACTGCCTGAAATAATACTTTCCTTCTCCATCTGAGGATCKCGAAGTGTTTTAATAAATTACACTTGGGCATAAATTGCTATCACTTTACCGGTGGAGAAATGCAGATATTAACTACACAACTGAGGAAGCCGAATACTGAGTGGGTCCCYGGGTCTCTAGTAGACTCTTTGCCTAGTAGTTTTTTTTCTCTGTCAAATGATACACATTTAAAAAATCCCTAACCACTAGCTGCACTGTTTAGGAAAAACAACACCACACAATTCAAAAAGACGGACGCTCTCTAATCCATGGAGTGAGGATATCGATCTGTTTAGCCTCTCTGCATAGGATTGCCTGTTTTTCAGATGTCCTCTGTAGTTCTGCAGGCTTAATTTTTATTCTGGCGAGAATATGCACATTCCACTAAAAGACCGTTATAAAATAACCTGCCTGTTTGGTCCTGTGTGGGTCTGCACACAACATGCCTGTCACAGATTTCTGAATAGCTTCCTCGGTATCTGAACACCACGGAGCTGTATGTATCTGCGCAGGTACATCTTTTCCCGACATTTGGGTATGTAACATCTACACCATACAGACACCTTGCTTAACCGAGTCTTAGTTTATTTATGTGAGGGTACAGGTGTAAGGTGTTGTAGAGGGAGCCACAGCCAATAACAAGAAATGCACCTAACTTCATAGCACGTCAGCTGAATGAAACCTGAAGCACAGTAAGGCACGTGGACTTTCACCCACCATCTGTTCCAAGTAATACAATAGCCATTTGCAGTTTGCCTTCAGGAGGTAGCTACACTTTAAAACAAACCAAAAGCCTGACTAACAGATGCAATATGGGGAGCCTGCACCTAAGCAGGGCAGAAGCACATTCCAGGAGATTACTACTGATGACGCTAAAATACAGCATTTGTGCTATGCTCAAGCACGACTTTGCAGGGACACAGTCCTACATTATTGCCTGCATCTTTCACTGGCCTCCTCACCTCTTATTTCACACTATAGACTTCAGATAACAAGCCAGCCTTGTGCAGTTGCATAAACAAGCATGACAAGTGTGCCTGCACACGAAACATCTCTAAAGGCAATATTAACACCTCTTCATGAAGGGCTCATCTGCATGAGGGACTGATAAAAGGACAACGTGTCCAAGTCACTAGCTCAGTTCCTGGAAATTTGATGGGCTCAGTCCAGTTGTAATACTCAGCCTGTAAACCTGCCCTCGCACATGGAGGCTGACCACCCATTTAACCCCGTTAGGTCTGGCTTAGGGTACATGCAGAAGGATGCTCGTATTTCTGTTGCCCAGTGCTTTCTCTCCTTTCTTCTTCTAGGGCTGTTAACCTCCAATTCAGCAAGCACTGAACAATGGCATCTAAAAATGTTTCAGCCTGATGACAGTCTGGGGAGCTGCACCTGTCTCCATGGTCACAAAGAGCAATAGAGGTATGTGAAGAAGAAGGTCCAGTGATAGAAATGGCAGTCTGACGTCCAGAAGTAAAGCCACTGTGCCAGACTGCACCACAGACTCTCCTTTGACATTGGGCAAGTCACTTCTCTCAAAGACTTAGTTTCCCAATTGTGAAACAGGCAGCAACTCTGCCTTAACTCACATGTTACTCGAAGATAAATATAGTAATAAACATGAACTGCTTCACTTCTGTGGTAATGGGATCCCTCCTGAGTACAGAAAATTGCCATTTCCTTCAGTTTTCCTGCAGTAAGTCTACACAATCACATGCTATCCTATTGTGCTACCACATAATTCTGTAGCAATTTCCTTTCCTAAGATATTTGACTTCACTGTAAGCCAGTGTAATAGCCTATAGATATTAACATGATCCCTTATTTACAATAATGGAACCTTGTAGCTATGCTAGCTTACAGATGCAATTTATTACAGGATGTTACCACAATCCGCAGGCTACGAGAAAACATTATGCCTCGTTGTTACAAATGCCATTTTCCTTGTTGAGATAATAAAATAACCCTTTAAGTGATTGGGATTTTTCCTTCTTCTGAATGTCTGTGAAGATTAATATTACTTTAAAAGCCACCTTTCCCCTTGTGGTAATGAGAACCTCCATATATCTTGTTTTTAAAGGCATGCCCTTAAAAAAACCTATGTCCTGTTTACAGATTTGAATCTGTGAGCTTGTGGAGCTTCAGGTGGTCCACAAGTGTCCAGGGCACTTGAAAGCAATCTGCAGAGAGTCAAGAGTTTGCAAGAGCAGGCTGTATCTCTCTGCTCTGGAAACCCCCCACCACTTTGCCTGTCTTCCAAGCTACCATCATCACCTGACTCTGACTTGTCATTTCATTATTCCTGCACTCTTCATGACATTTCAAAACCAAGAACTAACTCCTCCGGAAAGGTTTGGGATTTGGAGAGAGCAGGAGGGCTCAGTGTATGGGAGGAGGAAATACTGTTTAACCTACATTGTTTATAACAAATCTTCTATATTAGGCAATGAAATGTTTTTTAAAAAAAGAGAACCAAACTCATTTGTCAGTCCTGTTGTTCCTGAAATCATCATAGCAATGCAACTGCTGAAATATTTCCCCATTCTTGTTCCCTTGACACATAGCATAGAAACTTTACATGATTTTGTTTCTGTATCATCCCGATACCCACGAATGACCCAGATCCCCTTGCGTTAAACACCACACAGGCCCACGGTCCCTGTGCAGATGTACAGTGAGAAGCGCTGCCTCATCCTGACACTTCTCCTAACGCACGCCCGTCCTTCAGCCCAGAGGTTCCTTCTAGCTACCGTGTACCAGCAGGGCTTAGGCATACCTGCGCCTATCTCAAATCCCTCTTGATTGCAGCCTGTGCGGTTTGCACTGTAATTGCTTCCTTCAGGGGCCTCTGGGACTGACTCCGCTCTTGCAGAAGCCGCATTTGACCCTGGGACTGAGAGGTGGCCTCAAGAAGTACTCACCGTCGCAAACAGTCTCGCTGCAGCCACGCAGGACTGGCCCTGCGCTTTTCATTCTTCTTACTTGAAGACACGAGACAGATTTGGCTTGGCTCTATTTCTCATTTGATTGAAAACAGCTCTAAATGAGGCTGTGAACTTAAGGCATGCAATTTATCCAGGGAAGTCAAGGACAAGGCTCCCAGGGGTCCTTTGCTCAGTACTGGCTTGCTCAAGCGAGGGGAAGAGACAAGCCAAATCCAAACTCTGTCCCCATTTAAGGAGGACAGCAAGCACTCACAGCCCCACCCCACGCCCATCAATGGGTAAATGAAACCCTGAAAAGTCTGGCTAGCAGCAGTTCGAGCTACTTGAGGGGTGCCAAACAGCTGCAAGGTTGTCTGTCGGACACTCCGGCAGCAGGTGGGCAGTCAGTCTGTTACAATGCAGTTTTATCCTTTAAACGCCAAAAACTAATAGCACATATCCTGCTTCCTCCCAAAGTTTTACTCTGTTGCTTTCTCGCAGGACGTCCTGCCCCCGTTTTTTTTGGCAATGGCACTGTCAAAATATTTACTAGCTAAAATATTTATGATATATAATATACTCTAAAAGGCAGCAGCTGTCTCCTCTTCATAGCATTTAACCTTCCTGGAGATATCTGGAGAAGCCCACTTGAAAGGAATGGGCTGAAGGGAAGAGTGAAAAACCCAGGAATGTGTGTTGCCAAGGCCTGATCCTGCTTCTTTTTCGAGGACATGATAGCTGTGACCATACCTCATCTTCGTAGACCACTAGCTGTGTTTTGCGTAGCTGGATGTAACGATCCTTCCACAGTCCCAAGAGTCCCCCACTGCTTTTCTTAATCCAGCCAAATTTCTCTGCGGTTGGAGCAGATTTTGGTTTCTCTGCGACGTCCTCCTTTGTATCCTGCAAGGAGACCAGGAAAAGCAGAAGGGAGAAGGAATTATGTTAAAAACACTTTCCATTCAGTTAGTGAAGGTCTTTAGGAAGCCTCCCCAGGGAAGAAGTTAGTGCCCACCATGCACAGTCCCTCCCCATGCTGACCAGATCACCAGGGGAAAAACGTGGGACCAGACTGCCATTTTCCAGGGAAAACTTCCGCAAGGAAGAGGAAAACTCAGCCGCGTCCCTCCCCAGAGCCAGACCTTTGGGACAGGATTGGGGAATGGGCACGGACCCTGGCTGACCCGAGTGGACTCAGGATGGCAGCAAGTCCACCCTGCTCCGTTGCTCCCTGTGGGTCTCTGCTCCTCTCTCCGTGAAGGTACTCAAGGGCTCCTGGAAGACTAGCACCCTCCTCTCAGCTTTGCTCCTCAAAGTCTTTGACAAACCCTGAGTCTCCGAGGGGACGGATCTTGCTACCACTGGAGTCATATTTTGGCCTATGGTCACTTCTGCAAGCTCCTCTAGGTCTCGCTTTGCACCCAGAGCTCGGCCGCTCCTGCCCTGCCCATGCACAAACACTGCAGCCTGCGCTGTCCGCGCACACACACAACTGCTTTGCTCTTCTCCTGTCTTCGGTTATCAAAGCACTGCAAGACTCTCACAGCCAACACAGGTTTGCCCCAAACCCGTTGCCCTGGGCAGCTGTACAGTGCGAGGGTCAGCATTTTGAGCCTTCTGGCTTTCCAGGCCTGATTAAAATGGGAGAGTATAACTTTCCTGCTTTAAAAAATCATCAGAACTATCCAGTGTCAATAGTCTCTCCTAATGGAAAAAGGAAACCCAAGACGGGGCGGCGGGGCCGGCAGCCCTGTGAGCTGACTGACTTCACCAGCAGGCTCAGTTAAATACGCAAGGTTTCCTCCCCTCCGGTGCACTGGAAGAAGCCTTGGCCAAAGCGGGGTCCCCTGATCGCCTCCCTCCGAGCGCCCCGCTGCCGGCACGCCGGCCCCGCGTAAGCCTCTCTCCCGGGACCGCGCGGGGGGGAATCCCTCGCTGCCTCCAGCTCAGAGAAACTCCCCCCACAAAAACACCTCGCCAAACTTGTGACTCTTAAGAGGAGGCCGACCCCAAATCCTCCAGCGCCTTGCAGGGAGCCGCACCGTTATCCCAGGCTTGGCTTCTTCCGCGTCCCCTTGGGACACGGCGCTTCTGTGTGTCTGCAATAGCAGTAACCCCGCTGCAGAAACTCAGCGCGTCACCCCCAAGCGAGGACGCGCGACAAAGGCCGGACCCGGCCACCCCCAAACGGTCCTTGCTAGCTGCTGGATGCAGCCTTTCCTCGCAGGAAAAAAAACAAACGGCCCGAGCCGGAGTGGCTGTGGCTCACGGCATGTTTCTTAGTGGAGGGAAAACCAATGCGCAGCAAAAGGAGTCGACGCTGGACACTCCCATGGCCAGAAGGGAGCAGGGATGGAGCAAGTGTGAACGGACGAGTGCCAGAAGCTCAGCACCAGCTCTCTGGCAGGGGAAAGCCTTGCTAACACATTTGCTTTCGTGCGCCAGCCTCCTAACGAACACGCCCTTGGACAGCAGCTGCCATTTGGGTGAGCTGTTACTCTGACGGGGGAATTTGCACCAGAGAGGAAAACAGATTAAATGCACTGCGTACAGGCGCTTATTCCACTCTCCCGTAAGGTTCTCAAAGGCTTGACTTTTGCAGGTAGGACCAGGTGCAGACTGAGAAGAAGAAATGCAGGCAATTGCGTGTTACCTCGCGTAAGTCACAGGGAAATCTGCTTGGCGCGCTTTGTAGAAGTTGCTTCGGTTGCACTGAGTTGGGTTTGAAAAGGCCACAATACAGGATGACAAAACATGAAAAAGTTTTCCGGGAAATGAGGGCTACTGTACTTTTTTTAAGCTCAACTTTTTAGGTTGCCAGGAAGTTGAATTCAGTTGTGATCTGCTACTTCAGCAAACATCAATTGCTGCACAAATATAGACCTGTTGATTTCCTGATTGAGGGCCCTTTTGATGTCATTTTTAGATAACTGGGCACTGACTTTAATCTCACTCTGAGCAGTTTTGCATGGCTGTAGCTGTACGAAGGGTTTAGTACAGTGACTCTAGACCAACAGCTGCCAAGCCCTCTGGTACTCCCCAGTGCTTTTACTGCTTAGGGGTTTGGTTTTGGTTTTTTTTTGCTTTGCAGATGTATTTTTACTGTTCTTTTTCCTCACCTAGCAGATGGCAGAAAGGCTATCAGAAAACACACAGCAAATGTCTATCTGTGACCTGTTACTTTGCCCCGCAGAGTGAAAACTACCTCATCTGCTGTGGTTTTAAAATACAAGTACTCACTGCAAAGATGCAGCAGTTCACTTCTTCAGAACCGACCTGCCCTATCAACTGTTTCTGTTGGAGTTTATTCTTGCGCCTGCACTGCTGCTGGGAGAGGCAGAGCTGCAAAGCGACACCAGGGCTCGTCGGGCAGCCCGGGCTCGCGTGAGGTTCCCGCTGCCTTCGCCCGCTTGCTCGAATGTTTCGGGCTCGGAGGCAGCAGCTCTTCTCCGAAACATCGCAGGACTTCCTGCTCCGGGTGAAACGGTCTCGGCTGGTGCTGGGAGCCAGCAGGCAGAAGGAAACTGCCTGGTTCCCCCTCCCAGCCCGCCCGTGCTGCCATCCCGGGGCTTTGCGGGAGCATCCGCAGAGGGGCTGAGCGGGAATCGCAAGGCCCCATCTTCCCCCGCCGAGCGGCCCTGGGCAGCCGAAGCACACAGCTCCCCCCCTTCAAGAGAGACTCCCCAGGCCAAATATCGGCAGGAAAAGGATGTAAAACCTGCCGCCGCGCTGATGGTGCTGCTACGTCCGTGCAGGGTGTCTGCGGGGACGGGGACACTCACGCGCGGCCACCGCGGGCCTTTCCGCCCAGCCCCGCCGCTGCCTGCTGCACCGCGAGCTCTTTGCAGCCTCCCGGGCGAGGGAAGGGAAGATGAGATGGAGACTGCTGGTCTCAGCAGATGAGAGCAGCCCTGAGCAAGGCGCTCTGCCCCCCGCACTGCGCAGGAGTCACCTGAGCCTGGAGTCCGCCGCTACAGGATGAATTTACAAGGCTCAGTGCTGCGCTCGCCGGGTGCCAGGGGACTGTCGAAGGGCCTGAGCCGGGCTTGTGGATTAGCTGCTTCCATGGGGCACGCGCAGAGGCCACCGCGAGACGTGGGCACAGCTGCTCTAATCCCTGGCCCACAGGTTAAAGGCATTAAAAAAAAAATTGTGACACAACATGAATGTTTGTTCCTGCAAAAAGCAAGAAGAGCCTTAGAAAATGTGTCTGACATTTTTGTGGATTATCTTTATGGCCTGCTCATGCCACCCCCGCGATGGCAATACAGTATATTAGCAAGGGAGGTTTGCCAGCGAAGGGCACCGGGAGACCAGGGCCTGGTGTCCGCTCTGCGCTCGCGGCCTCCAATTCCATGACTAAAATTGCAGCATGGCACAAAGAGACGATTTGCTGTTGTTAATTGGGCTTTAGGCGGGTATTCCTTCTGCTGGAGGCGAGATGCACTCAGATACCCTTTCGAGGATGTTCTTGGCTCGACTTGCTCCTGACACTGGTGTAAATCCATGAGAATAAACCCACTGTCATCAGCCAGGTGAGCCAGCGTAAATGAGGGAAGAACTGAGTTATTCTGTCATTGGCTGAAGCCAGAGGCGTCCGTCTCCAAAACAATCCATGCAAGTCAGTTCTGCAATTTAATCATGGTGACATTAGAAGTGAAACACGAGTTTCACTCTTACAGCCTGGTTTACATTTACATTTTAAGTGCAGCGGGGATGTAAAATGAGAGGGTATGTGATTTATTTTTATTTAACAGTTAGGGCCGTTACTTCTACTGTCCCTTGTCCTCCTTTTGCTGTATTTTAAGGGCCCACAAAACCACATACTTTTCATGTCTTCTAATAGAAAACACACACACACACAMAAACCCAGCTGAAACACGGTGGTGTTTTTACAAGTTACATGTACTGCACTGAAGTGTCGAACGCGGTTACAGTAACTTCATTTAAAGCAAGTGACTAGTGGAACTAGTTTAGCACATAACCATCGATAGCAAGCGTCCTAGGGGGCAACCGGCCTTTCCAGACCTCTGCTCTTTCTCTGCCTTTCTCCATACGCTATTTCAAGCCTGTGCGTTATCACTTCCACTGCTCTCTGCCCTGCAGCGGCAAAGCGTTTCACCGGCCACGAAACGTGCAGATCCACGTGAAGCTCGCGAAACCGCATCTGCCGCCCCTCTTGAGAGYGGTCACCGGCGGATTAATTTCTCATTAACGGAGAGCGAGCGGCTCGGCGAGCCGCGGTGCCCGGGACGCAGCGGGGCGCTCGGCAGGCCCGGGGGGCCGCGCCGCGGGCCGGCTCGAAGCCCCTGGGGCCGGGAGGGAGGACGCCAGCTGGAAGCCGTTTCTGCGATGTGGATTAATTTCATGGATGCCGGCGGATAATAACAACTTTCAGTCGCTACCAACTTGGGCTGCCTTGCAGCCTCCCGACTGTCATTGCCTGTTTGACAAAAGCCCTCATTCTCGCCGCACAGTTTTGGGAGCTGAAGGAAGGGGAGGGGGGGAGAGGCAAGCCGCAGCCACCGGACGCGTTGCCCGAGCCCGAAGTCCGCAGGCGCTCTGCCCTCTCGGAGCTTGCCTTGGGCACGAGCAGCCAAACCTCAGCGGAGGAGAGGAAGAAGAAATCGTTACGTGGCCAGATGACCGGAGAAGAAAAGGGCCTGTTCAACTTGCTACCAAATTTGTGGCATTTCCACCGGGCCGCAGAGCGATGCACTATCGGGGCGCGCTCGCCCGTGCGCGGAAACCTTCCCGGCGAGGGGAAGCGCGGCCGCCGCTCTCGCAGGGCAAAGCCCGGCCCCGGGCGGGGGGCAGCGACTCCGCCAAGCTCGGTGCCGCCGCCCGGACGAGCCGCAGCCGCAGAGCGGCCCCGCGGCGCCGCCGGGAGCGG
>NW_020447308.1:5557663-5569167 GCF_003343035.1 Apteryx rowi | reverse complement strand
CACCGCCCCTCTGCGCGCCGGCCGCGCCCCGCCGCCCGCAGCGCCGGGACTGGGGCTGGGGCACGGGAAGGGGGCAGCGCCCCCGGGGTGCGGCGGGGACCCCGCGGTGGGACAAGGACCCTGGTGTGGGACAGGGGCCCCAGGGTGGGACGGGGCTTCCGGAGTGGGACAGTGTCCCCGGGGCTCAGACAGGGGTGCTGGGTGGGACAGTGCCCTTGGGGTAGGACAATGTCCCTCGGGATGGGACAAGCCCCCCAGGATGGCACAGGGTCCCTGGGGTCAGACAGGGTCTCTGGCATCAGACAGGGTCCCCGGGTGTCGGACAGGGTCCCCTGGGTCAGACAGTGTCCCTGGGGGTGGGCCAGGGTCCCTGAGGTCAGGCAGGGTCCCTGGGGGTGGGACAGAGTCCCCGGGGGTCAGGAAGGGTCCCTGGGTTAGGACAGTATCCCTGAGGTCAGGCAGGGTCCCAGGGGTCAGGCAGGGTCCCCAGGGCAGCAGGACGGGGCGCGGGGCGCAGAGCGGTGGGGGGATCCCTCGCAGGCACCACCTTGGTGCTCTGGCCATCGTGACGCCCACGCGCAGCAGAGCCACGGGCCGCTTTCCGGGGGGCTGGGGACAGGGGTCCCCGTGGCCGCATGGCTCGCAGCAACGACGGTCTCGGGACACCGGGTCTCAGCAGAGGGGCGATGTCTTCTCTTAGCCCAAGAAAAGCGGCTGGGAAAGGGGCGCTGGGGGCAGAACTGGTTAACGCAGCTCGTCGTGCTGCTCGAGCTGTTGTCCTCATGGTCCTGAGCCTCGCAGACTCGTGCTGCTATTTCAGGCCCGCGGAAGGGCTCGTGCGCCCAACAGCATGCCTGCTCTCCTCCTGATTATTCCAGGCAGGCTAAAAAAAGATATTACCTCCCTCTAAACCTTGCCTCCGTTGTTCTCAGCAGAAGAGAGAAGACGGGTGAGAAGGCAACGAGAAGAAAAGTATCGACACCAGCTACCTCCAGGCTGAATCCTGTCTGCGTGGGTGCTGCCACCGCTCCGAGCGGAAGCAGCAGACTGGCCGCAGCTGCAGCAGGCACCAGCGCACCCGGCCTTCTCGGCGGCAGCGTTACAGGCTGGTAGAAAGCTCGTGAGATCTCTGCAGACCTTGGTCTCCCCTCTCCAGTGGGGCCGGTGGCTGCCCGGGGAAGGGCGCTCCGTGGTGGGAGCTGAGCTGGAGAGCAGCCTGCCCGGGTGCGTCCGTACCCAAACCACGAAGCCTCCACGAGCCAACGGGGACAGAGGGGATGGAAAGCGCCTGCGGATCAGCCGGGGTAGGAGCGGGGCCAGCACGCTCCAGGACTCGCCCTCGGATGATGAAGTTCTCGACAGGTTGCTGGCGACGGTGTTTGCAGGCTGGTCGGTGCCGCGCGGCTCGGCTCCGCCGCAAGCACAGCCACTGCCTGCCGGCCCCGGGCATGAGCCCTCGGCTTGTCCTGCTCCTCCCGGGGCGCCAGAACAGCCAGATCGGATCCAGCAGCTCCTGAGGATAACGACACACAGATAGTTATTAGCGGTAATTAGAAAAAACGCGCTGGCGGCATCTTCCCGTCGGCAAAGGGCCGGGGTTGGCAGAGGCTCTCCGAGGTGACACCTTTGCTGTGCAAACACCTTCCGTGGCCTCCCAGCTCCTTCTCCCGCTGCCGATAGCGGCAGTGCGCGAGGGAAGCAGGGATCGAGGTGCAGGCCCCRGCATGGGGAAGCCTGGAGCGCAGCCGGCTGGTTGCGAGCGTTCAAGCATCTCGCGTTGTTCATCTCTCCCTCACACCAGACGCCTTGGAAAGACTTGACTGGAAAATTCGGCACCTTGGAAAGGCTTGACCGGAAAATTCGGCATTGCCGCTATAACTTGGAGCTGCCGCGAAGGCCGGGTCAGGACTTCGCTGCGTAACATCAGGCAGGTTTAAAAACAYGGAGCCGTTGCCTTCTCTTCATTTTCCGAATCATCCAAAATCRTCAGCCGCCAGAAAACGAATTTTTGAACAAATCCGTGTTTTGGCCAGCGGTCGCGGTGCGGTTCAGCGTTTTCTGTTTCACGGGCAGGGCTCGGCGGGTGAGGGCAACCTCGGACTTTGCAGACGGGCTGCGGTTCCGCCTCTCCCGGAAAACTTCCATCCGTGACGACGTTGCGGACRTTTTTGGCACGGTCAGCGTGCACGCGAGGTCGTGCGCGCACGGCCGGGTTGTCGCGGCTGGGAACCTGGGAAGCGGCAGCCCCCGGCGAGCGGAGGCGCCCGGGAGGGTGGGAACGGGGCGACGGCCGCTCCCAAGGCGCTTCCCAAATGCCGGTGGCCCRTGGGCAAAGCTGTCCCGCCAGCAGCAGGGAGCGCCGGGGTGGCYGGCACGTTGCCCTGCCCTCGTTTCCCTGCTGCCAGCGACAAGGAGCCTTCTCCCTGCCTGCCTCCGGAGCGGGATCCTGTTCCTGGGGACCCTGCGCTTTGTCCCCCCACGCCACCCGCTGATAGCGCCGCTGCCCCAGGGCGCCGCGCGGCCGAGTTCGTTAGCGCCAGCTTCGTAAAGCGCTGCGAGCGGCGGCGGAGGTGTGAAGGCTCGTTGCCGTAATTGCGGCGTCACCTGCTCATCAGCAGGGAGGAGGAGGAGGAGGAGGAGGAGGAGGAAGCGGCGGCGGTGGCGTGCCGGGCCGGGGCGACCAGCTGCCGAAACCCTTGCGACAAAAAACAAAAATGCCCAAAATACCCGCCCTGTCCCGCCGCTTTGGCAGGAAGCGGGGATATAAACAGGCTGCGCCTGCTAGCACGAGCCGGCCAGCGCTTCCGGAGCTCGGCCCCGGCTCCGGCTCCGCGCCCCAGCGAAACCGCATCCCACCTCCGCTCCCGGCACCCCTCACTTCGCCCTGGCGGCCGGGCCGTGCCTGCCGATGCTCACCCTGTGCGTGGGGCCCCCCGACGCTTCCCCGCAGCCGTGGTGTGATTTCAGGGGCCAGTTCCCGCGGCGCCCCGCGGGTAATTCCCGCGCTGGGAGCGCTCGGCGCGAGCTGACCGCCAGGACTGCGTGCAGCGAGGTCGCCCGTCGCTCGGACGCGCGCGGCGAGCGCAGGGCAGCAGCAGACCAGGTTGCATCAATATTTATGTGCAAATCGACGTCGGGGTTCATTCTCCTGCCTGATGCTTCCTAGCGCTTCCTTGCTCCTTACAAACTGGCTGCATGCTTAAAAAATATCATCCTGCTCCAAAGGGGGCCGGTGGGTGATGGAAGAGGTCAAAACCTCTGCGGGGGCCGAGTGGAAACGGTTTGCAAAGGAGGAGAACAGAGTGGAAACGGTTTGCAAAGGAGGAGAACAGCTCTCCCCCTGCGTGGCGGCGGGCCGGAGCTGCGAGCCCGGGGGGTCACCCGGCCCGGCCCGGGACGCGGTCGGAGCCGCCGCGTGGGGACGGGGGCCGCTCGGCGCGGGCTGCACGTGCTGCCGCGTGGGGTCGCCTGGCGGTGCTCTATTTGCTGAGATTTTCGGTCCAAAACAAAAAATCCCCTCTGCAAGCGTGCGCTGCTTGGGTTTGCACCATGAAGGCCGGCGGAGGAGCCACCCGCTCGCTATTAATACATGGAGGGGGGAGCGCCGGGAAGGGAGATGAGCTATTCCAGCCGAAAGACAATGTTGGCACCGGAACAAATGAGGCTAAAACTGGACAGGAATAAATTTAGCCTGTGAGTTGGAAGAAGAAGGGCCCCGATGCTCCGCCGGCACCACCTGGCTTCTCCGCAAGCGCGGCGGGGAGAGGAAGCGCGAGGCCGGGCCGCGGGAAGGGGAAGGGGAAGGGGAAGGAGACGGGGAAGGGGAAGGGGATGGGGAAGGGGAAGGGGAAGGGGCGCCCGCTCCACGGAGCAGAGCCTTGGCAGCTCCAGCAGCCGTTGCGGTGGAGCTCGGCTGGGCCGCGGAGCCGCCAGTTCCCGGCGGGCAGCAGGGAATGGGTTGATGCAGCTCCGCGAGGGAGCGACAGCAGCAGCACTAGCGAGGTCCCGTCGGCTTCCTCCGGCCACGTACGGAGCACCTGAAAGCTGGCACGGCCCGAACACGGTTTCTGCAATATTGAGCATCAAGGGAAAAGCGCGAGAAAAGTCCCTCCGGCTCCAGCAGCGCTTTGCCGCCCGCGGCCGCCCGCCGCCCTCCCGCCTCGGCTTCAGCGCTAGCTCCAAAATAGCAGAGGAAGCGACGGCGCTGCAGTTCGAAAATGCCGGCGGCTGCGGTCGAGGTCGGGCCTCGCTCTGGGGCTGCCTGCGAGCCGCGCGTCGGCATCCAGCCCGCGGTTTCGGGCYGTTAATTTTAGATGGCACGGGGAGGTTGCGCGGCGTGCCGGCTCCGCGGAGGAGCCTTCGGCGCACGCCCCTAGCTGGAAAACCGCTTTCGATTCGGATCAAACTGGGCCAATGGGAACAAAGTCCCCCGAGTTCTCCCTTTTTTAGAGCAGCCCAGACTGGTTGGTTTGGCGAGAAATGCAAAGTTTGCGTTTGCAGATTAACTCACCCCTTTCTAAAGCTTTAAAATCGCCCCTGTCGTTTCCATCTGAAAAGTTAAACGCCRCCTTCCCCCAAAAAGCTCCGGAACACCGGCGGGGCCTTTCTGTGGCGCTTCATTGCGGCTCCACCCCAACGAGCGTTTAGATACTTGCAAGTATCTTTTCCTTTTTCATCGGAAAACGCCTCGCGTCCGATGAGCCGGCGGCAATCACTGCCGTGCCGGCGCGCGGCTGCCGTCCAAGGCAGAGCTCTGAGAACCCATTTTACAGACGGGCAAGCTGAGGCCGGGGGGTGATGAGAGCCTTTCCCGGAGGTCCGGCGGAGCACGGGCTCCCCGGCGGTGCCGCTACGGCGGCAAGCGCGCGTTGGGCTTTCACGCAGGYGGGGATTGCTCCGGCTTTGGTAGCCGCTTGAGAAGCAGGCTGGGATGAAGCGGATTAAGGAGGGATTTGCAGCAAGTGCTGGAAAATCAACTCTTCCGCGGGCAGGGCTTATCTCGTTAGCCCGCCGTACCYGCAGGTGCGTTTTAAAGGTGTTGCACGTGACTCCCGCCAACGGGCTGCCGGGCGCGAAACAAAACCCCGTCCCTGCCACGAGGGTTTTCCTTCCGCTCGCCTCCTCGCGCAGGCAGCCGGGGGCTCCCGGGGGCGAGCCGTGGGGAGCGTTCCCACGCGTTCCCAGCCGCGGGCGCGGGGAGCCTTCCCGCGTGCTCTGCTTCGGCGGCGGGGCGCCGCTCCGGCCACTTGCCGCGGGAAGGCTTGGATGTTCCCGCGCGCTTGCTGCGGGCTGCCGGCTTTGCCCATTAGTTTCTGCTCCGCGAGCGATCGGGCTGTTGGGTTTTTTCCTGCTTTGGGGTGATGTATGTGCATTTACCATCCTCGGGCGATACGGGCTTGGCTCGTTAAGTCAAGTGACATTTGCAAATGCCATTTTGCCGCCCGGACCGGGCTCTCTGGCTATTAAGGAGCATTTTCCCTCGCTGCGTTGTTTCCAGGAGCAGCTCAGACGCGCATTCCCCCCCCCCCGCCCCGGCGTGCCGGACCAGCTTCGTTAGTGGTCGCGTTCTGATTGATGCGCAGGGAAATCTGGCGGCGCCTGGGGTTTGCAAAGCACCCGCCGCCCTTGACACCCGCAACGAAGCTCTTCGGCTCTGTTTGCCTCCCCCCRGCGAAGCAGGATCGAGGCCGGACAACTTGCATTTCTCCCGGGCGGCACCGCGGGCCCGGAGGTCCCCGGGGAGCCGGGGCTGGGTGCAGGGATGGGACTTTCCGGCAACGGCACCTTCGCAAGAGCGTTGTCGCAGCAAACGGATGCTGCGGGCTGCATCCCGCGCCCCTTCCCTCCCGCGCGCTTCTCCTTCAGCCCCTCGCAGCTCAGCGCATCGGTCCTCTGCTGCCCGCGGCGCTGCAGCTTCCCGCGGCTCCGGTTGCCCCAGCAGGAAGCAGCTCCCGGCTCCCGTCATCCTGCCCCGCTCGCTGCCCGGAGCGAGCCGCGGAGGGCGATGGGGCRGGAAACCGGCGCCCCGGCCTTCGTCCCCGCCGGCGGCCCTCGCTCCTCCTCTCGCCGCGGGATTTAGGCTCCGTGGGCGGCCGGGCCGCATCGGCGTGCTGCCATCCCCACCTAGTGCCGGCCGCGCGCACCGGCTGCCTCCCRGGGCTCTTCGGCGCTCCGGAGCCCACGCGGCCGCTTTCCTGCCCCCCGGGACCCGCCGGGGCGAGCGCGCGGCCGGAGCAGCTTCTCCTGGTTTTCCCCCTGCTTCGCTGCCCCCCGGCGCGTCCCCGCTAACGTCCCCGCTGTGGACATTTGGGGCAGAGCGTGGGGCCGGCACGAACCTTGGGAGATACCTCCGCAGGCTGGGTCCTCTCCTGCCACCCCCCCCCAGCCTCCGCAGCTCGGGGACTCCCGGAGCCAGAGGTGGCACCTCCCGGTTTTCCTGCCACTGATTTCTCCCGTCGCTCGCCGAAGCCACGGGGGACTTCGCTTCCGCAGCAGCCCCGCGGCGGCGCAGGGTCGCACAGGCTGGTTCGCTGCCTCCTCCTGGCTGCCTGGAGCCCGCGCCTTGCGCGCCGGCCGGCGGCACCCGCGTCTGCCGTCGGAGGAGACGGCGAGCGATCGTCCTCCGCTCGCCCACGCCGTCCCTCGCCGTTGCAGGGACTTGCCGCGTCCTCCTCAACCGTCTCCTTTCGYGGCTGGATCGCGCGATAATTTAGGCTGGAAGGTGCCTCTGCGGGTCGCCTAGTCCAGCCCGTGGAGGCTCCTTCCAGCCCGAGGCGGGACGGGGACATCCGTGCTCCTCYGCCTCCGTCGCACGCGAGCGCCGCTGCCGCCGCTGCCGGGCGAGGAGCTCGGGGAGGGACGGCGGCCGGGCCGCGCGGGGCGAGGGGGCCGCTTTCCAGCGAGGATTTCCAGACAGGATTACAGCCTCTTCCCCAGGGTTTTATTTGCGTTATTTGCCCGTGGCGGCCAGCTCCTGCTCTGGGGAAGCGCGTCCTGGTTGAGGACTCCGGAAGCGCCTGCTTTGAACGGAGCCGTAAAGCCAAAAGCTTCACCCACGGGAAGCCCACGAGCGCCGGGCGGACGCGTGGGCAACGGGAGCCACATTTTGGGTTCGTTCCCCCCGGAAGAGTTGCAGTGTCGGAAAAAAGGCGTTTTTGTGGGGAGGGTCGGCGCGGTGGGGCTGTCGGCGGGGTCGTTTCCTTCCGCCCGGCGGCAAACGAGGCTGTTCTGCAGCAGCCGGTTAATTGGATATCGCTTAAGAACAGCTCGATTTCTGCATAACTGGGCAGTAACTGGGCAAAGCCTTCAAGGAGCGGCAGCCCCGCGCCGCGTCCTGCGCAGCACGCGGAGCCCGGCCAGCGTTCGACTTCTCTTTTGTTAATTTTTTTCCCCCGCTCTGAAAACATTAATTTGCCGCTCGATGTCGAGGTTTCCRTCGGACATCTCGTTCCGATCGGAGGCATCATTACGCTTGACGAGGCCTAATAAGCGGCTCGGGGAGCGAGGCCGGGCTGGCGCCTCTCCCGCCGTCTCCTCCGGGGCCGCCGCTCTTTCCTATCGGAGCCCGATGCGCGTTTCCGGGTGACTAATCCGCACGGGCGCGGGGCTCCGCCTGTAGTTAAGCTAATTCAGAGCCCGTCCGGGGGCCTTTTCCACCCGGGAGCAGGTTTTATCGCTGGCTGAGCTGCGTTTCTTAGGGAAGGCGAGAAACCCGCCCGGGGCCCGGCGGTGAGAGCGGCCCGGCGCCCAGGTGGAGCTGCTTCGCCGCGGCCGCGCTGCAGCCCCGCGAGCAGCCCGGGCGCCGCTTCGGGAACGCAAATACTCGTTATCGCATTTATTGTGTTGCTCCGGAGCTGCCACGGATGGACACGGGGATTTTTTTCCGAAGCGTTTTGCAGCAGTCGAAGAGCTGCAGGTCGATACACAACCCCCGGGGCTGCACCGGCTGCCGGTTGCTTCGCCGTCAGCACGGATTCAGCCGGCGACATCCGTTCTCCCCGGGTTGGCCCAAACAGGGGCTATTTTACATCCCTAAACAGCTGCTTTTTGGGGACAGGTGGGTCATAGCAAGCTTTATTTTTCGGGAAACAGCCAGCGTATTTTGCAAGGGAGACTTTCCAAGGATGCTCCCCACACCCTTTTCAGGAAATACCGCGCAACGCTCCTCACGGCCGCGCCAACTTTTTTTTTTTTTAATTGGCATGACTGATAGGCTGGGCCAGGACACGCCGTGTTTTCTCTTGGCTGTCGGGGTTTTATTTTGAAATCGCTGTTGTTGCGATCTGTGCATCCCTCCGCCCCGGGCTGCTGCCTCCTGGCTCTCCTTGCACGGCCGGCCGGGCTCCCGGTGCCTCCCGCTCCGGTGGAACAGCATGTGCCGGGCCAAGGAGCGGGATAGCAGCCCGGGACAAGCGGGAACATCCTGTGCCAGCCTCAGCGGGATCCTACCCGGCACAAAGCAAAGGAATCACTTCCGATTTGCCCCGGCCGCCAGCCCCTCGCGCGCTGCAGGGTTTTAGAGCCGAAGCGCCAGGATATTTCCTTGGGTCCGGCCGGGTGAAAATGTCTGGTTTTGTTCCCTTCTTTCAATTCAAGACCAGACAGTTGGGTTTTTCCCTCCGGTTTGTCAGTGTTTTCCTCCTCGAGGGCCGGGCGCGCGGGACCGTCCAGCCCCCGGAGCGACCTTTAGCGGCTGAGCTTCGGGGTGCCGAAAATTGTTTCTAAACTTCCAGATCCATCTTCTGGATATTTTTACAGGCCTGAATCCGTAGTGGGCTTTTTCTTTTTATTTCTCATTACCGGCAGCATGACATTTTGACTAGGCTGGGAAATTTTCTTTCCGGCTATACCAGTTTCTGACGATCAAGATTTAATCTTTCCGCGGGGCATGGAGATAGCGAACGCGCCGGCGAGAAAACGCTGCGGATTTCTCTCGTGTCCCAGAAAACCGGCCCGGGAGGAGCCGGCTCGACCCCCCCAGGCCGGCGCTGCCGGAGCCCCGCTGGGCGGATGCCGGGACTCCCGTGCTCCAAACGGAGCGGCTCGGCACCGCGCGGGCTCCGGCGGGTGTTTCGGCGCCGTCCCGAATTAGCGGCGCGTCCTGAATTCCCAGCCCGGGAGGAAGAGGAAAGGACGGAGCCGTACTGAAAAATGGCAGGTTTCTGCTGCTTTATTTGCGCCGCAGTTTCTTTTCCTCCGCTCTCCCCTTCTGATGTTGTCTGGAAAAGAGCCACCAAGGATTGGTTTCGAAATAAATAGCTTTTAAATTGCCTTCTCCCCTAGTCTTTCAGCTCTAGCTTTCTAAAGCTAAAATATTAGCTATATGCTGAGCTTATTGCCGTGTGGGCAGTGAGCGTGCTTGAAACGTGCTGTGATTATAACTGTATTTCACGGGCAGATATAAAATTGGCAGGATTATCGTAAATAATTGTTATTTGGAAGGATTCGAACGTTACCGCTCGGGCAGCCCCTCTCTTTCAACGGCGCGTTTGCAGCGTTTGCCGTGGCCRCGATTTCCCTTTACCCGCCTGGCTCACGAACGTTATCGCTGCCTGCGCTTCACGGCGATTCTCCGGCTTGGAAATAGCCACGGAGAACGAGTTCAAACGGAGCCTCCGTCTCCGTGCGGGTTCGTTGCAAAACACGCCGGGCCCAGAGCCCGGTTTCACTTCCGTCGCTGCCCGGACGCCGCTGTCGCACCGAGGCGTCGATAAAACAGCCCGGAAAACACGCGGAGGGGCCGGCGGCCGCTGCCGGCTCGGCGTGGCTTTGCGCCCTGCACCCAGGGATGCGCAAGCGGAAATCGCGGCAGTGCCGGGCCTGGCGCTGGCCTCCCTCCCGGCCGGTGCTCCCCTCCGCTCCGACCTGCACCTCCGGGGACGGAGAGCTGCGTTTCCCCAGGTGATCCGCTTTCCGGCTCCGCTGTCCTTGCCGTTAGAAAGCTTTTCCCGCTGCTGAAACCTAAATCTTCCCTGCCGCAGCTGGAGCCCGTTCGTCCCCGACTGGCCACAGCAGCAATATTTATTCTTTTCTTTGCACCAGTTTCCTGCATCTGGGAGACTTGCGCCTCCTCCGACTTCCTTGCGGGCTCCACAAGGCTGAAGGGGCAGGATTTWATCTCTGTCCACCTTTCCCGCTCTGCTCCCGCTCTTCCCGATGCATCTTTCTCGACGCATGTGTCGCATAGGCGTCACCCCATCCAGCGGCCTGGCTTAGGCGGCCACTCGCCTTAACGAACCGAGGTCTGTAAAACAGACGGGAGGCAAGGAGTGAGTTTTCAGCGTGCTCGCTAACGAGCCCAGCCGCAGGCACCTGCCGCCGCCGCCGCCCCCGGGATCACCCCCGGGATCGCCCCCGGCAGCTGTTTCCGCTGGGGCCGGTTTGCAGCAGGCAGAGCCGGCGATTAAGCCCCGCTTTGCCCGYGGCAGTAAATTGCCCCGTCACTGGTGCCCACGTAACACGCTCCGTCTGCACGGCCCCGTGCTTGTTTTTTACATTTAGAAGAATATTCCTAGGGGCTGCCCGAGCTTCCCCGGGGGAAAGGGGCTGGATTTCAGCGCTGCGAGTCCCGACATCCGTCGTGCTGCTTTTATTCCCCGGCTGCGGGGGCTTTGCGGACGCCACCCAGCAGYGGCGCCGCGAAGGGCTTCCTGCGTTTGCAGGCCGGCTCCGGCGGCGGCCAAAGTTCGCGGGAGTCGTCTGTTTGCCCTGCTGGACTTTTGCACCAGGCTGGCGTTCGCCGCGACCCAGCACGTCGGCGGGACACCAGCAGGACGCCCGCTGCCCCCCCGGTGGCCTCGCTGCCCCCCCGGGGGGGAAGGGGGGTGCCTGGAAGAATCCGGGGGGATGCAGGTGGGATGCCTAGAGGGATGCAGGCAGGATACCTGGGAGGATGCAGGTGGGATGCAGGGGACACCCAAGGGGACACAGGGGGGACGCTGGGGCAGAGCAGTGCGGGGTGCCGGGGGCAGTGCCGGGGGGATGTGAGGGCTGCCGCGGGGGCAGTGCCGAGGGTGCAGGCGGGATGCCTGGCGGGTGGCAGGGGGGACACCGGGAGGATCCCTGGGAGCCAGTGCTGGGGGGCCTGTGCCAGAGGATGCCTGGAGGACACAGGTGGGATGCCAGGGGGATGCCCAGGGATGCAGGCGGGATGCCAGGGGATGCCGGCGGGATGCCGGGGGATGCTGGCAGGATGCCGGGGGGATGCAGGTGGGATGCTGAGGGATGCCCAGGGATGCAAGTGGGATGCTGGGGAATGCTAGGGGCTGCCGGGGGGCTGCCGGGGGATGCAGGCGGGATGCCGGGGGAGGCCGGGGAATGCCGGGGGCTGCCGGGGGATGCAGGCGGGATGCAGGCAGAATGCCGGGGGCTGCCGGGGGCTGCAGGCAGGATGCCGGGGGGATGCCAGTGGGATGCAGGTGGGATGCCAGGGAATGCCGGGGGCTGCAGGCAGGATGCCGGGGGGAGCGGCGCGGGATGCCGGGCGGCCGGGCCCCGCCGCTGCC
>NW_020447308.1:5546125-5557132 GCF_003343035.1 Apteryx rowi | reverse complement strand
GCCGTCGGGGCTCCGGGGGTCGCGGGCTGCCGGCGCTGCAGAGGYGCCCGGGGCTGCCGGGACCGCGGAGCTGCCGGCCGTGCTGGGGCTGCAGTGCGGGACCCCCGGCGGCTCCCCGGACCGCGACCCGGTGCGATCCCCCGGTATCTCCCCGGTCCCGGCACTCCAGTGCGAGACCCGAGAGATACCAGGGGGGTCGCGCCGGGGGTCCCGGGACCGCGGAGCTGCCGGGGGTCCCGCGACCGGAGAGATACCAGGGGGGTCGCACCGGGGGTCGCGGGACCGGGGAGCTGCCGGGAGTCCCAGGACCGGGGAGATATCAGGGGATCCCACCGGGGGTCCCGGGCCCGGGGAATTGCCGGGGGTCGCACCGGGGGTCCCGGGCCCGGGGAGCTGCCGGGGCTCCCGCGACCCGAGAGATACCAGGGGAGTCGCACCGGGTCCCGGGACCGGGGTCTCGCCGGGGATCCCGCGACCGGGGAGATATCAGGGGGGTCGGACCGGGGGTCCCGGTCCCGGGGTGCTGCCGGGGGTCGCACCGGGGTCCCGGGCCCGAGGAGCTGCCGGGGGTCTCGCCCCGCGGTGCCGGTCCCGGGGTGCTGCCGGGGGCCGCAGCGGCGGAGCCGGACCGCGGTGACTTGCGCAGAGCGATTTCGTGCCGGGGCGGCGGGCGGGGAGGGAGGGGGGGCCCCGTCCCCGTCCCCCCCCCGGCCCCGGTCTCTGCCCCGGCTCCGGCCCCGGCGCCGCTCCGCGCTCGGGCTCCGCGTCCCGCCGCGTCCCGGCCAGGGCTGGGACAGCGCCGGGCGCCCCGTCCCGGCGGGGTTTTCTTCTCGCCATAAAGCCCGCATTGACACGGGCAGCGGCTGCTGGTTTTGCACGAGTAATTCCCATCCCTGGAAAGTTACATTTGTGGATTTAGCAAACTTTGGACTCTCTGGCCCCGGTTTATCTCAGATCTCGGGAACACAAGGAACTTTTGGTTTTAATCCCCTGAAGCGCATTTATGGCTTAAAGGCGACTTTCATCACGGCAGCTCCTTTTCCTCTGGGCTTCTTTTCATCTTTTCTGTAAGTGCTCCAGATGTGGATTGGTGTCCTCAAAGTTTCCTCCGGAGTTTATTGCGTCTCTTCTCCTCCTCCAGCCCGGCTGTTCTGCCTGTTCGCAGCCGGGTGCTTTTCTGGCTGGGTGGCACTGCAATTTGTCTTGCTGCAGAAGGTGTCTCCTGCGCTGCAAATTATAACCTCACTTTAATTATACTTAAAAATAGGGTTGAAACGTAAAGTGGCAGGGTGCTGTGTAAACAAATTCAGACGGGGAGGCTGGATCAGGGACAGAGTCTCCTGCACTGGTGTCTGCCGTCCCGCAGCAGATGCTCTGCCTGAATCCCACCCTCCTGTTTGCAGTCCCCTCACCTGCCGTGCTCTTCTCTAAATCCCCGTGAAGAGCGAGTCAGTTATATTATCCAAATGCTTCTMTCGTAAGGCCAGAAGAATGGGCCCTTGCATGCTATGTAGCATAATTAAAGGGCTTCTGTGTTTATCCCTGTTCAGCTGGAGAATATCTTGATTTAAACTCTCCCACTCTCCAGCCTTTGGTAAATACGTTCCTTTCTTCCCGTTTGCATTTATCTAATGGTAGCTCCTGGTTCTGGGTTTTGCTGTGTCTTTGCCTGCTGGAGTTTCTGCTCCCCTTTGGGTACACCCTGTCCGTGATAGCCGTCTGCTGGGTGCACTGGTCACCCTGGGTTTCTTGAGCTTTTCCTGATGATGCCGGAGGCGTTTGGCCTGTGGATGGGATGAGACCACTGGTAAATCCTTTCCTCCATCCGGGGCTTCCCCCAAGGCCCTTTTCCAGGGTACAGCGTACGAGCAGGCTGAAGACCAGAAGAAATATTTCTGTGGTTGCATCAGGGTGTTCCTGGCTCCCRTCTAGCCCATGAATGCTGGAGTGGGAACATGTGCACCTCCGTGTGGCTTCCCAGGCCCTCAGCTGTTCTCGAGACTCATCCTTGAACTCTTCTGCCTTCTCCCTCAGCATGAGCCCCTGCACCAACCAGGTGATTCCCACAGTGGGGCCTCCAGTGCCAAATCCAGAGAAACTGCTTTTCCACCCACACAGCGTGTGCATTCATGGATGACACTTGCCTCTTAGATAATGTCATCGCACTTGAGGCCACTGCTGCCCGCGATGGTGCCGCAGTGATCCTGGACGCTGGACTTCACCCCTGGTTGTGGCCACGTGTGTCCTCCAGCAGCCCAGATCCGCAGTGGGGACTCCTGCCAGTGACAGGGACTCCTGCCAGTGACAGCCGCTTCCCAAGAGCGAGTAATGCCCTAGCGGCAAGCGGCATCAGATGCAAAACGAAGCGGCGGTGCAGGCTGCTCGGAAGGGCTGCCCTAAGGGTTGCCTCTGTTTGGCCGTGTCTGAGCACCGCTCCCTGAGATTTTCCCGTGAGAAACCTTGCTCCTGATGGACCCTAGATGGAAAAGGCCCATTTTCCTGCTTTGTTATTCCGCTGCGCTGTGCTGGAAGCCCATTGCACAGGGCTCCTCGCAAGCCCGGCAGGATGGGCAGACGGATGCCCGCAAGCTTGGAACGCCGCCTTGGGAGAAAGCATCGCTTGGCCAGACGAGGTGGAGGTAGAGCTGGACCTGGGCGGGAGGTGGCTCCTTCCCAGCCTGCAGGGCAAGGTGGGSGGCAGCAGGAAGGTGCTGATTTGAAGCTGTACCCGAGGGTGAGAAGAGGTGGTGAGGGCTGGTGTTCTGCTGGAGACAGCAGAAGATGTTTGGGTGGAGATAAGTCGCTGGTGCCTAAGGTGGCAAGGGAGAAGGAGGGGTAAAGGCTGCAAAGACAGTCCGCGTCGTTCCCTCGGGGAAAGGGAGGCTGCAAAGGCAGGGAAGCCCTGCGGTGGCTCTTGGTGACCTGCTTTCCTACAGAAAGCCATCCCTCGCCTCTCCTCAGCGCTCCTGGCAAGGCGAGGGCTCTGCCGCCCCGCGGAGGAGCGTTACTGGATGTGGGGACCTCCCCGAAATGGCTGAGGAGACCAGCAACACCCCGCTTTCAAAGGGTGTCAGCCCTTGTGTAAGAGGGAGTCTCCAGAGAGAAGAAGGGTTTCTGCCAACCATCTCCGGGCTAAATGGCTTTCCCGAATCAGGGGAGCAGGAAAGTCTGGTGTGTGGTCGGCCGTGGGGCTTGATCCCCTATCTCGGGGAGCCTCGGACGCCTCGCGTTGATCAGTCCTTGGCAAGGGTGGAGCTGGCGGCACGAACCACACTCAGACGCGGAGGAAAACAGTCAAACCAGCCTGTCTGGGTCTTGGCCTGGCGCGGCCCTGGCTCCGGCCACCACCGTGGGCTCCCTGGGCTGGCCCTGCTCTGCCGGTGGGATCTCGACCCACCTGCTGCACAGGCTYGCCGTCGGTCAGGGAAACCGCTGCGGGAAGGAGAGCCATTCGTGCCAGCTGGGGGTCTGAAGTGGTTTTAATGACCAAAGCTGTGTGTGCAGGGAGCTGCCAGAGCTGGGTCTCCAGATGTTCTCCTCGCCCAACGCGAGGGTCTGAGCCAGAACATCCTTAAACCCTTCWTGGGAAGGGCGGAGCGACATTTCATTTGGGGAATAATTTGCATGAAGAGCTAATTTGACTTTTATTTAAGCGAAGCAAGTAATTAAACAAAGATAAAACACACCCCAAATGCTTGCTCGCTCTTAACCGCCGAGGCTTTGTTAGCCGTGATATATGGCAGCAAGCTGGGACAGGCCCTCGCGAAGGTGCTGCACGGGGCGTATGGCGCTGCTGCCCTGGAGCAGCTCTTCTCCCACGGTCCCAGGGACGGCTGTGCCCACAGCGTCACGCCAGCAAACCCGCCCTTCGCCTGTTAAAGTCGYGCAAAAATCTTTCCTTGTTCGGTGCACAATGGAGTAAACTTTGAAGGACCTCGCAAATGGGCCTGGTTCCACAGTCTTGGCAGAACGCATCTGGCTACGGCAGGATGTGTTCTGGGCTGAGACTGGAGCTTCCCTGCCTTCCTCCGAGCTGGAGCAGGGGGGTCCTCTCTGGAGAGCAGTGGCCTCCAGCTCTGGGTTAGGTCCTCCCTGGACCCAACTGAGAGGTTCAGGCATTGCTGGGGTCATCGTCCCTGCCACCCAGCGCAGGCACGGGGCGACCCTCCCGTCTGCTCCGGCAGGAGCTCCCCGCCGGCCCGACGCCACCCTTGGAAAGGCGACCCGTGCGGGAGCAGTTGCGTTTTGCAGTAATGGACCGGTTTTGACGAGGCGCCTGAGGCTCCTCGTTTCRATGCGGAGGGAAGGACCTGGCTCGGAGGCTCCGACCAGCTCTGGTGCTGGCCTCGGCGGCGTGCCGCTCCCAAAAGCACCCGGACACGTTACCAGCTCCTCTGCGGCATCTTGTTAGCTACAAGCGATCTCCAACCTGTCGGAAATACTAATAGCTGTCAGCGAGCGCAGCACTGGCAGGCAGGTCACCACGGCTCGTCTCCTGCTTGGAACGAGGCAGGAGACCGAAGCGTTGCTGCCGGGAAATCTCTGCGGGGCCGCTGCTGCTTGCAGCGTGATTGACAGGTGATTGACAGGTGATTGACAGGCGCCTCAGCGATGTGGCCCTTCAGAGAGAGGAGCAAACGGGGGAGCGGGGAAGGAGGCCGGGAGGTGGCCAAAACCCCAGTGCTGGTCCAGGGACCATGCTGCTGGGTGAACGCCAGGTYGTCTTCCCCTTCCTGCTGTTAGCTGTGCGTGCGTGGTGATCTAGATGAGATAAATCCTATTGCTTGTTAAGGCTGCCAAGAACTGTGTTTGTAGAGTAATTCAGGCTGGAAGGGACCTCCGGAGGTCTCTGGTCCAAACTTTAAGTTAAGTCAGGGTGCTCAGAGCCTTGACCAGCTGAGGTTTGAATATCTCCAAGGATGGAGATCCCACCGCCTCTCCTGGCCGGTGTGTGACCACCCTACCTGAAAACTTCTTTTATTTATATCTAATTAGGATTTCTCTTGCTGTAACTTGCCTGGCACTGCTCATCCTTTGGGCCTGGATGTGTTGTGTCTATAACCCACCTGTCAGGCAGATGGAGACAACCACAGGATTCCCTCACCCCCCCTTTGCCTCCCCTTCTCCAGCTGAGCAAACCCGGCTGTCCCTGCCTCTCCTTGCCCGTGGTGTGCTCCAGGGCCTGACCCCGACCTTCCTCGCGTGGCGGGAGCGAGGAAGAGGAGGGCAGGCCTGGCCCGCGGGCAGCGAGTCCAGTTGAACGTGCCAGCGGGCGATGCGCAGGCAAGACGAGCTTGCGAGCCGCCGCCGTGCTAAACCCAGCAGCCTTGATGTTGTTCTTGGTGAATTACCAACTTTTTTGTGAATTCTCAAAAATCGACCTTTTGCTGTCAAGTCCCTTTCCAGAAATGAGCCCAAACCAGTCATGCACATGCCTGTTCATGGGAAGGGTATTGATCCTTGAGGCCAGAACTGCAGAGACCCGATACTCSCCTCCACCCCCGTGGATCCCCGTGGCCTCCTGGACGGTGCGATGGTGGGGTGCGCGGGGTTCTCCTCCACCCGGGTCCCGCCAAAGGTGGGGAATAGCTCCTTCGGCCTCGAAATGTTCCTCGTTTTGGAGGACAGAATTGGCAGGCGCGGGTTTCCATGGAAACRGAGCCGTCAATACCCTTAGCGTAATAATGACGGCATTGCACGGCGAGAAGCACCTTCTCATTGCTTCTAACTTGCTGCGCACGCAAACAAACGGAGCTTGGCAGCACCGGCTTCGCACCAGGGCTTATTTGCCACAATTAAAAAAAAAAAAAAAAAAAAAAACTTCAGCTCATTTTTGTTGAAGTACAGGTTCGCGTTGCCTCAAAAAAAATCTCAATTCCCTTGAAATTTCTGCCGCAGCCCAAAACCATCAATCGATCGGGAAAACTAAAATCGACCCTTGTTTAAATGAGAACCTCCCCTGCACGTTCTTGGCAGCAGTTAGATGCCAAAAAAGTCAAGATCAATAGTTGCGCGGAGCAGCGCCCTTGCTCGGGGGGGAAGGAACGAGCGTTTCTAGCTGGCTTCCAAAATGAACGCAAGTCCCTTGACCTGGATGGGGAGCTAGGTCCTCGCCGGGGAGCATGGTGCCTGGCACCGCGATGCGGCCGTGCCATACGGCATGGCACAACAAGCAGGTAAAATGGTGTTCCCGTGCCGATGAAATGGCGAAGAGGCCACCTCTTGCACCGGGGACCACCTGTGTCTGCTTTGGCGATGTTCATGTGGTGTCCTGGAACCAGGTGGTGATATCTGCTGAAGTTCAGGTGGGTGGGCTTTATAACCGGGCTTTGTGGCAACCTCCAACGTATCCCTTGCTGCTGGAAGAGGTGCTTTCAGCGTGGCTGGCCTCCTTTGGGCACGCTAGGAGAAGGATCGGCTTGTTCACGTAGGTCGCCTGGAAGGATCAACCTTTTGGTAAGGTCATGTTGCATTTTTCTTTGACTCTTCTGCCCTCCCTTGGATTTTCCAACACCCTCTTCAAAGTGTGGGCGTAGGACCACTGGCAGTGTTTTGGCTTCAGTCTCATGGATGCCATATAGAGAAATAAACATGATTCCGTTGTTTCTCCAATATTTCCATCTGCAAGGATCGTATTCGCTCCTGTTGCCACAGCTGCTGTGCTGGAGCCCGCGTTGAGTTAATTGTCCTCTTTGATCTCGGGGCGGAGGACAGCAAATACTTTCTTTATCAGCTTTTTAGATGAAAATTGCATTTTTAAATTCTTCTGCTTAGAATAATTTAAGGTTGAAGGGGGAAATCTGGAGGTCATCTGGTCCARGCTCCTGCTCAGAACAGGGCAAATGTTCGAGYTGGATCCARCTGGCAAAGGTTTTTCTTTTTCCTTTAACAAATCCCACGAGGAAAGTACTTTTCAGAAGAGTGCTGTGCTTGATTTGGGATGGCTCAGTCCGTGCTTTCCGTGTTCGCCTTCCAGCAGGTCTGCTCCACGTTCCTAGCTGCTGGGACGCAGATTTCWCTACTTTCTGGCTTACTCTGGAAAATATTCGAGTTACCTGTCTGTCTTCTCCGCTCTTTTGGGAGGTGTATAAATTCCTCATCTCATGGCTCTTTAGAGTTGTCTGAGGCAGAAATCATAAACCGGTCAGCAAAATTCAGATGAAGCAACATTTCTTTCCTGCACTCTCCACAGCTTGGCAAATCCTAATAAGTGGCCCAGGAGCGAGACCCGCGGGGACGCGAGTGAGCCGGGCCGGGCTYGTCCCCGGCTCTCGCGGGACCCCGGGGGAGACTAGACGGGTTGCGGCCGCCTCCTTCCGTGTCTTGGAGGAGGCGCGCGGAGGAGAGCGGTTGTTAACGGCAGAGGAATAGCTGAAATACCGAATATTGCAAAACAGGATGCTTTGCCCCTGCCTGCCTCTGTTAAGCAACTCCGCTGGACGCGRGGCTGCTCTGGCTCGCGCTCCGTGCCCGGTGCCAGGGGGTCGGCGCGGCAGCCGAGACGCGGATGCTCTCCGTGCCRCTGGCGCTAAGCAGTCCCCGGGCGCGGGCTCTCTTCCCCCAGCCTGCCGCTGGTTTGCGATGTGCGGCCGCTTTGCATTTATTTCTGTTAATACCCCGCAAAAGGCACAACGTACGCTCCTTAGCGCGTGGTGGCGAACGGAAGCGTTTCTTCAGCTGGCRCTTGTTTATAGATTGTGATTCTGTTAAAATGAGTGCCGGAGGGAACAGGGATTAGAATAAAATGAATGTTATAAACCTGCAAAATGTGGACTGTGAAACAGCAGATAACGAAGCCAAACTGCACGGTATAAAGAATCTGCATTTGCAGTCAAAGTGAGAGCGAGGAGCAGAGGCCCCGTGCAAGCTTTTTCTAAAGTTTGGGGATGTTCAAGCCTCTCTCTGCTTTCTCAATAATGAATGAATTTAAGGAAAGGCTCTTAGAAGCCAACTGCAGAGGCAGATGCAGATTGCAGCCAGCAACCGCTTTGCATATCGATGCTAAGGAATATGCACAGCTATTCCATAACGGGGCGGGGGGGGGAAAGGGGGGGGAGAAGTGCTCAAGCCCATTTGAGTGGAAACAAGTCACAAAAGCTGCACGAACTGCAGGCAAAACCAGTACGTAAAACGACATGCTGGCATCAAAGGCAGCGCAAAACTAATTAAATATTTAACGCACTCGAAAGAGGCCCCGGCGAAGCTGGAGGTATTAAGTATGATAAATATGTAAATAAGCATAATCTGCCCGGCTTGCTCCAACAAACCGCTTGCCCCCCGCCGTTGTGGCCGGTTTTGGAGGGGGAGCGGGATGGAAAAGGGGCCGTGTCCGCCGGGAGGCCGGAGCGCCGCGGTCGGCAGCGCCCGCGTTGGGGCGGCAGCCGTGGGGAAGCCGCTCTCCCRCCTCTCTCTTGTCCTCTTCCCGCAGATCGGGAACCTGGAGAACTACTACCACTTCCACCACGGCAGGACCTTCAAGCGCTCGACGCTGAGCAGCCGGGGGCCGCACAGCTTCCTCCGCATGGACCCCCAGGTACGGCGGCGAGCCGAGCACCTCCTCCGCCTGCCCCCGGCGCGCCGCTTTTCGGCTGCTGAGGCCGGGGGCAGCCGGGCGGGAGAGGTTCCCGCGGCCGTGGGAACAGTCGGCATGGGGCTCCGGGCTCCGGGCGCTGCTCCGAAGCCGTGCCGGCGCCCAGGTTGCGATTGCAGCATGCTGCCCTTTGCGTGCACRGGGTGACTCACTGGACGCGGGGCTGTTTATCAGCGAGGGAAAACACTTACGAGTGACTAAACGCTAACATCTGCCTGAAAGACGGGGAAAGAAAAGGGGGAAAAAGCTTTGCGGGAGAGAAACGCCGCCGTACGCGAGGGGCGTTGATCCAGTTGCCATAACATTTGCTGTCTCAATGGTTGCTATGTATGAAATCTTTGGCAATAGCGGTGCGTTGCTTTTTCCTCGAGCAAGCATCCGAAGGGATTTTTCCTTGCAGCTGAACTGACAAAAGTAATGGGGAGGGGGGGGATAATAAATTAAAAAAAAAAAAACAAAGTCGGAGCAAACGGGAGCTGTTGGAGCACTGCTGGGGGCGGCGGGGAAACGCTGCAGCTTTGTGCCCCATCTCCCCCCCCAAACCTTGGGCTCTGACGGAAGGGAGCAGGGGAGCAGGGTTGCATGTGTGGGGCAGGGGACGGAGCTGGTTTGGGGGAAATCGGTGCTGAAAAGGGCGCTGTGATAACGGCGCCCGGTGGCAAGAGGCGCGCTGGGGCGGCTCCTTCCTTGCCTGGGCTCTGATTAAAGCCGCTCCCCCTCGGGGAAGCGTACAGGCATCGGCGCGAATTATGGATTCAGATCCGCAGGTGAAATGCCTCCATTTAAATGGGTCTAGTTATAATGCAGGCTCAATCAATTGGCTTCTAGTCTGTTAACGTTTGCCTCGCCTTGCCCTGTGGACTGCGAGTTAGCGCGTTCGGCTCTGGTTCTCCTAAGTCCTTAGTTACCACCCTGAGTTCAAGACTTGCTGGCGTGGGCCATCTCTTCCCCCTTCCCATTCGCAAATGATTTTGGAGGTGTCTTGGCATTTTGAATGGCGCCTAATTAGAATGTGTAACGCAAAAAAAAAAAGAAATTACTGCAAGGCGCAGTGAAACACGACATCTCGAGCTGGACGAGCAAAGATGGAAACAAATAYTGCAGAAGAACCAGCGAATTCAATTGTTTGCAGATGTTTTGAGCTCCGTGTTTTCCAGGGGGCTGCTGCTTCCAGCACGGTTATTTATGGACTCGCTCTGCAGCAAGAGATGCCGGTGCGAGGGCCGGTTCCCCGCAGGCACCGGCGAAAGCACCGTGGCGGAGGAGGCAGCCGACGAGTGCCAAGCCGAAACCGAAGCGGGTTCCGTGGCCGCTGCCCCGGACACGGCGCTGCTCCTTGGGGAGAGCGCGCGGGAGTCCCCTGTTGCTCTGCTCCACTTTTCCCTGCAAAACAGCAGCGCTTTGGGATTTTTTTTTTGGGTGTGAACCGCCAATTCCCAGAGCCACTGAAAATGGAAATGCCGCTCCGGAGGACGACACGGGCCCAAGTCCCTGTGGCTACCCGCCATGGGGAAAAACCGTAACGCTTAAACCCTTCCCGCCGTGCTTTATGAGGAACACATGCTGCGGCCGTCTGCTTCGTCGTGGCTCTCCGTCCGCAGTGCTGCGGGCCCGCTCAATGTTGCTTTTCTGGAATTGCYGGGAATTTGCATCCTTCTCTTGAACGATTTATTTATTTAATTTTTTAATTTTTTTTTAAACTTATTTATTACTGCCCTAGATGGCTGGATCCGTACATCATCCTCCGAGTGCGAAAATGTGGCAGCACCAGGGGGAAAGTGCCTCCTTGTAGGCAGTTGTAGCAGTTTGGGCCACTTCCAGCAGCAAAAGATTTTTATTTTTTTTTTTTCCCCCTCCTTCTTTTTAATTTCCGAGCAGCTTCTTTGCCCCGTGAATGCCCGACCGGCGTCAGCTGGGCTTTTGCGACGTGATGGCTCCTGTTCCCTGGAGCGACCCGGCTGCGGCAGATGCCGGGGCCRCTCCGCGTGCCAGCAGCGCTCGCTGGGCAAAAATCCCTTTCTAAACCCACGTAGTTAAACTGCCGGTTTAACTGTGCCCGCACCAGACTTTGCTCTCGGATGCCGGCTCGTAGGCGCTGAGGTTGGGCCGCTGAGGAGTGTGTTTAAGATAGAGGCGTCCCTGCAGGGCGCCGCTTCCAAAGGCGCCTCCGYGGAAAGCGCTGGGCACGGACCGAACGGCGAAAACCAGCTCGGATCTATGTCCCGGAGCCTGGGATCCTGCGGGGCTGCTCGACCACGGAGTTGCGTTTTTGCTTCCAACAGTTAAATCCTTTTTTGCATTAACAGAGCAACGTGCTGTTATCAGCAAAGGTAATATGGAAACGAATTTTTCTACGAAATAGGTATTTTTAACATTTCAAAAATTTTTTTATATAAAAAAAATATATATTTTTTAAA
>NW_020447308.1:5538725-5545946 GCF_003343035.1 Apteryx rowi | reverse complement strand
GGGCGGCGGGGCTGAGCGCGGCGCCTGTACCGAGCTGCGCCGGGGGCCGTGCTCAGCGCCGCGGCCCCCTCGCAGGTGGAGTGGCTGCAGCAGCAGGAGGTGAAGCGCCGGGTGAAGAGGCTCGTTCGGGGCGACCCCCAGCCGCTGCCCTTCAACGACCCCGTGTGGCCTAACATGTGGTACCTGGTGAGTCCCCCCGCCTCGCTCTGCAGTATTTTCTTCCCCCCTCCCTGCACCCCCGCTTTGGCTCATCGATTTGCATTTGGCAGGAAAATCCATTTAAAATTAAGCGCAGAAAGCAAACGAGCTCTTTGTAGCCAAAATTGAAGAACCCGCAGCATTAGAAATAGGAATGAACAATAGCAAGGTAGCGTTGCCCGGATTAACTGCAATTTTTTGATCAACGGCGTGAAGTTATAACAAATCTGCAAGCTATACGGCATGGGAACGTGCTCCCAGCCCGAGCGGCCGTGCTGAGCAGAGATGGGGGAAATTTGGGCTCCGGGGTCGCAGCACTGGCATAGTTTGTGCTCTGCCGTTTCCGCCCGCAGCACTGCGGCGATAAGAACAGTCGCTGCCGGTCGGAAATGAATGTCCTCGCGGCCTGGCAACGGGGCTACACGGGCAAGAACGTGGTGGTCACCATTCTGGATGACGGCATCGAGCGGAACCACCCCGACCTCCTGCAGAACTACGTGAGTGGAAGGGAGCTGGCGCGGCTTCCGCGGCGGCTTCGGGGTTTGGGTATCATCGGCCGCGAAACACGGCGGCTGCCGTGGAGCAGACRGCAGCGGGGGCTTGTTCTCGCGGTTGAGTTCGTTTCTGACGGGTTTCACCATACGCACGGGGCTTTGCTGGCCTCATTCAGACCAGGTGCTGTCCGGGAGCCCAACGCGCCGCTGCCGCCACCGGGGACACGAGGCTCCTTCCAAATCCCAGCTCTGCTTTTTGGCTCGGGAGCGGCAGATCCGCTTCCCAGCCCGCGACGCGCTTGGGGTTGCAGCACAAAACCCGCGTTTGTCTTGAGCAAAGGGTCGGAAACTAAGTGAAAAATGCCATTTGCTGCCAAAGCGCCCGCCCGCCTGCCCGACCTCGAGCCCGGAGCGCTCGTCGGTGCTAATACAGCATCTCCTCCGGCTTCGAGGCTTTGCAATTTAAGCCTTTCGTTTTACTCGTAGCGGAAGCGCTTCGTAGCCCACCCCCTCCTCCATCCCCTGAAAGGCGTAATTGCAAAAGCAGAAAATATTGAACCGCGCTCCTTCCGGAGGCGTCTTGTCAGCGGCGAGGCAGTGATTTTAATATCTGAGAAGGAGCGCGGTGTCTAAGCGGAGCGCGGCGGGCTCCAAGGCACGCAGCAAGGCTCCCTCCAGGTAACGTCCCGGGGCCCCGTCGCGCAGGGTGGCAGCTCCACCGGGCGAAGCAGGACCACGCGCTTGGGGATGTAGCACGGGACGGTGCTGTACAAATAAGTCGCGTGTAGCTAACGGAGGACAAATGCTTTCAGGACCCTCTGGCGAGCTACGACGTCAACGGGAATGACCACGACCCGACGCCGCGCTACGACGCCAGCAACGAGAACAAGTAGGTTGCACGCGTCGCGGCGAGCCCAGCACTCGCACTGCCGGGTGCTTCCCCCCTTCACGGCCCTGCCAGAATGATAGCTCGGTCGTCCCTGAGGGCTGGGTTAATCGGGTGGGAAGTATTAATACTTGAATCAGGATTTCAAAGGTGGGAAAAGTGGAGCAGAGGGAGAACGAGCGGTTCCCACGGCGGCGGCGCGAGGCACCCAGGGTCGGAGCCCTGCTCTCCGGAGGCAGCCTTGGGGTTTGAACCTTGCCCAGGGCTGGTTAATCCGCCCGAGTCCTGCTGGCGGTAGCAAGCGTTGCATGGCAAAATCGCTCAGCAGCGTCTGGAAACGCGCCCGCCGGTCCGACCGCGCGGACCAAAAGCTGTTTTGGAGCCGACCTTGCACAAGTTCTCCTAGCGATGCTAATCCTCTAAGTGCATCCCTGCGTTAGCCCGTGAGACGTCAAAACTTGGACGCGCTTTCAGCACTTCAGCTGAAGCAGGGCTTCCACATGGCAACGTTTTGGAAAGGAAACCTGCATGCAAGGAGTAATTTGCTTTGCTAATAATTTCCTCCGTTCCCCTGGCTGCCGCCGCAGGTTTGGGGTAAAGGGCTTTCCCGCTCTCGCGGCAGTTCCTTCCCATTTCCGAGCTCCCCGGAGGAGCCGGGACACGGCAGCCGGGGGTGTCCTCGGCCGGGCAGCGCCTGCCCATCGGGTTTTCCCTTGCAGGCACGGCACCCGCTGCGCCGGGGAAGTGGCGGCGGCGGCAAACAACTCGTATTGCGTCGTGGGCATCGCGTACAACGCGCGCATCGGAGGTAAGGCTGCCGCGCGGCTCCGGCGCGCGCCCCTCGCCGCTCCCTGCTAGGTGCTGCGGTGGCCCCCGCCGTACCCCCCCGGTGCTGCAGGCCTCGCTTGCTCGAAAGCGGCTCCTTAGGGAAAGAGGGAGCCCGGGGAGGGTTTTGGGGAGGGCACACGGTGCCCAGCGGGCACGGGAAAGGCACTGCCTGGGCGTGAGAAACCCTGCGGCTGCATATTTTGGGGGGGGAAACCTTGAAGTTGGGTCTCCCCTGGCCTGGGTCGCTCCGTCCCCGTGAGGGTAGTGAATGCACGTGTGTCTCCCGCTCTCCGAGGGATGCCGACAGCACCAACATTGAGGCGGTTTTGCCTGAATCTGGTGCAGAAAAGAAGCTCGTAGTTGTCCGGGGTGGGGTGTCCGCGTGGGGCAGCCCAGGTCGGCGGCAGCACTGGCGGTGGCAGCCTCCCGCTTCCGAGCCGCGGTTGCCCATGAGGTTAATGCCCGCCGAATGAGCGGTTGCGGGGGGATTTGGGGCAGCCCCAGATACCCTCGTGGAGGATGGCAGCGGCGTGCGCTGCGTTCAGTGCCAGCCCCTGTAACGGCTCGCGTTTTCCACCCGGGAACGCGCACGTGGGTGCAAAGCGGGCACCGAGCCCTTCCTTACTACGTTGCAGCGAGGCCCCGGCCCGCCGCACTGCTGCAGTCCAAGTCGTACAGTGTGGGAGGGGGGAGCAAATTAATCTTTAGCACTAAATTGGCTTGCTGATGCTAATTAGAACCGGAAAGCTCATTTGCATTAGGGTAGCCTTTAATGGGTTCGGACGCAGTGCGTGCTAAAGGAGCAGTTTAAGCTAGCGACTGATTTAACCAGGCTGGAGTTTTCCCACGGCGGCGGGGAGGAAGGGGGTGCCAGGGAAGCTGGGGGAGCGAGCTGAGTCGTCTGCGCAGCAAACGGGGCGTAACTGAGCCTGGAATCGCTCTGTGTGTGACAGACTATCTTTGCTCCTAGCTGCCTGCTTAAGCCGTAGGAAATGTCACATGTAGAGCAGCTGGGCTTATGTTTGCTGGGTATTTTAGCGCTCAGCAGGGTAGAACAGGAGAGGAGCATTTCCTAAAGGGGTCTGCGGCCCCTTGCACTGTTGCCTCCCGGAGCAAGGACTCAAGCACCTGGATTTGGCTCTTAATTTGCAGTCTTTTCTGCAATGCAAGGAGAAAACCTCTTTCTTCAGTGCTGCAGCTCTGTGCTGCCGTTGGCTGGCACGGGGGGACGGGTCTCAGGGGCTGGCGGAGGCTGAGATTTACCCAGCCAGGGCCAGCCTTGGCAGGGCACACCGCGCTGGAAGCCAGTTGTGGCGGGGATGCCAAGGAGCGCGGGGTGCACACAGGGAGCCCCGCACCCGGAGAAGGGCCTTCGGAGCCATCCTCGCCATGGGCAAAGACGGCAGTGAAGGAAATCACTGCGGGAGGGCGAATAGGGGCGTTGGCAGGGGCTGGGTGAGAGCTGCGGCACGTCCCTCTTCACCCTGTCCCCTGCTCCCTCGTGCACGTGGGGTGACTTATGCCGCTTAGCTTATTCCTATAATAAGCTGTTCCACTATATTAAGGCTTCGCCCAATTGCCTTGACTCGTCCAGAGTCTTTTTTGCTTGCAAACCAGCTCCGAGTGCAAACCAAGCTGCAGCAAAGGCGGGTTGCAGGGTGCCGGGCAGAAGCGAGGCTCTTGGCTTTGCTCCACTCGGGGGGATTTAAGCGGTTTTGCCTCCTGCGGGATCAGGCCCTGGCGTTCGCGTTCCTTTTCAAGCCAATCCTCTACAATGGCCACAGAGACAAGCGCTGCTTGTCGACTTTAAAGCAGCCTGTGGTTCCCGTTTTAATTTGATTTCTTTAATGAGAGCCTCGACACGTGTGTGCGCCGGGGAGGTGGGAACCCGGTGTCGAGTGAAACAATAAAACATGACAGACAGCTGGAGGTTGTGGGTTTTAGACAACTTAAAAGGGGGGGGAAAAAAGTCTCTAACCATATCAAGTTTGTGATTGTGGAGGAAAATGTGCTCCAGCCTCAGTGAAAGTGATTTTTAGATGGATTATGCAAATAAAGCAGCGATTAATGAGCAAAAGTTGTTGGGGAAGCCTATTCGTCACACTCAAAAAGCTACCATCTAATTTCACTTGCTGCTCTTCATTGCTCTTGCATTGCTTTTCATTTGCTCTAGGCAAAATACATTACTGTTCAATAAACAAAAAGCGGTTCTGCCATACCACCTTCTCCTTTTCCCCTTTTCTCTAATGCTCACTTCTGAGGCCTTTATTGCTTACTGCATGGAAAATAGCTGATTTATTCCTCAGCCGGCCTCCCCTCTCGCTTCTTGCCCCCTCTTTTATTTACCCTCAGTCTCCTTGCTCCACAGATGGCTCCATGGCACCCACCGTGCCGGGGCCACCCTCCCCGTGCCCGGCCGCTGCGCGAGTGTTTCCCTCCGGGCAAGTTTTTCCGGGCCGGCACCGCATTCTCTTGGCTTTCCTCTTGGCACGGATAACGTGCAGGGTGGAGCAGTCTCCAAAGGCTGTTTGTCCACCCAGGATATATTGCAGGGTGATCAGGACCGAGTACCAGGAATTAGTTTGTTCTTGCTGATTAATGCACCCATGTTTAGCAAGCCCCAAAATAATCTCCTGGCTGTTTTTGCTTGCTCCGCTACGGCCAAGCGCGGCTCTGACACCAGCTTCTGTCCTTTCGCTTGTGCCCCTCAGCTTTTCTAGCAAACATGACAAAGAAAGGAAGTTTTTGTGAACTGCTCTGCTCCCTCATTTTTTATTTGTAAGCTTGTTTTTGGCTGGTAGGGGACAGCGTCAGAAAAATATATTTGAGTTGACTGTTGTCCAGAGCACAGCTGCAACTGTAATTAAATCTGTCTGCATTTGTTTTCTTAAGAAAAATACATGTGGAAGGGGAAATGCATTTTTATAAACAAGAGTCTCACTGGCTGACAAAATAAGGCACCAGAATTTCCGGCACTACCTTTCCTGCAAAGGCCATTTCTCAGCATGGCAGGACTGGACTCGCTTACCGTCACAGGAGGAGGCATGTTTGACATGGTTCCCCCACTGTTAGTGCTGTATCAACAGTCTTGGAAATGGCGCTTTCCATTTCTTAATATCTGCTGATCTTTCTGCTCCCCCCGTAACCTGGCTTCTTGGTGCTCTAAATCCCTTCTCGCTGGGTGCCCCCTCTCCATTGCCAGCGGGACAGTGATGGTGTTACGTGCACCAGGTCCTTGCACAAGCCAGCCTGCCACTAGCCTTTGCAGCTGATTAAATCAGCACTTTCCAACCCCCCCCGTCTTCCTGGTGGGAATTTGTTTCCTGGTGGGAATTCATGCGGGGCCAGGGCCGGGGCAGGGGGGAAGCTGCATGGCCATGTAACCTGCCCTGCTCCGAGTTTGCACAGCTGCAGCGATTCACCCCGCTAACGTGCTCCCTTCCGTCCGGCGAGGAGCGATGACGGAGGGCTCGATGTTTCGCCACCCAGACCGCTTCACCCGCTTTATTGTGGCAATCGGAGCATCGCGATTTCCAGCTCGTGGGAAGCGGATCCCCCTCGGGCACCGCTGCTTGCCTGCGGCCGAGGCTGGCGGGGCAGTGGTGATCGGGCTGCAAACCGCTTGGGCGTCCTCCCGGGTTTTGCATGGTGTGCTGAGGTCTGCCCTGCTCCGCTCTGAGCTCAAGGTATCCATGCGGTTTTTCGTGCAGTTATAAACTCGGGCTTCTGCATTTTTTTCTCCTGCAAGAGATGAGATAGGGTGAAGGTTTCACAGGCAACAGGGTTGCCTGAACACCTGGTTGGGATCCTAAATCCGAAGTCGGCAGTGCAAGTCTCCACCTGGGGCTTCTCCTGCCTCCAAAAAAGTGTATGTTGAGCGCAGTGGGAGCCACCCACGGGCTGGCTGGCCCCTGCACCGGGGTGGCTCTTCCCGCCGCAGGGGATGGCACGCGTGTTGGTCCGTGTCAGCGTGGGCGGGCAGTGACAAACCGCCGTGTCCGTCCCCGCTCACAGGAGCCGGGTTTCATCCTGCCACCACACGAGGTGACAGGCTCAAGCCCTGCGTCCCTGAACCCCAAAGACCGGGGAGGGTTGGTGAGTATTTGGGAAAGGGGCTAATATTTTCCAGACGTAGGAATTATTTGAATAATTAAAAAAAATCGGTTTTTAGCATGGGGAGTTTGCAGCCACGAAGCTTTCCGAGGGCGCGTAATCTCCCCCGGCGTGGCAGGTAGCCACGGTGCGCAGGGCAATGGCACGGGACGGGGGCGCGGGGCCCGTGCCTCTCTGCCGTCTGAATCCTCCTCGTGCGCCGGGACGCCCCCAGAGTCCCAAACGAAGCGTAATTTTAATTCCTCCCCATCACTTGCAATTAAATCGGGGCGAGAGGAAGGTTTCCGCAGTAGCGGCGGAGCGTCTCGCGGCACAGCTCGTTAGCGCGTGGCGGCATTGTTTTAAGGCGTTCGAGGCGGTCCGAGCCTTTGAGTTCCCTCCGCCGCTAACAAAAGGCCTTTGATTGCAATCCTTGCACTTTCATAAAAGCCATTAAGCCCCTAATGTCTGATGTTTTTGTGCTTTTAGGCATTCGTATGTTAGATGGCGATGTAACAGATGTTGTTGAAGCGAAGTCGCTTGGCATCAGACCCGATTACATTGACATTTACAGCGCAAGCTGGGGGCCAGATGATGATGGGAAGACAGTTGATGGACCTGGTCTATTGGCCAAGCAGGCTTTTGAGCATGGCATTAAAAAGGTGTGGAGAACAGAGCGCCCCGGGGACACGCGTTCCTCCCTCTGCTCCGTATGAGATCCCG
>NW_020447308.1:5500640-5538612 GCF_003343035.1 Apteryx rowi | reverse complement strand
CGACGGGGAGCGGCGAAACCTGCCCTCGCGGGAGGTTAGCCCCCGTGCGGGCAGTGATGGTGGCGGACAGGAGCCCGGCCCCATGCTGGGGGCGGCCTGAAGGCTGAGGCGCCCGGCTCTGCCGAGCCGAGAAACCAAAAGCATTTCCAGCGGGACGACTTTGTTGCGGCTCCATAGTTAGGTCAGGCAGGGCCTTTCCCGCTCCTCCTCCTCCAGCCCTACCGAGCTCCCGCTGTCTCCTCACAGCAGCTCCGCCATCTTAAGCGTTTCCCCTTTTCCCGCCGGGAGGGAGCAGCCATTTTGTGGCCACGACCGGCCATTTTGTGGCCCGTGGCCGCTCCTCCTCCCCCAAGTGCGGCTGGGTCGGAGGCGGGATGGGCTCGGGGCCTCTCGTGGGCGCTGCAAAAACTCACGTAACTGTTCTTTAAGCCCTCGGAGGCTGGGACCCGCCAAGCGGCTCCATCCAAAGCCGTGTGAGGGCTCTGGGCGGCAGCCAGTGCGCTGAGCCATGCTTGACGGACGGCCGTCGCTCCCTCAGCGGCGCGCTCGGGGTATCGTGTCCTTCCCACGCTTGTTTCTAGAAAGAGGCGTTTTTAAAACGTGTCCAATACTGGCTTAAAAACACTGGGTAAGAGACCTTTCTGGGCCCTCTTGAGAAATCGTCCCCTCTGCCGCCGCCGTGGGTAAGTGACCATCGCTGCTCCGGGCTTTTCCCGGCTGTTTCCTCCGGCGCGCGCTCCGATGGGTGCTGATGTTTGCGGCAGGTTGTTCTGGCTGCCTCAAAGCCTCAAGCAGTGGTTCTGGGGGCTTGCGGTTGTTTTGTTTTATTAAAAAAGTCAACGCGGCGGGGGGAAAACGTCCTCCCTGGCGAAGCGGGGCTGGGACGCGCTCCTGGGGGCTTGCAGCACCTCTCGCTTGGGCAGCTTCGCTTCGGCTTTCCTTCTGGCAATTTCTTTCTCAAGAGGTTTTCTGGAAGGAGCTGGAAGCCAGGCAGGGAAATGTAGTTTAAAAAAAAAAAAAAAAAAATCTTTTTTTGGCAATAGCCCTCCTGGCAGGTTCGTCCTTACAACGTTGCCAGCATGCAGCCCCGCGCGGGGACAGACCTGGCCGCCAGCAGGAGCCCGCCAGTGTCCCCATGATCACTGTGGTTACCAAAACAGTACTTTTTCTCTCTTTTTGCCCCTCTGCGCCCGAGGCCAGCATGGTGGGGACGGGCTCAGCGGCTGCTGCGCCGCGGGGGACAAAACCGGAGCTCGGAGCTGGGGAGCCGCGGGCTGGCGGTGGGATGCTGCCGAGGGGCCGCTGGGTCTGCACCGACGCCGGGTGGCCCCTGCCTGGCTTTCTTCCTCCATTGAAACCAGCCGAGCCGTTACCTCTTTTTGCAAAACGCTTTGAGATTTTTAGGCTGGAAAGCAATGCATCGATGTTGAGGGTTGCTCCTGACCCAAGACTGCTCCAAAGGCTCTGCCTCCAGCCTTAATGTTATCTAAAAATAGGGTGGAGTGTTTTTCCCTCTATTTACTTAATTTCCTGCCTGGGGTAGTTAGTCTGAAGAGGAATTCATTGAAGTGCATGGGAGTTCACTCAATATAAATACACAGGAACAGGCTTCTTTTTAGACCTTTTTTTTCCCCCGTATAGGAGCTGTAAGAGGGAGCAGGCTGCGACAGGGTATCCGCCCAGTGCTGACCCTCAGGCCTCCGTTTCAGGGAGCTTTTTCCAAATCGCAGAGCGAAGCCCACCAGCGGTGCCCCAGCAGGGTGATGCCTGACCCCTGAGTTCGCGTATGGCAGGTTTTCCTAGCAGTGTGCAGAGAGGGGGCCATTGGGTCCAGCTCGGGATGTGGCAATCAGCTGCAGCCCGGTGCATCACGGGGCAGCGGCGTGTATCCAGAGTATCCTCACGAGGGGCATCAGAGCATCAGACCGTCTGGACCCGGTGCATCGCGGGGTCCGTGTAGGAAGCACTCCCCTTTTGGTCCCGTGTTTCCCTCCCACCGCCTGCCTCCTGCTCAGCCCCCAGCGCCACCGGCATTTGTGGCACGCAGCACCCTGAGTGTGCAGCTCTGCATTGCCTGCTCCCTGTCTTTAAATAATGAGGAAAGCTGTAAGTGGAATGTTAGCTGTAACCTTTAGCCCAAGCAAACAGCTGTAACTAAGTTATAAATCCTTAAAATTGAGTTTTTAATGGAAACATTAAAATAACCTTTATCTGTTAGCAATAGGACTGCATCAGGGTGATTTATCTTCTTGTTATTTGCTCCTTCAGCCACACCTTATTAGTTCCTGAGCTAATGGGGTGATATTTATCCTGGGCTCTAATTGACTGTCATTAAGCAGGAACACAAGCCGATGGTGCCAAAGCAGTGCTGTGAAAATGGGGAGAATCCAACCCAGCCAATGTCAAATGGACGCTCCTCCAGGAGTGAGCTGCTTAGTCGTGAGCCTTGCCTGGGGGCAATTTCCAGTCATTTAAATGGTATCTGGATCAAATTTTATCGCAGTAAGAAGCCCACTGCCAGGATGGCATTGGCTTAGGAATGGTTTCAAATATAGAGGTTGGGTGTTTCATGTCTCCTTGCAGAAATTTTAGCAGTTACTTGTTTGAGAGCAAAGGGAAAGAGTGTTTCTTCCAGTTCAACCTCCAAGAGAGCTGCTATATTAGGTGATCTCTCATTCAGCTAGAAAACACTTTAGGTGTCAGATGTGTATTCTTTTAATGTCCTCTGGAGGAGGAAAATGCCATTTATGTGCCTGTTAGTGTCTTCATGCAACCATGCTGGGCTCCAAGAACCACTTTCCTCCCGTGCAACCCTGCTGGGCTCGGTAGGACACGGGGTTTAGGTCAGAACAAAACACATCCCTCAGCAGAGAGGAGTCACCCTCCAGCAGTGCTGTCTGCTTGCAGGGGGCTGGGAGGACCAGGTAACCTTGAGGCTTTCCTGGAGCACTTGGGATCGCAAAGCTCTAGGTGTGGGGTTGTAAGCCCCTTTTGGCTCTCCAGTATACTTATCTGCATCGAAATCACTGACAAATCTGTGCACACTTTTGGCAATTAAAGGCTGGTTCTAGATGATCTGATTAGTGCCTTGGGAATTCTTAGGTTGTCCATGATGAGGCTGGTCTTTTCCTGTTAGTAGATTGGTGGATTTTGCCATTTGAGAGTCGTTTGCTCTCCATGTTGCTTTATCGCGTCTGGTTCTTGCTAGCCACGCTGCAAAGCTGTGCCCTAGCGAATGTGCAGAGCGCATCTGTTTCCCTTGGACACGGTGCACATCGGCGGAGGGGGACCAGCCCACGTCAGCGGGCCGTGCCAAAAGCATGGGTCGGGACAGAGCAATCTCGTAGATCTAGGAAACCCTGGAAAGCGAGGCTAGAAGTCCCAGTGGCAGTTGGGCAAAGATTCAACAGACTTGAAATCTGGGTCAGCATCTCCCTTGACAGAAGGCAGTGCAATAATCTCCATAGGAATTGCACTTTTTCTTATGGACCTCCAGATAACTCTATTAATCTTCGCTATGGAAATATCCACCTTATTTGGCTGGGAGGCAGCCCTGATAATGAAAACTTTCATAAAGTAAGGAAACAGCCTGACTTGCCCTGTGTATCCAGAGGCAGGGTCAGCTAAGGGAGTCTCTCTCCAAGTAGGAGAACAAGACAGGTAATAAACCATCCCTCTCCCCCTAATGCTTAAAAAGTACAATAAACCCCAGTGAATTCCTCTGGAGGAAGGCTGCATTTTTTTGTGGAGGAAGATACAGCCAAGCAGTAGGAGGGAGGTAAACTCTGGATCTGCCTGGGCTAGCTCCGAAATAGCACTGTGGCATGAGTAACTCCGGGGGAAGTCAAGTTCACCCCAGCTACTCCTCGGCTAGCTCTGCCACCGCTGCTTGTGGATTGATTTCCTGCCAAGCTCGGCAGGCGCGAGCCAGGCTCTCCAGAGAGCTGCGCGTATGGGGGCAGAAATGCAAAACATTCATTTCAGAGAAAGGCAACTTAATTAAAAAGGAGCATGATATGTTATGGTGTATATCAGTGGAACGGCTTTATGGGCTTTCCCGGGCAGCGGCTGCGACTGTGCTGACTTTCCTGCCCTTGCCTGCCTCCGCTTGGTACCTGCTTTGTGCGGCAGCAAGCCAGGAGGGGAAGGCCGTGGTGGCTGCCAAGGGGGCCCAAGGCAGGACGTCCTGCAAAAACGTACCCAGGCGGGAAGCACGGACTCTTCAGAGCCCTGTGTTCCCTGTGTTTGCTTCTCCTAAAGCCGCACCGGAGAGGCAGAGGTCAGCTGAAGCTGAGCGCCTTTCCTCAGCACATGCAGAGCTCTGCGACGTGGTTAATACCACCAGGGCTTAGCAAGCTGCTGCTCTGTCCCAAAGAACCCCCTTAGGTCCGGGAAAACCTTCTTTTCACCCCATCTGAGGAGCAGGCGGGGCTGTTGCTGCACACAGCTCCTGATGCCCTTCTCACGCAACGTTTTCTCACTGCCCTCCATGGCGCTGTGTTATTCCTGGATTTACCTTGGGGAAAAATGAGCTCAAACCATGTCCTAGCCACCTGGGCAACAGCACTGACTTCTGTCCTGAGGAAGGGCAAGCCAAGCCCTCTCTGTGCCGTGCTGCTGGGTTTGTTACGGGCCCCTTGTTTGTGCGTTTGGCTGGCGAAGGAGTGTTTGTGGAGCGTGTGCCACCTTCCCCTGTGCCTCTCCCTCCCCTCCTGGGCTGGAATTTCCCCTGGCTCTGGGGAGGTCTCGGAGGCCGACTCGCCTTTCCCACCCCGGCAAACTAAAATCCTGGCTGAGTCTGAGCTGGAGCTCTGTCAGCTCTTGCAGATGTGGTGTCTGACAGGGGCTGCTCCATCAGATGTTCCTGCCAAGCTCCAGGGAGAGAAAAGACCAAGATTAAAAAAAAAAAAAGGCCCAAAAGACATGTTATGGGAAACTTTCTTTTGGTTTGGGTGGGTGGTTTTGCAATGGGCTTTGTGGGCTCCGAGCAAAGGAGACGCTGTTTTGGGGGAGTTTCCTGTTGATTCATCCCGCGGACCATCTGGGCCAGGCAGGTGGGGAGGGTGAGGTTGCCTCCTGTCTCCTGTGTGATGTGGTGGGACACAAGCCCCCTCCCTGCATGGCTGGAAAACGCTGTGGCAGAGGTTTCACCTTTGCCCAGGTGCTGTGAATTCCCAAGATTTTTGCCCTTTGAGAGTCTGCGAAAGACACCAAAATCCCCTTTCCCCTAAGACTCTGCCTTCCTTTTGGATAGTCGCTGCCTTCAAAACTGGGGCTCGCTGCAAGAAGATGCACATTTGTAGCGTGTGAATGAGATGGCTCCCAAGGCAACGGGGGCTCAGGGGCTGAGGCTGGGCAGGATGGACCGGAGAAGGGTGGGATCCAGGCTGGAGGTGTCCGTGCATCCTAACCTAACCCAAAATCCTAACCCTAGAGGGACGATGATTACAGAAGGAGTTACACTGCGCTGTGTTACAGTAGCAGGGGACTGCAATTCCTCTCCTTCCTGTACTGATATCCAAGTTTATTCTGGACAAACGTTTGGTCTCATCACGTATTTTTCTGTTTGGCTGCAGGGCCGCAGGGGCTTGGGGTCCATTTTCGTTTGGGCATCGGGAAACGGAGGCAGAGAAGGCGATTACTGCTCTTGCGATGGCTACACCAACAGCATCTACACCATCTCTGTCAGCAGCACCACCGAGAACGGGTACAAGCCCTGGTACCTGGAGGAATGTGCCTCCACCCTCGCCACCACCTACAGCAGCGGGGCCTTCTATGAGCGAAAAATAGTAAGTTTTCTCTCCTCTTCCCACTTCTCCGAGTGGGACAGTGCTTCCCCGAAAGTTTCCCCTGCGGTGGGGATAGCCTGACGCACAGCTGAGTAGCACTGAGTTATTTTCCTAGCCAGGTCACGCTCTAAGAGCCCGGCTGTGTTTCACCCCAGAGGTGACTGCTTTTTGGCAGGGGTGAGGCAACGCGCCTTTCGGATGGGAGCCTTCAGCATGAAAGAGGTTGAATATAAGGAGCCAATGTGGAGCGTAATTGCTGGTGGCTTGGCAAAGTTTCTAGACGTCCTTACTCCGGTGGACTCTCTCTTAGGGATTTATTTACTTCAGGCATCATTTCTTTCTTTCTTTCTTTTTTTTTTTTTTATGCTTTGGCCCAATCCAGCAAACATTTAGGCATGTTTACCTTCAGAGTCGGTTGGACTTCTCGGACACCTGAAAGGCAGCGTGGGCTTGTCTGTAAGATCTGGGCCTTACCGTTAGCTCTGTGGTGCATTTTGCTCATGCTTTTTCTGGTGAAACTCTGCAAAATTGCTCAGGGGAATGGCTGCAGTTGTCGCTTCCTTGGGAAGAGCTTGGGCATCTTTTCTTTCTTGTATCTAGGTGAAAAGCAGTGCTGGAGGTTTGCAAAAACACAAGGGTGTGCAAGCATTCACCTGTCTCCTGAGGTTCCCCCTGCTTGAAGAAGGGAATTTCAAGGATTTTAGCCTGAGACAGGAATAAAGAGAGAAGATGGAGGTGTTTGGCAGGGATTTAGGAAACGTGAATGCAAGTCCTTGCTGTGCAGCACCCCTCGGGTGCCCTTGGTGAGCTGCTTAGTGTCTCGGGGCTCAGCTCCCCATCTGCAAAGCAGGAAGAGGAGCAGCTCTTCCTGCACAGACATTGTCTGAGGATTAATGCATTAGACTGTGATGTTCTTGGAGTATCGCAGGCGTTTGGAGCCCAGTATTAAGAGGAACGAGTGATGGACCTTGCCTAAAATGCATGCACGTGCGGTAGTTTGTCAGCTGAATAAACATGGGGGAGGTGTTTCCTTACCTACCACTGCGTTGCCACCCGCCGTACGCACGGGCTTGGAGCGCTCCTGCCTGGAGCCGCAGGGTGTGATTAGCACAGGCGAACGGCGGGGCTGGGACAGCTGTGCTTTGATTAATTTAACGGGAGCGCAATGCCAACGTACAGCCCAAATCCAACCCATCTCCAAAAGAGGCCTCTTGATTTTAGCAGTGATTGCTGAAGCCTCAGGGAAGTCTGTGCTGCAAAAGTGCAGTAGTTAATCAGCAGTTTTGTGCATCCTGCTCAAACCGAGCACCCCTGGCTACCGGCAGAGGCAGGAAGGGCTTCGCTCCAGCGTTGCACATCTCCCAGGTGACTTTATCTCTGCTAAAGCTGTGCCTGTGCATATCCTGCTGCAGAGTGTCTGCCCGTCCTCAGCGCCCAGCACAGCAAGGGGCACAGGAGGGAGCCGGCAGCCCGGCTTGGCAGCTACCGCCACGCGTTGATCAAGGTAATCGCTTCAAATATGTTTGAATAAAACACGCCTGAATTCAAAGGCCTGCCTGGCTGCGCGGCAGCGTGTTGGAACAGGATTTTGAGTGCGTCCTGACAAGTCTTATGCTCAGCGAGGTTACGTGGCTCCAGGAGGCGCGAGGTGCATTTTAGGTGATTAGTCACACGAAGGTGGATGTGAGTGGGCTCTGATGCCAGGACGACAGCTTTTAAGAAAAGCCAGCGAGCTCTTATATTCCCCATTTGATTTCCTCCTTCGTGCTGTTGCGTAGAGAGCTTTCCCTCAAAGAAACAGTAAGGCAACGTCACAGAGGGTTAATGAATCATTTTCTGGACATCTCGGATATTTTTCCCTGCTGTTCAGGCTATATTTGCCCTGTTACAACAACTTTTGTGGTCTCTTTGCAGCAAGACATTTCCTTATGAAAGCCTCTGTGCGTCATCTGCAACTCAGGCAATCAAAACATCACCCACCAGCGCTGCACATTACCAGAGCTGATAGGGAAGTTTCTACCCGAATTATTTTTTGACAGAAAATGAAGTTTCTACAAGTCAATTTTTTTTTTTCAAGAGTGATTTCAATTGTGCCCCAAGAACATTAATGTCCACCCAGAAGCCAGACTTGAAGTGTCTCTGTGGGGCCATCTTTCATGACACTCGCGTCCTGCGTCAGTCCGCCAGCACATTGATGAGCAAGCAGCTGTGTCAGAGCTGGGCAAAACCAGCAGTTTCCAAGACAGCCTCACTGAGAAACGGGGTGGCAAGTTCCCCCCACAAAAGCATGAGATTAAATCAAAGCCCACGAGCCTTTTAAAAATGTAATAAACTGAACATCTCTCCCCACCTTTGCTCTCCAAGCTTTTAGTACTCAAACTTTGAGCTTCTCTCTGAAACTAGAAAGCTGGAAATGCTTTTCTTTTCTTTTCTCCCCCCCCCCCCCCCAATGCAAATGGAAATTTGTGCAAAACGCCAGGGGCTGGTGCTTTTAAGGAAAGTGCCTGATATGGTGGAGCCCAAAGGGAGACTGGGGCAGTGCGGGAGTGCGTCCCGCTCTGCGCAGAGATGCACGCGCCTAGCCCCGCTCACAGCGCTCCAGCCACAGCTTTTGCTCTGTCTGCTCCGCGGCAAAACTGACTTTCCCCCCTATCAAATAGATTTTGCATCTTTTAGCAAGGTAGTTAAAGGAAAACGTGAATGTGGGAGCTTTCTCACCCCCTGAATGCTTCTGCAGCCCTCTCCTCGGCTCTGGGCGCCCTGGAGGTCTCGGCGCTGCCGTGGTGGTTAGGTACCCACGGGCTCTGCTCCCCAGTGGCTGCTCAGCAGCATCTTAAGCAACTCTCAAGCTCTCAGCGGTGCGTGGCAACCCCCTGCCTGCACGGGAGCCTCCCTGCTCCGTGGTGTCGCTGCGAAGCCAGCCGCACCGCTCTGAGCCGTGGCACCTCCATCCGCAGGTCACCACGGACCTGAGGCACCGCTGCACAGACGGCCACACTGGCACCTCCGTCTCTGCCCCCATGGTCGCCGGCATCATCGCCTTGGCTTTGGAAGCAAAGTAAGTTAACCTTTCCGCCCTCCCTGCCTGCTTTTGGGTGGCGTGTTTCCAAACTCAGTACCCGGTGAGCAAAAGCAGGAAAAAAACAACAAAAAAAGTTGGGTTTTTCTCTAGAGCTGCTTGAAACGGGCCAAAGTTATTCTAAATTGCTCCTCGCAAGGTTTGATGCAGCACTGTTATTTTGTATGTGATTTTCCTGTGCATGTTTTATTGAGCTAATGCTTCACTTGTCCCCTTTTTTGAAAACTTGGGTTTTGTAAGATAAGTCAGGCTTTTCATCTGGTACATTGAAACCACTGACAACCAGCTCCAAAAGGAGTTTTATAAATACTTTGTTGAAAAAATACGTCAGAAAATGTCATGGAAAATGGAAAATGTCTGCAAAAGTGATGGTTTTCACCAAGTGTTTCATTTGGGGAAAAAGGACTGCTTTTGCATAGCATCAAAAATTCATGCAGTGTGAACAACAGCAATCCTCTCCCCATTTCAAACAAGCTCTGCTGGGAAATGTGAGCTGCAGCTCAGCCCTCTGCTTCGCCTCCCAGCCCGGTGCCGGTCCCAACCCCTCTGCATCACGCAGCGTCGCTGGCCCCAGCTGAGCTGCGCTGGCTTCTCCGTGTTTCCCTGCGGAGCATTTTCTCATGAGCTTCTCAATATTATTTTTTTTATGGGGGGGAAATAAAAATAAATCCAAGCCATGGCTCTGTTTTACCAAGCTATGAATAAACTGTAGGTAAGCATGAGTGGCAGAGCGCTGCGGAAGAATAATATGATCGCATTAAGTAATGGAGTTCATGGCATATCTGGCTTCATTTGTCTTCATCAGTCTGCCCCCTCTCCTCCCAGCTTCCAGCCATTTGGCTCAGTTTTAAATCCACGGGGCCAGGTTGGGTGAACACGTTTCAGGAGATGTCATTTTCATTACAGATACGTTAAGAGAGTTAGATGTAATTTTTGAGTTGTTTGGTTGGGGCATAAAATGCAACATTAAGTACCAGGGCATGGTGCAGAGAGATGCAGGCGCTCAGACACTCCATTATGATGAGAAGGAATAAATTGAATTTCTCTTCCTAAATGTTGTTTGATAGAATTATAAATCAAAGCTTGAGATGCTCAAGAAATGACTGTAAGAGAAAGCATGGAAAATTCTTCAAAAATCTCTCTGAGCTGGGATCTTGGATGGTGTTCAAAAGCCAGCGGGGCCCTGTGTCCAGCACCCGTGAACACACAAGCAGCATGTAAATCCTGCCTAAGGTCTCACTTTGAGTTTCATTTTTCTGTTAAATGAGGGACTCTGCTTGTTCCCTGCAGTAGTTGCCATTACTCCTGCAAAGGTAGGATTCGCTCAGCAGCGTGTATCAATGAGCTGTTGCGTTTAGTAGCCTGCGCTGGGATTTGATTCATTCCTGAGTCCTCATTCCTGATTTGCTCTGGTTACACCTTGGAGCATGAGAGCTAAATATCTTTTGCCTGAAATAAATCCCTGCGAACGTCCTCGACTGCCTGCTGCTGGTCCCCTGCAGCTGCCCCGGGCTCTGCTTCTCCCGGAGCGCTGCAGCCAGCGCCGCCCACTCAGTCTCGGGCACCACAAGTGACTGCCAAGCTCTCGGCAGCAAAGATAGCATTTATTGATAACTGCTGATTATTTATCGATATCAATAGCTGAGGCTGGAGTGGTGCATTAGGGCGGTGCAAAGCCACAGCTTCGGCATGGCAAAGGCACCTTGCCACCGGTGTTCCTCTGCGCCTGTGTCGTTGCAGCCCCTTGCTAACCTGGAGAGATGTCCAGCACCTGCTGGTTAAGACCTCGAGGCCAGTACACCTGCGAGCGGCCGACTGGAAGACGAACGGCGCGGGGCACAAAGGTGAGGCAGGTGTGCGGGTTCAGCACCGTCCGCACCGAATGTCGAGTGAGGGTGGAGAGAGGGTATTTGCAGAGCTGCCTTTTTTTACTACAATGATTTGCAAAGCTGAAATTCAGCCATCTGCTTTGCTTGTCTTTGTGTTGTCTCCTCTCTTGACTCACATTGGGATAAGGAGGTTTTATTTGCAAAAAAGTCTGCAAAAGGCAAAATAAAGGCCCACAAAGCCCTGCTCACAAGGATGTTTTCCCCAAATGACCACTCTCGGCTGGTTTTGAGCTGTGCCGGCTGTATCTCAGGCTGTTGAACAGCACAAGGAGCAGGCAATAAATCGCAGTTCGATAAGCTCTGCAAAAGCCTGCTTGTCATCGGCTATCCCGAACGGCGGAGCCACAACATCTGCTGCCCGTTCCATCAAGCAGCAGCTGGCCGGTGCTCAGGGATTTAAGACAGCGAAAGGAAGGGGCTGGAGAAGAGCTAGCTCTGCAGGCTGCACTTCCACGGGGCTGGACACGCTGCCTGCCAGCCTGCACCGCGCCGCCCGAGGCATCGCAGCTGATAAAACCCCAAAGTCAGCCCTGGCCCTTGCTAAGCGGTGGCTGCTTGCACCGAATGCGGCGAAAAGGCTCGCGGGCAGCTTTCAGCTGAGGGGGGCTGCTCCCTGCCGCGGGGCTTTTCACGGCTCCAGGGCACCTTTGGGGTGTAATTTGGCCAAGTCGATTAGCGCCTCATACCAGAGCAGGAGCAATTTTGCGCATTCCCAAATGGTTGGAGGATGTTTTGGGTGTGTCGGTGCTTTGCAACACAGCCTGGCAAAGAGATGCCGGCACTTCCACTGAGCAGGGATGGAGCAGCCCTGTCGCCTTGCGCAACGCCTCGGGAATTAGCCAGGAGCAGTTTGGGCTAGGATGGGGGCTAACGTTGCTGCAGGGCACGGCGGCGCTAGTCTGGTATCTCCGCATGGCATTTCATTGGTGATAGCGGTTGGGTCACAACCATGTCGTACAGTGCATAAGTACCCGGGTAGATTTCCAAGCCATTTTCTTGCCTCTTGGGGAGCAGATTGTTGTTGCTGCAGTTCTGCTCATCGCTGCCTAGCCTGAGCCGTCCACCCCGTGCCCCTTTCGTGGGTTGTCTCACTCCAGGGGGAGGTAGGGAGGGAGCTTGGCAGCGAGCTGAGTGCAGTCCTCCAGCTGGTGAGGAGCCCCAGGAGAAGACCTTTTCTCCATTACGGCTTTGCATACTTCAGCCCTCCTTTGCATGTGGTTTTGCTTTCTCTGAAATGCTGAGTGCCAGGTATCAATTTATTTCCGCCCCGCAGGTAGCTCTGAAGCTCACGCAGTATTTTTAAGGAAGTGGGTTTCTGAGTCTTCTCTCTTTTCAGTTAGCCATCTATATGGATTTGGTCTGGTGGATGCAGAAGCTATTGTGATGGAAGCTAAGAAGTGGAAATCAGTCCCCCCACAGCATGTCTGCGTTGGAAGCCTGGACAGGGTGCCCAAGTGAGTATTGCTGGCTGCGAACCCCTCCTGGGTCCGAGGGATATACGGCCTCTTGCAATAAGGGTTTGGTGAAGTCATCTTTGCAGTGCAGAGACTCTGCTCCAGGCTCTGTGTTTTCTGGTTGCCTGGGTTCAGGGAGGAAACAAGGCCCTTGCAAAGACTCGCTGAGTTGTGACTCGCTGTGAGAGCATCAAAATCTGACTTTCATCCATTGGCACATCCAGCCAAACCCTGAAACAGAGTTTCTGAGACCCTGGATACTCCCAGGAGTGATATCTTAAGCTGGGGGAACTTTGGCTGTGAATCCTGGGTCATTCTGAGCTGCCTTGCCCAGGCAAGCCAGAAAAGTTGCATGTATTTTTTTGGTTGATGTTTCTTAGTACTGATGTTGCTTCCGAGATACTAAGATGCAAGTTTCCTGGGGATTGTGCTTCATGTTCACTGCCTTGCTGTGCTGCTCTGCAGGGAGGAATATAAATTCTACAAAGATTACAAGCGGTTTGCTTCTTGGAAATTAGGAGTCAGGGTGGACAGGACAAGTCCTGTGGCCTGGACAGCCTGGATGCAAGGCATGACAAAATCCCTTGCTATTTCAGTTGATAACAATTACCAGGTACAAGGGTCTCAGGAGCTAATATGGTTTTATTTACAGTTTTGGCTAAGAAAGCCTGCTAAGCTCTGCTCTCCTCTGCACAAGCATCTCGAGCCTTGCAGTGATTCACAGCCCCCGGTGAGCTCCTGCCTCAAAGCAAGGGAATATTCATGGATTTTAAAGTCAGAACAACCCCTGCCAGCTGACCTGATGTCCTGTGTATTGATTCAGAAGTGCCCACCCAGGATGTGTGCCTGCAACACGATGACAAGTGGGTCCCACAGGGGCTGTGTGGGACCAGGTTAGGCTGCAGATGATTTATATTGCCCTTTCTGTGCTCTCAGTTCCCAGGTGGGTGATCAGCAGGAAATTTTTGAGAGCTGACAGTGCTGTTTGCCATTTTGGAAATGGCTTAGGGAGACCAAAGTATTAACCCACTGGCTCCTGTGTTAGCAGTGAAGTGTTGGGCTGATATCTCTCTTCCACAAAAGAGCTCATTTTGACTTGAAGGCACCAAAAATGGTAGTTTGTTGCAAGGACTTCTCCCACTTCCCATTAAAGAGTAACGCCTACAATCTCTTTGAATTTGTGTCAGGTTCCAACCGGTTCAGGTTTGTATCATATCGCTGGTAGGTCTTCATCTGCTAGATCGAAGGGTGAGATCAGTAATGGGAGCAAAGGTATTTACTGCTATAAGCTGCTGGCACTTCCCTGGGGTATCCGAGCCCAGCACTAAATGGGGAGGTGAGCGTGGGAGAAGGGGCTGAATTAACAGTTGCCTTGGCAGCTCGTCCTGCACTGGGTTCAAGAGTCGTCGCCTGCGACGGGCAGGCGTTGACGGCTGTCCTTGCGGTCCTCCCAAACGCAGGCGAGGCTGGGCTGTGCTCTCCCAGGCCGAGGCTGGCCAGATGCCTGGGGGGCTTGCAAAGACCCTTCCACCTCTCTTTAGGCCTGATCCATTCCCAGCTGAAACCAGGCTCCCGTGATGCCAGTGGGCAGATGTTACTCTGCGGGAAAGCAGGCTTTCAAAGGAGTCCCACTGCAGCAACCAACTGATTGATGAAAGGGGCATAATTTTAGATTAGAGCCTCTGGCAAAATCAAACTTCCTGGTAAGACACTACTTCATTTTTAGAGCAGATGATTTGTTGATGAAAAAAGCACAATTTCTTTGGAAAGAATTAAGAATGCAAGAGTAATGATTTGTAGCCAAATTTGTTCATAAAGCAGTTTATCTGATAGAGACACTAATTGCAAACCAAAGAGAAACACTGCGTCGATAATTATAATAAAAAGCGCACTTGCAGCCCATAAGGCATACATCTTGTTCAAAAGCGTCTTGTTACTGTAAGGCAATTCAGCAAATTCCTGTTCTAGGACAATGTATTGCAACAGAGGGTACAATAATTCGCTGCTTTTTGCTGTGAAGCAGTAGGAAACCAGGTTTAAACAAAACAGACAGTCTGTGGCTTGCTGATAGGAACCAGAGACACACAGCACAGATGAGAAGCCAAAGGAAATACTCCCAAATTATGTCTCATTAAGGAGCCCCTCCTGCCCCTTGTTAAAACTGAGTTTGGGGGAAGAGTGGGAAATACAGAGAGCAGTTTAGTATGGCTGGGATTGCATTTTGGGGGGGGACTTACCCTGTTGAAAACATTGGCAGATTTAAGCATTTTTACATCCTCTGTCTCTTTATCCGTCAGTGTTGAGCAAAATGCGTAAGGGGCACAGATGCGTGCGTCGTCTGCCCCCGCTTACACGCAACGTGAGCAGGTATTTCCTGAGAAATACGAATAGGCTCAAGCTGCTGCTATTAATGGTCAGCAATTTTCCACGTGACACATTCCCCTACTCGCTCATGCTGTTCGCTCAGGCGCTCGCTCACAGCTGCCTGGCCAGAGCAGTGGCTGGGAGGGAGCCACCGCCGCCACGGGCTGGGAAAGTGTCCCGAGTTTGTCAGTTCTTGGGGCTTGAGCAGTGCGGGCACATCTTTGCGGCCCTGACCCGCCGTGGGTGCACGTGCAGCCCTGCAGCAGCCCTACCTCTGACCCTCCCCTACCTCCGGCTTCGCATGGGTGATTCAAGGGCCCGGGTTATCTGAGAGCTTTGGTCAAGCGGCCGCACTTCAGTGGGAGTGGGTTACGTGGAGGCTACACGCCTGCAAAGATAGCGTTGAAAAGGGTCAGGTCTAAACAGCGTTTGCTCAGTGGGAGTGAAATTCCCAAACCTCTTTACCGTCTTGGCCCACCAAGGAAAGGAAATTTTTTTTTTCCAATGAGGAACAGATGCAGCATCTCAAATGTTGTCCTTGCATGGGATGTTTTTGAGTGCTCCCTGGTCCTCCCAGGAATTACATCACTGTTTATAACTATTCCAATTATTCTGAATGACTAAGGCAAAATAAAGCCAAGCTATGTGATCCCTGTCAGACTCCCAAGCATATGTCCTGAAGTATCCCATGAGGACGTCTGGGAATAAGAGAGAGAGAGGGACTGCCCCTGCTGATAAATTATGTCTTAGCAGCACGGATGAGAGGCATCCCGGGACGCAATCCTCCTCAGGGCAGTGATTATTCGTGTATTTGAGCACGTGCCCTCTGAAGGCCACACATCTTGGTTGCCGTGGCTGGCAGTCACTGCCAGGCTCGGCCACCGGCTTTGGGACACCTCGGCAAAGCACCTGGCTCGGAGCCCCCTTACCCTGGGCTGATGGGCAGACGCTGGGGAGAGACAGGCACCCACAGCACCTGCGCGTGGGTGGGATGAGCCGGTTCCTGGCCAGCTGCCGCCCTGTTCCCAGGTGCCGCTCCCCCAGGCCAAGCACTCTCCCATCTCCTGCTGACGCTCCGCTTGTCCCTGCCAGGTACATCCGTGCCGACCACGTGGTGCGCGCCACCACCCTCACCAGCGCCTGCGCTGACCATTACGACCAGCACGTGGTTTACCTGGAGCACGTCGTCGTGCGCGTCAGCATCTCACACCCTCGCCGGGGGGACCTGCAGATCAGCCTCGTCTCCCCCGCGGGAACCAGGTCRCAGCTCCTTGCAAGGAGGTGAGAGCAGCTGCCGCGGGGCAGTGACCTCAGTCCTGCGCCAAAGGGTGGGGAGAAAACACAAAATGCCGTTTGGGAAGGCAGCTTGCCTGGCCTTGCCTCATCCCTTCCTCCTGCGATGCCGGGGAGCTGCTGCCAGAGCTCACGAGATGGAAACAGCCTTATTCTCTCGACTTCGGACTAGAAGTGTAAAACCAGTGGGGACTGCTGCGTCACAGTTCACGAGAAGCAGGGGAAAAAACAGTGTCACCTCCTTTCCTAAGCTGAGTCAGGCTTCTGGCATCCCAAATTACGGTCCCTCACTAAACTGTGAGCCATGAGCATAAGTGTTTATGGTGGTTTGAGGACTCCCAAGTGTCATCTGGCTGTTGAGCAGCTGTTGGAAATGCTGCTTTTCACCACCCTGCCCGTTGCCTTCTCCAGGAACAGAGTTTGATTCACAGTTTGCCTGTAACCAGGAGGAGCAGAAATGCTGCTTCTCCCGTTTTGGTGGCTTCTCTGCATGAGTCTCTTACAGAATGGGATTTCCAGGTGCGGGGAGGTGTTGGGGCTTGCAAATGCTGGCGTTGCAGTGCAGGCGGCGAACGCTTGGCTTCCCCGTGCTCGGCCCCGCGCCCCGCCAGGAGAGCCCCGCTGCGGGTGCCGAGCCCGGTCCCAACCCCTCCTGGGGGATGCGGTACAGGAGGGCCAGAAAGGGGCCCCAGAGTGTCCCGTGGGTAGCTCAACGCGACGCCTGTGCAGCCAGAACGTCCCCGGGCCCCTTCCTGCTCCCCTGGGCTTTTGGGCCCGGATCTCGGCTGGCTGTGCGCTCGCCGCAGCTCCGAGCACCCCAGGGCGGCCGCCGCCGTGTGCCAGCCGCCGTCTGGGCAGGCAGGCGTGCTGCGACGCACCCTTTCCCGTGGGAACGCTCCCTGTGGGGGCGGCAGGACGCAGCCGAGGGCCTTGGATCCGGCACACGGCCCTTGGTGCGGCATTCGTGGTGGAAGCGAGGTGCCAGCAGCCGCTTTGGCCGACTGCAGTTGCCAGCACGCTTGGCGGCAACCGTGGCGCCGTCTGTACGGGTGCAATAATCTGCCTCAGGTCTCAGCCCCAGCCTGAGGACTTGCTGGTAGCTAATAATCCTGCTCAAGCTGAGGCCTCGAGGCCACAGAGAAATGAATCCTTGTTTATATGTTTGCCTTTTCTAACTAAACACGATGTTCAGACTCGTGCTTCTCGGTGCATCGCTTTAGCAGCTGCTGGGCTGGGCGGGCCCCTGACCTCCTCGCTCCCGTTGCAGGGTGTTCGACCACTCTAACGAAGGGTTCAAGGGCTGGGAGTTCATGACCGTCCACTGCTGGGGGGAGAAGGCAGCGGGGGAATGGACCCTGGAGATCCACGACACGCCGTCCCAAGTGCGCAACCCCGCGGCGCAAGGTAAGGGCCAGGCGCAGCCCGGGTCCGCGTTTGCAGGGCGCTCGGGTCCCCCAGAGATCTCACTTTGTGTGGCCATAACTTTGCGGTGGCTTTTATGGCTCTGGCGTTCCGCGAAATGTTATTGCCCAAACTTTCAGAAACAGCTGTATCAAACAGAGCCCCAGAACCCGGATCAAACCGCTTGCTCCGGAGGGGCTGGTGGCCGCGCTAAGCGTGGAGCCTGGAACGGGTTTTCTCCCGACAGCGAATTTGCTGCAAACAGGAGCAAGGTTTCCAAAATTAAAGTGTAATGAGTCAAAATGAGGAAACCCGAGAGCTGTAATTTTTGTTTGTTTGTTTTGCTTTGCTGCTGGAACATCTGCAGTGTGGGCAGGGTTGTGCAACAGCGCGAAGAGAAGATGCCCCTTGGGCTGTGGACGGACATCCTGATCTCCCGGCTGCCACCGTGCCAGCGGGGGGGTATTGTCCCTGGCCTGACCCCCTGTTTGTCACCAGCCCTGTCATCCCCCTGTGCCCGTCGGCATGCTCTCTAACCCCTTCCCATGAGGAGGAGCCGGGCTGGCGCGATCCGTCCCCCCCGTCCTGCCGGAAAGGGGCAGCCGCCTTGCCTAATGGTGCAGCGATGCACGAAGGACCCTGCCTTGGGCTGGTGTGAGTTGTGGGGGTGTTAAAATCCAAGTTACCATTGATGGAAAGCCAGAAGTATATTAAAAATTTCTCCCACGCAGCACTCTGGCAGTAGGCACACGTGGAGGCCAATTGCGCAGGAAGGTATTTCTCGTTTTTGCCTTAACCTGAAATCTTTTGAACTAGGAGTAGCAGTAGAGAAACGCCCAGAGAGCTGCTTTTTTCCCCCCGTGTTTATGGTTTTTGGCTGGCACTTTTGCGAAAAGGCAAAGTGCACCCCTCCGGGGCGACATGCACGCGGAGCTCCGAATGGAGCTGGAGCCATGGAGACCTTTCCGGGGAGGAAAGGGGCTGCTTTGCAGGGCAAAGTGAGATGATGGTGTACGAAGGAGACTAGAGACCAGGGCAGAAAACGGTGCACTAAGACAAACAGTTTCACCTATGGTTTAATAATTAATTATATGAGACAAAGCTAATTTTGACCTAATTGGGGAATAATCTTCCAGCTGCCGTGCTGGTAGAGCAGTGTGATTGCTTCCTAGAGCCTTGCTTTACCTGGGTTTTCAACATGTTTGTTCAGCAAGTGAAAACTAATGTATTGAATTGCTCCGTTAAAGATTCTGCAACTTGTTTGAAGCAGAGAGGGAAACACAGGAGGAAAAAGAGGGAGAAACAGGAGGGAAGCGAGGGAAGGTGTTCTTAGCAAGCGGCACACTGGCGTAAGCAGGAGCAGCAATAAAGCTGTTGTCCACCTCGACGTGGGACCCCGCGCGCCGGGCCTAGCGCCTGCGATGTGGGGCTGATGCGGGGATGCCGCCGAGCCGGCGTCGGGCGCTGCCCAGCTGCACGCAGAGCTGCTGCGCAAAGCGCTGCGGCCGCTGCTGCAGATATTTTCTCCTCTCCCTGTGTTTACAGCCCCGCGGGGAGATGACATTTACAGGCACTCGGATGTTATGGTTGGGAGGCCTCACCTTCCCTTGTGAGTCTTCAGTTCTCCTCTTTCCTGGATTTCTGGCCTGTCTGCCACATCCACATGGCCCGAAAAGCTGTTAATGACAGTCAGGGCGTTTCTTTTTTTTTCCCCCCCTCTGCTGATACAAAAGGGGACAGTGTTCTCAGAAACCGCGTGCTGGCTGCCGTTTGGTTCAGATGCAGAAACGCCTTAAACACCCTTAATCCTACTATCATTAAAGCCTGCTTGATACTATTAAAAGTCAGATAACAGACAACTCCTCGGCTTTCTGCTGCGAGGGAATAAGGCCCCGCAGAAATGTGTCCCTTCTTTCCCGTGGCCCTAGGGCCGCGCGGTTGCAGACTCCCGCGCTGCCCGGCCCTCAGGGAGCTACGCACCCCGTAGCCTCCGGCATCCCTTCGCCGAGGCCGAGCACAGCCATGCACAGCCAGGCCTGGCCTTGGCCCCTCTCCCCGAGAGGGTCTCAGCCGTGCTACGCGCTGCTCGGGGTGACAAAATGCCCCAAGGATTTAGAGTAATTTGTTCGCTTGGCTGGAGGCTTATGGCTGAACTCTTCCCAATTAAAACAGCCCGAGCTTTCCTGTCCAATGTTTGCAGCCTCCTCACAGTCAAAACTCGCTTTAAATGCTTAAGCAGGTGGATCCTTTTAGTCCTTTCCAAGTGTAGCCTAAAGAAACTTAGGGCACAGAAAGCCAAGATATTTGAGTGTTTGAAATGTTAAGCCCTTCCTGGAAATTTAGGGATTAGTAGTTAAAACCAAATGCACCGCAGGCTTGAAATAACTTGCTTTCCAAAGCATTGATTGGGAATTAAGACCAAAAAAAACAGTGTTGAAAAGAAGCAGCGGCATTTTATGGACCAGGTGGCAGAGCACCCCCCTCGCCCCCCCACATTGCACAGGTCAGCAGAGGACACCCGTGCAGAGCCACCCGCCACGGGCTGCACCCTTCCCGGGCCTGGGTGCAGGTCGGGCTCTCTCCGAGCGCGGGGTTACCCTCGCGGAGCTCAGGCCGTAGCGAACGCAGAGAACGGCCGTAGCAGGTCCTCCCAGAGGTGCACCAGCCCCAGCCTGGCTGGGAGGATGAGGAGGGTGAGGACGTGTTTCCCACGCCCGCAGCGTGGCGACTGCCCGTCCCAGCAGCGGCAGGACCCCGCGGCGCGTTTCCGCTCCCTGGCTGGGTCTAGTTGTGCTTTGGCCGTGCGTGATGGGGAGGAGCAGCTCCCCGCTCGGGCAAGACGTGGCCCCGAGCCGGCCCTCCTGCCTGTTGCCCTGGGGTGTGCGAGACCGCGGTACGAAACGGCACGGGATCCGCACAGGCCCCCCGAGGCACGACTGCGGGGTGTAACCCGGGGGTTACCCTTCTGCGCGCAGAAGTCCCGGCTTGTGCCCCGCTGTGTTTGGGGCAATGCAGTGCTTGCACCTCTTAAACGTTGGGCGGGAGGTGGTTGGTGCTCTGGTTGAGGAGGCTGTGGAGAGCACAGCTAAAAATAATCTCGTCGCGTGCGCTGGACCTGCTTTTATCAGATGGAAATAATCCTCCAGGTCTTAAATTGTAGCTTTTAAAGTTAATGGCTCTCTCTGTACTTTGGGCATTAAGTATATGGTGGCACTGCGATTTATCAGACAAGAGTTACAGCATTAAAAAATCCCTCATACGCACCTTAAACCGTTGCCTTAGTTCAGACTGAGAGCTCAGCGGGCTAATGAAGAGTTCTGGTTTTACGTTGTTCGCTTCTTTATCGCCATGCAAGCAGCTAAGCCCTGACGTACCTGCCAGGAGATGGTCCGTGTCCTCTTCGCTCCTTATGCTCTTGCTGCTCTCTCCCTGCTGCAGCTTCCCTTGGTTTACCCCAAAACGCTGCTTCACTCGCAAGTCCTCTGGGTCTCCACTCCTCCAGGGAGGAGGAAGAGGCATCCTTGCTCCGGGGAGCTGCGAGCAGCAGGGAGACGCATGGCAGGTTTCTCGTGACTTTGTGTCTACCGCAGGGAAGCTGAAGGAATGGAGCCTCCTTTTCTACGGCACGGCCGAGCACCCCTACAACACGCTCAGTTCCCACCACTCCCGCTCGAGGATGCTCGAGATCTCGGCCTCGGAGATGGAGCCGTCGAAGGCCGCCCTCCTCCAGAGCCAGGTGGAGATTGTGGAGGAGGAGGAGGAGTATACAGGTAAGTGCCGAAGGGCCGGTGGGGCCGGTGCTTCCTGCAGCACAGGGGTGCCCTGCTGTGGAGACCGTCGTGAGCTGGGGAAATGCAATCCAGGAAAAACTCAGGGCCGCTCTGGGGACAGGGAAGGAAAGTCAGTGTGGTTTTTCCTGTGGTCTTATAAATTATGGTGAGCGGGAACAAGTATTAATGTGCAGCTAGGTAGGTTTTGACAAGCTACAGGCTGTGGGCAGTTTGAAGCGTGGTAGAGGATTCGCGGAGGACGGACGCGCCAGCTCTTGGGACACAAAAGTGCTCCCTGCTGCCCTGCAGTGCTCCGCGGCGCCTTCCTACACCATCTTTCTCAGTGCTGAGTGGCAGCCCAAATCTCAGCTGGGCCGGGGGGATGGCGGCGCCGAGCCAGGACGCCTGCCTGCTCGGCGCTTTGCCACGCGCTGGCTCAGCGCAGCACCCGGGTCACGGTCACTCTCGCACCGGGCGAGAGGAGGAAGCCGGTGACCTCCCCATCCCAGCACTGGGAGACGGAGCAAGCCCAGGCACAGCACAGCGAAATCCTGCGGTCCTGCAGGCACCGTGTCATGGTCCTGAATCCGCCACTCCGGGTCTCTCTGCGGCTGGGCATCCTGGTTGCTCTTCCCAGGCCCATTGGCCAAGTTTCTGTCCGGATGCGGGGTGTTTAACAGGAGCCAGGTGTCAGGCTGCGAGTGGTTAAACGGCACAGGGTAGGAGAGCAGGAAGGCCTGATCCAGCGCTCCGGCTCTCCTCCCCTCTGCCGCGGTGTGCACGGCAGGAGAGCGGAGGCAGGATTTGGGACGAGCGCGCCAGAGCGCAGAGCAAAGCCAGCCGCGTCCGGCGCTGCCAGCCCCCGCGCTGCCTGCTGCCGGAGGGACCGCGGCAAGCGGTGAAATTAGAAGTTAGCAAAACAGCCCGTTCCGGCGCTCCTACCACAAATTGGCGGTGAAGATGTCTGGGGAGTAAAAAAAGATCCTGTGCCTACCTCCCCCACCGGATGCGGGGAGGTGAGGGAAGCTCCGGGGCCGGCTGCAAAGCCGCCCGCGGCCGCACCAGCAGGAGCCCGGCGGGATGCCGGGGAGGCCAGCTCCTCGCACAGCACCAGGCTGGATGTGGGGAAAGTCCTGGAGCAGTCGGCAGGGGCCAGTGCCAGGGCTGAATGAGGATGAGGAGGACGGGACCAACCACAGGCAGAGCCAGAAAACAGCGGCCAAAATCCTCACCTGTGTGAGGACTTTGCCTTTGGCTTTCCCGAGGCAAAGGTTTCATCCGTCTCGCTCAGTGCGCGGCGGCAGGCTGTCATCGCGAGGATGTCGCTAAGGGGGAGCAGCTGGCGGGGGGGTTATTGCAGCCCTCCTTTTCTTGCAGAAGACATTTCTGGCAGGCCCTGGTGCCTCCGGGTTTCCTGCTTGCAAGCTGCTTGCCCCTTCCCTCCGATGTCCCCTTGCTGCGGGGGGACAGAGCAAGCTCCCACGACACGTCTGCCTGGGCTTTCCACCACCGCGGCCCCGTTCCTCCGAAGGGGGGTACATCCCTCCTCCGTCCTGCCGCCTTTCCTAAGGGCCAGCCCTCTCCACGCAGGCTGACCCTGATGCCATTGCGGGCCCAGCCTGAGCCCGGCACGTCTGGGGCGAGGTTGTCCCTGCCAAGGTTGACCGTGCCGCTGCGGCCAGGCAGTGCCGACCCTGCGGACGGCGGCGGCAGCGGGGGATGCCGTGCAAGCACAGGAGCGCTCGGGGCATCCGCGCGCTCGCCCACGGCCGCAGCATCCCTTAACGGGAACAGAACACACGTGTGGGGTCCTTCCCGGCCGCGGCTTTCCCCTTGAGACATCGCTTCAAAGGCACCGTTCTCTCTTTCAGCGCTGCCCCCACGTGTGTGCATGTGTGTGTTTGCCCCGGGGGGGGGTGAGCTGAAGGAAGGCAGCGCGGGATGTTTGCGGAGGAGGATAAAACGAGCGGGGGAGGCGAGCGGCCCAGAGGGGAGCGGTACGGCTGCGGTGGGCCGCGGGCTGTGGGCCGCCCGCCCGGGGCTGCAGGCAGGCAGGGGGGCAGGCAAAGGCGCCTGGGCTCCCTGCCCTCTCCCTAGGTTGGGGAACCCGGTGCGGTGACGGGGAGGGAGTGTGGCCAGGAAAGGGCAGCCTCGGAGGCTGGGCTGTGAGCATCCTGGCAGCCGGCCGGCTCGGGGGCATGGGCAAACGCTCTTCCTCTCCCTTTCGAGCCAGAGGCACTAAAACGGTCTTTTGTACCAAGGCCCAAACCAGAAGAGCTTGGAAGAGCTCATTCAGCAGAAATCTCTCCTCTCTTGAAGGTCTGTGCCATCCTGAGTGTGGCGACCAGGGATGCGATGGTCCCAACGCCGACCAGTGCTTGAACTGCATCCACTACAGCCTTGGGAGTGTGAAAAGCGGCAGGTAACGGGCTCCTTCGCGTTATTCCTCTGCATGCTACAGGTTCCTCGCGTGCTGCTCAGATTGAAAGCTGACCCCACATGATGGGTGTGCGGGAGCACTTGTGGCACCTTAAAGCTAGAGGCTGCGCAAGGCTGATGGACGGCTCTCAGTCCGGTCCCCGTGGACTAGCACCGGTGCGAGGGGCAAACGTGCCGCAGCAAAGGGCTAGCAGGGTGCCGAGATGCACATGCAGAGCAGAGGCCTCGAGTCCTCCTGCCCTTGCTCCCTGGGCTACCTTTCACCAGGGGTCACACAACAACGTGGGGCTTAGATGTTTCAGTGGAGAAGACAGTGTATGAGATAGAAAGTAGAGGGAAGAGATAGGAGAAGGTATGGGGATTTTTGCCATCAACTGGGATACAATGGTATGGGGCAAATAGAGCTAGAGGTCTCTGGAGAACCTTAGGAATGTAAGTCTTTTGGGGAAAAATGTTTCCAGGAGCATTGGCTTTGCCGTCAGGAGTCACCGATGGGCTCAGGAGCCCAAGGGACAGATTGCTGAGGTGCCAAACGACTTCTGAAACGCAGCTTTAGGGTCCTAAATCTCTTTGGCTGTCATGGGGAAAGCTTACCCCTAATCTTGCTGAAGCAGTTGGTGGTAGCGTGCAGCTAGCTGGAGAGTCGAGTCTCCTGCTGTTTATTACAGAGCCACAAATTCAAGACAACTTAAATCTTAAGAAGTAAACAAGAAGTAATAAGTAAATAAGAAGTAAACAAGACAAAATTGCTGTTAAGGCTGGAAGACTTTCTGAATGAGGTACTAATTCTGTAAGTGATGAGGTGGAGGGGAACCTGGCCGCCGGGATAACTGCCGTGCAGCAAGCACGGCCCTGCTGCTGTCAGCCAGGAGAATTTAGGGACATTTGCATAAACAAGATTTATTTTCAGTAAATACCAAGCATGGTGACTAAACGCCAGACCTAATGAGCTGAGAATACACTGTACATTTTGAAAATGAGCTCTGCCCCATGCCCCGACCAACCTCCTTCCCCGCGCCTGGGGCTGTACGAGCATAGCGCTGCCTGCGATCCCTCCCAGTGAGCAGGACAGATGGGTGCAAGACAGACAGGCAGACATGGGAGCTCTGTCAGGACCTACGCACGGCATAAGGCACCCTGTGCCGCCTGCCTTTGCTCTGCACTCGTCTCCCATGGCTTTGCCTGGTTGCAGGACATTGCCTGTCTGACCAAGCACAGGGGTCTTACCGTTCTCTCGGTTCCTTCCTGCAGGATGTGTGTGAGCTCGTGCCCGTCAGGGTTTTTTGGTGACAAAGGCGCAAGAAGGTGCCGGAGGTGCTATAAAGGATGTGAGAGGTGCTTCGGGAGAGGCCCAAACCAGTGCACGGCGTGCAAGCGGAGCCTCTATCATCACCAGGAAATGAACACGTGCGTGGTGCTGTGCCCGCCGGGATTTTACCCTGAGGAACGTAAGGACCTGTATCACTTGTAAACTGTAGCATGAGAATGTGCAGGATTTACTTCTATTTTAAGTGATACGGATGGAAGAAGCCACCTCCATTTCTGGGTTCTGGCTTAGAAATACACCCAGACCTGCATGTGGAGGAGGAAAAACTCTTGGTGTGCAGGGGATGGTACAAAGCAGAGGCATTCAAAGCTGGCAAACAGCTGTTAGTCAGGGGAAGCTGTTATTAATAATCATAGCTGCTTGTAAATGCATTTCTTCCTAGTAGGTAATGCCAGTAAGAGCCAGTTAAGGTATTTTGCCATAGATCATCCCACAGCCACAGGACACAAATACCACATGCTGCCTAAAGTACAGAGAGGAAATTTGGGAAGGCGTTTCTGCACTGTACAAAGTGGACACATTTTTTTGTCAAGAGAAGGGTGGTTCCTCCCCTCCTGCACCTCCTTTCGTCCCCGTGCTCTTCTGTGGCTGCAGGCAGTAAACACAGAAGAGCCGCCTGCTCAGACTATTACAGAAGTGGGTTTCAGCATAGCCAGCTATGGGCAGGAACAGAAATGCTGCTTCTCCCGCATCCCTCTGTCGGGTGCACCTCTGGAAGCAACAGAGCAGGATTCAAAGAGGTTTTGCCCATATGAGGGTTCAAGGGCTCGATCCAGCTCCTGCTAAAGGCTCCTTTCAGCTTTAGTGAAAGCTGGATGGAGCCCTCCTGAAGGGTGAAATCTCGCCCACATTAGCGGTTGCTCCTGCGTTCGTTGCCTTCGGGCAGCAAGGGGCAAACCTGGCACCTGGGAAAAGAAACATCCTTTTGACTCTGAAGCACGTTGCCAGTCCGAGCCAGCCTGCTGTAGTCACATAAATATTCACTCTATCCTCTTTTGAATATTCCTATGGTCTGAAAAGGCACTTGGAGGTCATCTGCACTAGCAGGGGCTCATGCGGGTGGGCGGAGGACGTGCATCTCCTCCCCGATTAGCTGCTGCTAAAACCATGCTGGATTGCAGCACTGCACGTGGCTTTGTGGCTGTGACTGCCACTTGCAAATCACTGTCCAGATTTTATTCTCACCGACTCTCTTTGTTTTTTGAAAGGTCAGAAACGCTGTCTTAAATGTCATCAAAGCTGTAAAAAATGTGTCGGCGAACCAGATAAATGTACTGCATGCAAAGATGGATTCAGGTAAAATACCAGCACAGAGCAAGCTTATACCTTCAGCATTTGTATCTATTTTATATTTGGAAGACTTATGAGGAGCCTGCCCATGATGGGAAGTTAGAGGATGAATTAGTTCAAGATCTAGATCCTGCTTCAGTAGTGTGACAGCTGGGACACAAAGTGCTAGAGGTTTGGGAATTTAAAGGTAGCACCCCATGTCCCTCTCTTAGCCAAAAAGCACAGTCTAAATTTCATTTCCTTTTCTACAGTGCTTGCCACTGTGGCAGGTGCTGTGCTGTGGTCAAAGACAGCCTTTGCTAAAATCCCAACGGAAAGAGAGGTAGCAATTCCCTAGCGCGTCAGCTTGATGCAACACCCGCTGAAATTGCATGGAAACGTCCTTCCGAATTCAGCGTCCTGTGAGCAGAGCAGCTCCTGGCCCCACAGCGACATGCAGCCGGCCTGAGCAGGCGTCCGGGCCCCCAGGGCAGTCACTCACTGCTGAAAATGGGCTCCTGGGGTGATGCCCCCTCTGTGGCTAAGCAGCCCGCGTGCAGCCGGCTCCCTCTCCCCGCGTGCCTGGCCTCGCCGGTGCGACGCATCCTGCCCTGCTGAGGCCCCGGGGGGGCTGAGCAGCAAACCCCCGTGTCGCCCTAGAATTGCTGCATCTTCTCAACTTCTTGACAGTCCCTAGCGCTGATGATTTACTCTCCTTTCACTGAAGTTGCTTGTAAGGCAGGAGCAAGGGCATCTAAAAAGGGTATATAAAAAAAAAAATCCTCCTATAATCCTGTAAGCCTATAAATAACTATTCCAGGTAGATTGAAAATGCTTGCTGCAAATGCAGAAGCCCTTTGCTTAGGGCCATGTCTCCCTAGTAAAATTTTACCAGACACGCCAGTTCAGTCGCGCTAGCGCTAGCTGGTCAAGCATAGCTAGCGGGGGCACGCTCTTTCCAGCACAAGAGCATCTTTCTGCCCTGCTCCCCGAGAAGATAGGGTGCGCGCATGGCTTTCCATCCGTGCCTTTGCGGGCGCAGGGCCCAGCAACACCTGTGAGCAGCAGACAGCATCACGCAGGCTGCGGGACAGGCAGGGCTGCGCCCGGCGCAGGAAGCTCTTTTCCCCCCACGGGTGAACATGGAAAGTAAAATCCAGGAGCACTGGGCTTTGCTCAAAGGCTGTAAGTGAGCCGGAGTGACTGGGTAATGACAGGGTTCTTGCAGGGGAGGCAATCGCTGCTGCCAAAGGATTATCTACTCCCTCAGAAGAGTAAAAGTGGAGGCACTTCTCAGACACAATCCATACGATGCTTCCTTTTTATTGTCCAATATCCTTTTAAGCTAGGGCTTTAAATCATCTCTGTCACGTTAAAGCACTAACAGCCCAGCAGTGGCAGCTTTGCTAAGTGTGTTCCCGCTCTGCTGTTTCTGCCGCTCGGAGAAGCCGGGAGCCTCCCTCCGGTGGCAGGGAGCCCCGGGGCTGCAGGGTCCCCGCCGTGGGAAGCGCAGCCGGCGCCAGGAGCCGTGCTGGTGCAGAGCAGGGGGACGGGCCCCTGCCCGAGGGACGTGGCAGCCCAGCGTGGAGCTGGCCGTGGGGGGGGGGGGCCACGCGGCAGCGTCTCCGCACGCATCATTATGAGAGTGAATAAAACCAAGTGGTTTAATCCCTCAAAAGCCAGGGGCCCTCGAGTTACTAAAAGCCTCTTCGGAGGAAGCACACTTGAAACAATTTCCTTTTATTCCAAAGAGCCTAATGGTGCACTAGGCCTGTGGGAGAGTCGGGCTGGCTGCCCGCGTAAAAAAATAATTCTGTTTCCTCTTGAACGTTTAATTAAAGAACCTGCAGCAGTTCCTCTGGTCCCAGGCAGGACTTATAATTTCTTTTGAAGTGCTGGCTGGCTTTCAGCCGCCTTCTGCTCCGGGAGGAGGCAGCAGGCAGCGCGGCTGTGCCATTTCACAGCGGATGAGTCTTTCCGTTTGCTTCGTGGTTGTTTGGGGCTGTTGATGGCCGCGGTGCAGCGCCTGGGGCCAACAGCACTGACCTGAGTGGCAGCGGTGGGAGAAATGGGGGGGGACGACAGACAGGCAAGGGGCAATGTCCCCGCTCTCTTCACAGCCCCCTGCAAATCTGCACCGACCACCGGCTGCAGCTCCGTGTGCGAAACCTGGGTGCAGGGGCGGCCGAAGGGTGCAGGGGTGCGTGAGTTACAGCGGGGCTGGCTCGGGCGCAGGACGGGCGAAGCGCGGCCGTGGCGCTGCACCGTGCGAGAGCGGCCGTGCCACGGGGCAGGCCAAAGGTCCGGCCGCGGCAGGCCGTATTAAAAGCCTCCTAAATTTGTGGCCGTATCGGTGTATGTGGGTGCAAACGTGCTCTCTGCTTTCCCGACAGCCTGGCGGGGGAGAGCTGCGTGCCCGAGTGCCAGCCCGCCACCTACCTCAGCAGGGAGCCCCGGCGGTGCGAGAGCTGCCCCGCCGGCTGCCCGGCCTGCGCAGGTACGTCGTCCGCCCGCGGCACCCATCCTCTGCCGGCACCCGCGGCGCAGGCAAGCACACGCTGCCGCGCAGAGCCCCCCGCAGCCCTTGTGCTTTGCGGGCGCCAGGCTTGCCGGCATGCCGATGCCTGCGGCGCCAGCTCCATGCCGAGCCGAAGGGCGAGCGGAGTGAGCAGCTGGGAGGAGGGAGAGCAGCGGCGCGTGGGCTCTGCCGCGGCGATTGCAGCCCTCCAGGGAGAGCCCCGGTGCCTCTTGGCGTGTGTGACAACCTGGGACAGGGCGAGATGTCTTCCCCGAGGGCCGAGACTGCCCGTGCGGGAGAGGCAGGAGGGGGCAACCCCAGTGCCCTGAAATGCAGCGGGGAAGAGCTCCGGGGCCTCCGCAGTGTGCGTCGCTTGGCGGGGGCTTTGCTCTGGGCTGCTTTTCATGCGTTTGTCCCAGTTAATAACCTTGCCCATGGGGAAAGGCTGGAGGAGATTTGGCGGGGGGGGTTCAGTTCCCCTAGGCTGGGAGCCTGCTGCCATCCTGTCTCCTCCACATACTGCCAGGTAGTGGGAATATATTCAAATTGGAAAGGTTTTGAGGGAGTTTTTGCATTTTTATTAGAGCCATTCTGTATTTCTTTATCTGTCTGAACCTTTAATAAGGTTGGGGGAGGCTATAAAACCCACTCAGAATGATCAAAGATGGCTCTCCAGCGTATAAAAACGCCAGGCACTTAATGCGCATTATCCCCAGTTGTCGCACAGCCAGGCGTCTTCCCGGGAGGCTGCGAGCAGCTGCTCCGGGGTCCTGCGAAGCATCCCACTCACCTGGTCACCTTCCCTGCCCCGAGTCCCTTCGTGCACCAGGAGAGATCACGGCAAACGAAGTCGGGCGCTGCCGGTGCTGTGCCCCAGGTTTTACGGGCAGCCTGGCTGCGAATCCCTGCAGAGAGCAACGCGGCACCTGAGGGGCCTGGGGCTACCAGGGAGCAGGGTCTGAGCTCCCTGCGCAGATCCCCCGGGAAGGGGCGCAGGAGCCTGGGAGGTCTGCAGAGGGGCGGCGTCGAAAAAAAGCAGCAGGGCTGGAGATCGCGTTTGGCTTGTGTCTGCCTGGTCGGGGTTGCACAGGCTGTGCACAAGCGATGGAGGAAGCCGCCTCGCACAGACCCACGCAGGTCCCTGCCTGGTCTTTTGGCCACTGCTGTGGGTGGTGAGGACAGCGTTGCGTTGCTCTGTCCTGTCGCCAACACACTGTCGTCCTGGGATGCCATCGGCTCCCGCGAGCACTGCCCAGCGCTGGCCAAAGTGTCCCCCGTGCACGCACCGCAGCCTTGGCAGTGTCCTTCCAGCTGTTCCCTTCTACAGCTCCTTCAGCTTAAAAATATCTCTGCCTTTTTCCCCTGCTGGTATCACTGTGTTTCTGTAAAAGATTTTCTGGGCAACACTGACTTCTGCCCAGTTTCTGAGCTGCTCAGGATTCCCTTTACGTTTTGTCCTTTTCGCTTTTTGAGTGTCCAGCTATTTTCCATTGTTAATCTTTGCATCTGCCCTCAAAATCATCGTCGATCTGATGATTATATGATCTCTAGACAATTCTCGTTCAGTGGTGTGAATCTCGTTTTTCATACGTGGCTGGATAGGACTAAATCCAAAACATTCATTGATCTTGTTAGCAAGTGTGGAGCTGAACTGACTTTTAATCCCTTAAGAAAATTACTCCCCTTCCAATTCTTATTCCAGTCAGTGTAAATGTACTTCACTGCATTTATTTTCTAGCCTTTTCTCTCCTTTTCCTGCATAAACGTTTCTCAATTGCAGAGCACAGAAGGCCTCTAAAAATGCCCTTTTAATCGCTGCAGTTTGTCGTCTAGTTGTCACATACTGTATCGGGACAAGGCACCTCTGCTTTCCTGGCAACCTCAGCCCCTCTCCAGTCTGCTGCCTCTTCTGTCCGCTCCGCAGCGGAATTTAGCATCTCGTCCCTTTTCCCAGCGGACGGCAGGCGCAGCCGCCGTGTCGCTCCGTGGAGGGGCTCAGGGGACGAGAGCAAAACCTGTGCGTGTTTCAGAGCAGCGGCTGCTCCCCCGGAGAGGTCGGCGCACTTCCAAACCCACAGTCCCTTCCCGAGGGCCACCGCTGTGCCGCCGCGTCCCTTCCCGGGCTGGGGGCGGGATGCTGGGCCCTCGCTGGGCTCGTGCACCGCGGCGACCGTCCCCGCCGCCACCTGCCTCACCCCCCTCTCCCCTGTCCCCGCAGGGCCGGGCGAGGTGGACTGCGCGGCCTGCGCCCGAGAGGCCCCCGCGCCGGAGTGGCGCTGCGTCCCCGCCTGCCCCGAGGGCTTCTACCCCGGCGAGAGCCACGGGCTCCCCCACAAAGTCTGCAAGAGGTACGGTACCCTGCCGGCTGCGGGCCAGCGCTCCCCTCCCGCGCGGATTTACCTGCGCTCTCCCCCACGGGAGACACTCAGCCAAGACGCCTTCGGGCTACAGTGGGACAGGCTGACCCCTGTCCCGGGGCTCTTAGGAGAAGGTGTGGGAGGACGCCAGTGTTTACACAAATATCCCAGCTTTCAATCAAACGCGTTCGGGCACCCGGAGGCATGTCGGACGCGAGCTACCTGCTCCGTTTGCCCCCGGGGCCCGTGTAAGCAGTGTTTAGCCCATCCCTTGGCACAGCGCAGGGGCTGCGTGGCGAAGACGGAGGGATGCTGCAAGACAGCAATTTTCTCCCACTCTCGGGCGCTCGGCACTGTAAGTGGAGAGTGGGAGGCAAGTCGGCCTCATTAAAGCGAACATGAAAGTGAAGGATGAAAGGTGACTTTGAACATGCTGGTTCGCAGGGTAGTAACAAACCCCACACGGTTCCTGCCTGCTGGAAGGTTTTCCCAGCACATCCGACCTGTGCTTGCTCTCCAGCAAGGAGTAGCGAGCGGCCAGGCTTTCCTCTCCAGGTGTTTCAGGAATGGCCCTGCAGCAACGGCTGCCGTTTCCGCAATGGCCGTTTTCTCCGGCCAGACGAGGTGCAAGCAGTGGGGAGGCCCGTGTCCCCCTTGCAGCCCCTTCTTCTAAATGGGATTGCTGGGGGAAAACGTGTTTGTCCCTCTGAGCCCCCGCGCTTGCAGCAGGAGAGCAGTTTGGGGATGTGGCTGCTGTCACTAGGAGCTGAGCAGGGACCCACCGAGTCCATTTTTCCCAGGGCAGCAGTAACTTTTGCAGTTTCAGGTTCCCTGCTTTCCACATCACCAGTTTGCTCTACATTTGCCAGTGCCTGCAGACGCGTCTTCTGGCAGATGGTCCACTTAGGGTGGCCCGAGGCCAGGGGCTTGGGCTGCTCCAGAGCAACGCCGGATTTATCTCCCCAGGTGTGATGACCACTGCTTAGCCTGCGAAGGGTCCGGCGGGAACTGCATCAAGTGTAAGGAAGGCTTCAGCCTCCTCAGCGGCTCCTGTGTGACAAATGAGACCTGCACCAACGGTAAGTAGTGATGGGGTAACCACAACACTGCGGTTATTCCCCAGTTGCAAAAATGAGGGTTTCTGGGGATTCCCTCCATGGCCTAAAGCTACTGGGCTTGCTGGGGCGCGGCTGCGGCAAGCCGGGCTCTGGCTGGGGTGAGCACAGCAGGTCACCGGACAGAGCTGTTGAATATCGGCCTGTTGCTCAGATGCATGCGAGCGTTTGCGTTTCATTACATTTCAGACTTGGGGCTAATTCTCCCACTCACTGCAAAGTTTCTTTATTCCTTCATTAAAACCATGTGAAGGAGCCCTTTAAAAATGACTTCTTTGCAGTTCTCTCTGCTCAAACACAGGAAAGATTTGCACAGCCTGTTACGTGCAATGTTTGTTTACTTAAAATGTTAATCCGCTCTCATTTTCTCTTGTTCCTTGCCTCGGCCTCTCAGCTGACAAGACTTTCTGTGAGATGGTGAAATCAAACAAGCTCTGTGAAAAGAAGCTGTTTGTGCAGTTCTGCTGTCAGACATGTCTTATGGCTGGGTAAAGTTCAGCGGCTGCATCCAGGACTTCCACCAACTGCCAGCCCGGTTTTGCCAAATGTTTAGGACAAAAGTTTATTTTTTCAGCTTTGGGAGAGTTTACATGGTGCTGTCAAGCATTCGCTTGTAAGTTTGATAGCTTTAATATCACTGTTGGTGTGTTTCTATAGCAATACGTTAAGCTGAGAGTGGATCGTACCCTGAAAGATTAAGTCCTAAAAGGCACCAAGCCAGAGGTGATATTAACACTCTCAAACGCTCCTTGTGAGTAGGGACCAATGCATGATCCATGTGCCCAAGCTCCCAAGTTTGGTTCTTCGCAGAAATCCTGCTGATTTGCCCGTTCAGAGCGGCTGGCAGGAGCCCACACTGCAAAGGATGCAAGACTTCACACGTCTGCGAAGGAAGAGCCTTTTCTGGTTCAAGTCTCGGTAGCCTTTTCTGGTAGGCGACAACCGATACAAATCCACGTTACAAAAAGCCAGCGCCGTGTTCTGTACATATGTAAAATGATGAATTGGGCAGTCTGCCGGAGCGGCGCTCTGAAGCCGGCTCTGGCACTCCTTTTCAGATTCAGTCACTAGCTGTTTCTCTCTGGCCATGAACAGGGCAATAACTGGAGATTTGAGGACCAAAGCGAGAGCTGATCTAAATGACTTTGCCGGCCTCTTAGCCCAGCGAGTCTGTCGGGGCTTTGCTCGGCGTGCTACTGCACGCAGGCAAAACTCCTGTGCCTACAGAGTCCTGTGGACTCGGGGGGTTTGTCCACGTGGATCAGCCGGTGGGATCACAGCCTTATCACTAAATGTATTTCCCTTCTAAAACTGCTTTAAGTTGTTGATTGATTAAGTTCTGAAACGAGCTAGATCCTTCCTTTCTGAGCTAAACGAGATGGTTTCCCAATTCATGTCTTCCAGCATTTTGCATTATGATCCTTCCCATATTTTTGCTGGGTATATTCATCTCTCTCAAAAAATCCTCCTATTCATGGCAGTGATTTTTCTTGAGCATCTGTTTCCAAAAGGAGATATTCCAGAGATCCAGCCAGGAAACTCTAACTTCTACAAAACCCTCCCACAAAACAAACTTTTTCATGCTCTCTTAATAGTACGTCATGTGGTGTTTATATAATTGTGTTTAAAATATCCTTGGCTATGTTGTTTTACAGATTTTTTAAAAAATAACTTATACAGTCCTTGTTTTTCTCCGTAGATTATTTTTTGTATGGGGAGCGGGAAATCTTTTGTGTCTTACGTCCTTCTCCTCTTTGCAGCCTCTCTCCAACCTGGCAGAGATGCTCTTTTCATGAGACATATGTAAACAATTATTTCCTATGCTGCATGTTCTGATTTTCATTGTTAATAGTTTTAACAAGTTAAACCTTTTGCCAATGAAATTCACAGTACAAACTGTCACCAGTTCCGTATGGAGCCAGGATAATCGCTGCTTGGTTTTGGTTGCAACAAGACGCACCCCGCCTGGGCTTGCCCGCTAGAGCTCACCTTGGCCAGGTGAAGAGGGGAGAGCCAAACTGTCATTGGTCCTAACCCGAGTGGACCAAAACCAAGTAAAGATGGAGCTTTGGTGAACTGACCTTTAAGTTAATAAACTATTGATCTCCCCTGACAAATGAATCTGTGCTTTTTCCAAGTTCAGCGCAGTCGCCATCCCGACCAGAGGCAGGTGAGGGCTGTGATGCACCGCGTGTCTTTATTTTGCTGGACAAGGAAGCTGTCCTGTTTGGAGCTCCTGATCAGCCCCAGAGCATCTGTGGGCAATATTGCTTGTGAACTTCATCTGCAAAAACTTCACACATTTATTCTCATAAAGGTCTTTTACCTTCAGAAGAAATGCACATCCTGAATGTCCCCCGTAGCAATAGATCTCCAGGGCCCTCAATTAGAATTGACCCTATTACTGCTTCGCTGTTAGTATTGATATCACATTATCACCCCGAGCTCTGCAGTCGTGGAGGGCCATGTCCCAAAGAGAGCGTTGCCGGCTGCCGGCACAGGCAGCTGCTCTGCCTGCGGCTGGCTGCCACGGGCGGGCTGCTGGGGGCTCGCTCCCCTTTCCCACCCGTCCACGGCCCCCGCATGGCCCCCCACATCCCTGGTCACAGCACAGAGCTGGTGGCCTTGGGGCCCACCTTCCCCCCACTGCTAGCTGGTAAAGGCGAGGAGATGCTGGTGTCAGGGAGCGGCAGGAGCTCTGGAGCCTTTTGTTTGTGTCGTGTTGGTTTTGCAATGCTTAATCAGGTGCCCGGGTAGTTCCAGTGTATATCTTCTAGTTCTTCACATTTATCAGATGCTAAGTGTGAATTAAGCAGATGGTTTATCATGTATTCTGATTCTTTCTGTTGCTCCAGCATTCCCCCTTTTGGTCTTGGGCCAAACCAGAGGTCAGAAGTGGGGTGAAATGCTTCTGGCTTCTGCCATTTAGGCTGTAAAATAAAAAAAACTTTTAATTCTGTTGCTGTGTCATACAGTCAGAAATGGGAGCTGTGAATGAAGAGAACTGTGTCAGCTTTGACTTTCAGTTCTCTGGCTCACAGTGGCTGCCCGTAAATACTGTTCAAGGGTATATTTAGATGTACTGAAATGCTAAAAAAAAAAGATGTTTACCCTTACATCCTTGGCATAACTTAAAATACACACTGGGTGAAGCAATGCAATTTAAGATGACCGGTCCCCAGCAGTCTCAGCTTTGCCCTGCTTCCACTGCCCTTATGAATTCCAGTCTATGGTGGACAGGGCCAAGAGGAGCAGATTCCGCACAGTTTAGCTTATGCAACGAAATCCATTTCCGGTGTTTCCCAGGGCACTATCTAACTCCCTCAGAAATCATTCTTGGAAAGTAATAAAGTTCAGATTATTTATCCAAGCTATTGCAGTGCTTGCTCAGAGCTGTTAAAGTCCCTCTGACACCAGTATGCTCAAAGGATCAAAGGGGCTGTGTCTTCAAGATAAATGCATATTTAGTCAATTTATTAAAACACATTTCTCTCTTGTCTCTCGGCACCAATGACAAATCTATGATAGCTGTTTTCTGGAAAAACTTCTTAGAGTAGCCTGACTCCTCGTTTGCTGTTTGGCTGCGAGGGCACATCCACAGCCATCTGCTGTTTCGTAGCTAGCATGTGGGGAACACGCATCTTAAAAATCATTGCTTTGACTTTGCATTACAAAGAAGGGGCTATTAAGAGCTCACGTACAGCATCTGAAGCCGAGAAGCCGTCTGCTCTCTAGCCTGTTACGGCTGTAAAGCTGAGGTGTAACACAGCTACGCTGTGCTTTGGGAAAAAGGGCCACATTTTGTTTAGCCTTGTCACAGGCAGGACCTGCTTTCCGGGAGGTTGAATCTGCTTTTAACGATTGTCTGATATGACTCAAGGCTGCGTTGTCTTTACCACCGCACGATTCCTGAGTCACGTCTGAGGGGTGCTGCTAATTCTTTGTTTCTGCCTGTGACACCTCTCTCTCGCTCTTTCTCTCCTAATGTCTTTTAAGGAAATGCAGATGCTATAAACACCTGACTGTGCGTTCTCATAAATAGCATCGGTTACAGGCAGCAAGGAGGGTGGCTTGTAAGTAGGGTGCACAGGAGCTGCCTGACCCCAGCCCAAACAGAGCCAGCTCTGACGCCGTGATCAGGGGGAACAAGCCAGGTGTCACACACAGGCTGCAAGACGCTCCCAAAAGAAGAGCACAAGCCATCACGGGGTGGTACCAAACATGGCCACAGCATTTAACCTGTTATCAAATCCCATGGGTTCACAGGAATGTCACAGCTGGCGAAGAAATCCTTCCCTAGATAGCAGTGGATGCAGAAATCATTCTGCCTTGTCTCGCTCGGGGAGCCTGGAGGGATGGAGTATCTCTCCAGTGGTGGTTGGGTGCCATCCAGTGGGATGTGGGGTCTGGTCAACCATTTCCCTTCCCGTGCCACCTCCTCGCGCTGCCGTACGTGGGATTCGATGCAAAGGCCCAGCTCAAAGAGGACTGGCCTGAGGCAGCCGAGACCTGCACCAGACGCCCGCAAGCCGCTGGAGCTGACGCCATGCAGGGGAGCACGAAGCCAGCCCGATGGAGCTAATGACCTGGCTTCGCCAAAGAGAAGTCATCCGGCAGGACGCGGCAGGCTGATCCAGCCCCGCACCCTCAGAGCTGTGCCAGCAGCGACCGGGGCAGCATCTCTGCGAAGGAGGAAGCGTTGGGAGAGCCCCAAGCGTGCAGCAGGTGCGCGGCTCGCCCGGGCACCGTCCCCTCGTCACGTAAGAGCAGCCGCCCTGCGTCAGGCTGGAGGTCCATCTCACCCGGGAGCAGAGGCTTACAGGACGCGCGCGAGAGGGAACGTACTGCACGCGCTTCTCCTCCAGCTGCTGCTCCCGGCCGTCAGCAACGTGGGGGCTGCCCTCAGCTCGCTGCCCAGGGGTGCAGCAAGCAGGACACGGGGGCCACCCCAAGCTCTTCCTCACTGTTTTCCAAATCCCTCAAGCAAGTAAGCGCAGGACAGAGCAGTGACGCATGCAAAGTGCGTTTCCTCGCAAAGGCAAGAGGAGAACGTCCTGCGGGGTGTTCCCAGCCCAGCGCACCTTTCGCGAGAGCATGAACGCACATGGAAATGCCAGAGTGACCGCAGCGAGCGCTGCCACGGGAAGGTGTTTAAGGGCAGCCCTACATTCATGGGGAACAGGCCAGTGCTGCCACTTGAACGGAGCAGAGAAAGCACCCGGGGCTGCAAGTATTGCAATTATTGCGGGCAGCTGTCGCGGCCCCAGGGGGAGACCGGCCTTGCCCGGGCCTGGCGGGGAGCGCGACAGGGAGCCCCAGGGGTGCCGGGGAAGGCCGTGGCGGTTGCGGGACGGCACTTCCCTCTGCTGACGAGCCGCTGAAGTGCTGCGGCGGCTCTGGGCCCCGTCGCTGGGCTCACGAAGAGTCCAAACCACCCCAAGGAGTGAAAGCGCCGCGGAGAGGGAGCTCCTCTCCCCAACATGCGGCCTTGGCCCCAGGCGCCTCGGGGCCGGGGGGCTTCGATGGCACCAAAGGCACTGTGAGAAGTTGTGTAGGGAGGAAAGAGGATATTTAAGGAAATGAGATATTTACGGAAATCAAAAGATATTTGGGGGGTGAGGAGATACTTGGGGGGGTGAGGAGATATTTGGGGGGTGAGGAGATATTTAGGGAGGGGTGAGGAGATATTTGAGGGGGCGAGGAGATATTTAGGAGCTGAGGAGACGTTCAGGAGCTGACATTTAGGCAGGGACCAAGGATCAAGAGAAACCACCTGGCTCGCGGGGCTCACAGGGCTCCCTGCCCGTGTTCCCAACCTGCCCTGCTGCTCCGTCCCCCCCCGCCGCCCTCCCCGTCCCGTCCCGTCCCGTCCCGCAGCGACGGAGATCTGCTCCCGTCCCCGGCCGCC
>NW_020447308.1:5494008-5500266 GCF_003343035.1 Apteryx rowi | reverse complement strand
GGGGGAGGCGGGAGAGGGGCCGCGACGGCCGGGGCTGAGGGGCCGGAGGGGCCGCGACGGCCGGGGCCGAGGGGGCCGGAGGGGCCGCGATGGTCGGGGCTGAGGGGGCCGGAGGGGCCTTTGCTGTGTTCCGCTCTCCTCGGACACCATCTAACTGCCTCCTGGCACTTTGTCCGCAGGTTATAAAATCCCCGTTATTGAGAACCTGGGCGCCACGCTGGACCAGTTTGATGCGATTGACTTCTCCGACAACGAGATCCGGAAGCTGGACGGGTTCCCTCTGCTGAGAAGGCTGAAAACGCTCCTGATGAATAACAACAGAATTTGGTAAGTGCTTGTACTTGGGCAGTGGGCAGTGGATAACGCTCGGGGAAGCAAAGAATCCCGCGTGTGTGTCCCTCTTTCAGTGGTGGGTGGTTGCAGAAGGGTCGTTTGTTTCAATGGAACAAATTGGCACCCAACAGCACCGAGACCTGTTGAAGCCCTGTTCAACTTGCCTCCTTCGTGCATTGCAAAAATCTGTCCGAGGTCAGTATTCATTTTTCAGACAGGACAGTAAGATTCAGAGCTTGGAATTTGCCCAGAGCCAGAGACTCTGGAGCTCATTTACCATCCCTGTGCTTAGGCAATAGGGAAAATAAATCAAGCTGTCCTGAGGAGAGGGGATACCTGCAAGTGCATGCCCCCGTGACTCATCCGTTGCATCTCATGTTTTCACATTGATGGCTGGTGTTCTATGCCAGCTTTACATGAAGAAGTGTTATAGTTGATGCCAATCCAAACTTCTGCCAGCGTCAGACTTGGTTGTTTTAAAATGAGATGCTCTGAATTACGGTATTTCTGGGCATCTTTGCACTATCGTTAGTTTCCAGCCTAAATAAACTTTCGCTTTCTGTTCTCCTTTAGTCGCATTGGTGAAGGACTTGAACAAGCCTTACCCTGTCTCAGGGAGCTCATTCTTACCAACAATAACATTGCTGAATTGGTAAGCTATAAGTACTGAACAAATCTAAACAAACTTAAATTGCATGTGTATGCCACCTTTATAATTAACCTTTTTCTCTGTTTAGAACAAATCTTATCATTTTAGTAGTAGTTGTGTATATTTTAATGAATATGATCTGTGGCATGCAGTGGAACACTAGTTACAAAATCTTCGTGGGTTTCCTGTTAAACTAATTGCAGTAATTCTAATTGGTCTCTAACATAGATATGAGATTCTAGTAAGAGCTTTCAGAAAAGAGATTTCATTACCTTGTAATTAAATATTTTTAGCTCTAGTTTTGAACTGAAGAAACAAAGTTTCCGATTTTTAAAAAATGTGAAATACTCTTTTAAAACTTATTTCAGGTCATATATACCAAAGTAGGAATCCCAAGCACAGTTTTTCTTACATTTTCCCTTTGAATTAGGTAATAGGTAACAAAGAGCATGAATGTAATTTCATTGGTAACTGTATTGTTATACTCACAGAAGTTAGGCAGATCTAAGTCTTTTATGTAGAATCTGAACAGTTAATAGCTAGTATGTCTGCTTACAGTTTTCTATCTCTTAGTTCCGTGTTAAGACTGAAACTTACTTTGTTACTGTTTTGTTTGTTTTTTTCATATTTTTTGAATGTATCTTTTTCATAGTGGCAATCAAGACTCTTAAGGGCAGTTGGCTGTCTTAAATTTTGTACAGTGTAATTACTTGCAACATTATTGACTTACTACAGGTGTCATATCCAGTAGTATAAATACTGCTCTATTTGTCAGTGTTTTCAAAAAAGTAAGCTTGAAATGAATGAGGTGGTATTTTTTTTTTGGTCACTGCTTCTGCGTCAGAGTAAGGGTTGCTAGAATTTTAGGAAGTTTGCTCTCATTAAATAGATTTAAGATTTTGTACTGTGTTCCCATTGTGTAGGGTGAACTGGATCCGTTATCAACTATTAAATCGTTGACTTATCTGAGGTATGTAATCTTGAAAAGCAAAGCTATTCTTTCTATACTCCCGTACTGGCCTAGCTCTTTGTTTCAATCTGGAATGCTCTCCTTTTTCTGGGCTGGGACAGATTCTTTATGCTTAAAAGTTGAACCAATAAACAGCATTTCCCCTAGACTTCAAAAATACATAGTATTTAATGGGCAAGGCTCTATATTACTGTCAGACTGTAAAACAGTGAGAAGGAGATGTTACATTTCTATAAACTGATATATAAGCACTGCAATAACCTTAACTTTTGGAAAAAAAAAAAAACTAAAGTTTTAAACTGTTATTACAAGTACTGTAAAATGCATGTGACTTCTCAGTGCAAGGACTTTTCAGTGAGTAACATTACATTGAGTATGAGGGACAAAAAAAAAAAAGCCCCCATCTGTCCTACGATTTCTTTATTGATTGGTGTGCAGTTAGGAAATGTGATGGATTTGTTATTTGTATTTTTAAAGATGCTTTGAGGTTGTTCTTTATGTTTTCCTGCAGCAAAATCCACTTAATTGATAAAATACTTTAAACTTTAAGTGCAGATTTTCACTACAGTTTTCATAATATCAGAGAACACTGTTACTATGCATATTTAATGATGTTATTTCTTGTCTCTTATAGCAGAAGGTATGTTAATGTATTTTAGGTATATTAATAAATTTTAATATAAATAACTCATTATAATAAGAATTTCTTTATAATATTTATTTACTTTGTAGCATTTTAAGGAATCCTGTAACAAATAAGAAGCATTACAGATTGTATGTAATCCACAAAGTTCCTCAGGTCAGAGTGCTGGATTTTCAGAAAGTGAAACTCAAAGTAAGTCTGCTGTCTTCTGGTTTGGCACAAGATGAAGACCTTTTTTCTTGTTACAGTCTTGAAACTTCAATGGTAACAATAAGTTTTTTCCCATTGTTGTAAAGTGTATCAAAATGAGGTATCACTGGCTCTAAAACATGCACTTCATTTTCTTTTATGGTTTCATTCTGTTAAGGATACAATTAATTAATTATATCTTATTACCATTGATTGTTTAGTCTGACTCTTTTCTGGCCATCCGGTGTTGTTGGTAGAAAGACAGACCTCTAGAGAAAGGCATGAGAAATCACAGCACAACACTGTGCTTTAAATGAGGATTTTAGTGTGGGAAAGATTTCTTAGTTTTAAGAGCATTAGGTTGATGTGCCTTGAGTCTGAGTGTCTGGACAATGTTTATGTGCTTATTCTTAAATCTGGACTCCACGTACCGGTGTTCACTGCTGAAGATGAGCCGAAGAGTCTTTCTTTGCAAAGACCGAAGCTTTGCAAAATGCAATGTTCTTGAATTAACTTTGTGTGTGTGGTATCGCTGTAGGAGCGACAGGAGGCAGAGAAAATGTTCAAGGGCAAACGGGGTGCACAGCTTGCAAAGGATATTGCCAGGAGAACAAAAACGTAAGATAAAAAAAACAATTTACACTGGCATTCTCCTTCAGAAACACCACTTTGATGTGCACGGCATTAGGCCGCATTAGGCACTAAACTGAAATATCAGTTATTGGCAGGATGTCTTAACAGCTTTGGTAGCCAGAAATGCCTTGTCTAGGCATCCTAGGTTTTGGATGGTGGTGAATGCATCTCAGAAATATTTTTGAAAGTGATATGCAGTCAGGGTGGATTGATTTAAGTCAACAAGCAGGAACCCGTAACTTTGCTAATTGTTTTTTTGTCTCTGTTATTTTACTGAACAGAGGTGGCCATTATTTGTTTTTTCTAATTGATTGGTAACTGAAAATGTTTTGCCTTGCTGTGGAATATAACCCTTACAGTATATCTGCTTTAACTAGGAGGATACAATGCAGATGAAAACCTTTAGTTAAGCTATTACAAACATAGGCTTATTCAGTTTAATTCTTCGTTATAAAATGGTACATCTTGTGTTTTGTTTAATCTTTCATCTAGCTGTTTGGAAATCAGAATTCAGTTCATGCCTGACAACAGTGTTTGCAAATTTGTAGCTAAATAGAAATCTCTTGAACATATTTATCACGTAAACTATAACAAATGAAACTCTCTCTACTTTGTGAGTAGAAGGGGGTCCAGGTTTATGAGGGTTTTAGACCACGTAGATTGTTGAACTGAAATAGCTCAATAAATTGATATGAAGAAAATGTTTCTCTAGCTGCAAAAGAGGTTGCAGCTGTCTCAGGCTGGTTCAGCATTTCAGGAAACTCTTCCCAGCCGATTAGTCAGGAACTTCCATTTCACACATGATCTTTTTTTCTTGAAACAGCAGCAGATAACCTTTTCCTTTAAGTTAAATGTTTAGAGTAGGCTTTAGTGCAGGCTGCCACAAAATCAAATTAAGAATGGGAAACTCAATTTTGGTTAATCTGTTTGTATCCACCCTGCTTTTGTAACAATGATAGACAACCTGAGTGTTCAGCAACATCCAAACTGAGTGGCTTCTGTCAACCGCTTAATTCATAAAGTTACGGTCTGCCTCTCTTTATGAGCAGATGAAAAGATGGGGGGAATGGGACAGTGAGGATGAGTTGCTGGTGTTTCTGAAGGAGGCAGTTCTTCACTGTATCAGTTTGTTAACAAAGATAAGATACTACACTTGATTGAATGAAAACTTCCAAACTTAGTTTGGAAGTTAGAGAAGCACGTACTCTTCCAAGGGCGTAACGGTGTGCCTTTGCTTTGAAGCTTCAATCCAGGTGCTGGTCTGCCAACTGACAAGAAGAAAGCTGGGCCCTCCCCCGGCGATGTGGAGGCTATTAAGGTAATACGTTAGTACATCGTGTACAGACAAAAGCGGAGGATAAAAATTGTTGTGGATTCTGACTTAACGAATATTTCTCTCTTCCTGGCAGCTCCTGACTCCATTCAAACCAGAACAATATGCTCTAGCTTCCGTTTCTGTCATTTTTCTTCTGTTATGCCATGTCTGTTTCTTAAGAAATTAGTGACATTTTATTCTGAGGTTAGAGTTATCTCAGGGTAGACCAGCCTATTTAATAAGAGAAGTAAGCTTGTGCTTTGTCACTCGTATAACTTTGTATAGTATAAAAGCTTAGCTTTGCTTAACTGAAAAAAATCTTCTTGTTCTTATGCTTGTTCTAAACAGATTTTTGGCATATTGCATGTGAAGATTCATCATGTTCTTTTGTCTATTTTTTTTTTTTTTTTTTTTTTTAGACTGCTATAGCAAATGCTACAACTTTGGCTGAAGTGGAGAGGCTGAAAGGCTTACTACAGTCCGGTCAGATCCCCGGCAGGGAACGAAAATCAGGTCACATTACTCTTCTATTGCTTCTGTTTTCCACATAGAACCTACCTCTCTTAATAGCTTCCTGATGCTTTATGTGATCTCAGTAGCGAGTTAAGCTAGAAGGGCCAGGCAGTTGGGAGGCTGAAAAAAACCTGTTTCAAACTAGTGTAATTTTAGGGTCAGAATGACTCGGGTTCGAATGAGTACTGCTCCTCTTCAGAGGGGTTAGAATTGATATCGCTCGTGTGGAAAAATTAACGTTTGGGGTAAAAACGCCGATATGTCCTTTCCTAGGCCCCTCGGAGGATGCCGAAGAAGAAATGGAAGAGGACCCCGTTCCCAACGGATCCTGAGCGCCGCCGCCGGGAGCCACGCGACGTGCTGCCCTTCGTCCCTGAAAACACTTCCCTGCTCACATCGCGTTTTTCCTGTCACGGGGGACTTCTCGATCGTTTTCAGTTCTGGAGACGCCGCGGGTGTTTCGAAAGAGCCGTTTTGTACCTTTTTTTGCTGTACATTTCACAGTTCAATAAATGAATGTTGCCTTTTTCGCCCCGGGCCTCCTTTGGGGGGGTGAATGGGCCCCGTCTTCCTTACCCCGGGGGGGCCCCTTCCCCCCGGCTGGCCCCAGCCCTTGGCGGCTGCTGGGGAAGGAGGGGGAAATCTGCGCCGGCACTAAAACTGGGCGAAAAAGAGGTTAAATTAACAAAATTTAGCTGCTGGAAGGCGTTGAGGGTGTCGGGGGGGCGGGAGGGGGTTTCCTGGGCTACCAGTGTGCGGCCCCCATTGGCCCTTCCTCCCCCTCCTCTCATTGGCCGGGCGCTCGCTGACCTCACCTTGCTTCCGCGGCCCCGCCGTTGCCATTGGCCCGCCGCGCTGGAGCTTCGCTTCCCGATTGGCTCCCCGCTCCGAGGCGGGGTGACGTGGCCGAGGACGAGGAGGGCGGTGATTGGCCCCGCCGGCGGGGCGGCTCCCGGACGTGCGGCGCCGGCGGCTCCGGCTGCGAACGGGGCGATGGAGCGGGGCGGCGGCGG
>NW_020447308.1:5491218-5493613 GCF_003343035.1 Apteryx rowi | reverse complement strand
TGGGGGGGTCTCGGTGTTGGGGAAGGGCCTGGGGGGCAGCGGCCGGGCCTGCGCGGGAGCTGCGGTCCCCGGGGGGGAGCCGGGCGCTGCCCGGGGGGCGCCTCCCCTTGCGGCCCGCTCTGACCTGCGGCTCGTCCCCGTCCCCAGTGGGCTCCCTGCTCTCCAGCTATGGCTGGTACATCCTGCTGGCCTGTGTCGCCATCTATCTCCTCGTCCAGAAGATATCCCGAAGCGCGGTAGCCCGGCCGAGCAGCCAGCCGGCAGCAGCGGATGCAGCCGTCGGTTAGTAAATCTTCGCTTGTCCTTGCGAGCAGGACGCGGTGGGAGCTGCGCGTGCGGTGGGACCTGCGCGTGCGGTGGCTGTCACCCTCTAGGTTCCCGCTAGCACTTCTCAGTTGTGGCATGACGCCCGACAGCCATTCGGATCCACGCGCGCTGGCTCTTATTTAACGCCAACCAAAAAAAGGTTCTTTTTCTGGGGACGTGGTCTGGGGCTGTTACTCAGGATAACTGTTTAGGGCCATGAACGTGGACGGATCTCGTTACTGGAGAGACTGGTGGGAAAAGGTTTGGCCGAGAGAGAAGTGTTTTTAAGAGGCCGTATCGAAGAGGGATTGGGGCGTGGAGTGACATGGTCTGAAGAGAAGGGCCAGGGCGTTGCAGAGTGAGGGAACAGCTGGTCTCTGGCAGCGCAGGGTTTCAGAGCGCCACACTGTTCAAATGGTACGCGGTCAGTTATCAAGCAATTTTCAGAGTTATCAAAGAAAAACAACACACCCAAGTCTGCAGGCTGGAAAAGCCTTGAAAGATTGTTGATTAATATTCGTTGCCTCTTTCCTTTCAGTTATTCCTTCACAGTTCCTACCGTATCAGGCTTATGTACAGTTGGGGTGTAACTGCCTCTTATCTATGTTATCTTCCAAACTGTGGCTTAGGTTGTAGATCCTATGCAGTCGTGATCCTGCTTTATTTGGAGACGTGCTGCTGTAAAGCACAGGCTACACTTATGGATCTGCTTAAAGAATAACTGCTTGGCACTGGTTCGTTTGGCAAGCTGGCCTGGCAGTACACATGGCCTCGGAAATGTCCTTATCCTGCTGATGCTCTTTTGTAATGATAATTAAATCTTGATTTAGTTGTCAAAACTGCCTATAAAAATGCAGTAAAAAAAATTACTGCTGAAATTTCTTTCATATATTGATCACTGGATGATAATAAACATGTAAGGAGTCAAACAAATATAGAGATACTTCAGCTGCTGGGAAGGGAGTAATATTTGCCTTTGCTTGGATGTAAATTTTTTCTTGTGACTTCTACTAAAGGCCTGACATGAAGCGAAGTGGATACTCTATGTAGATTTTCAGAGACTGCAAGTTTTCTCTTGAGGTGTTTGCTATTTGATATTTTTAAGTCATTTCTCTGCTGATGGAGCATGTTAAATCTGCCACTGCTTCGCTGCCGTGATGAAACAAACAGGAGCAATCACCAGAAGGAGTAGGAGCGAGTGTGGGCTGGTTTCCTCGGGCTCCTGAGTAAAACAAGTTCTCTGGATAAAAATGGAATCCCTGCAAAAGCATGGGTGATATTTCCGAAATGATATTTATTAAACAAAACCTTCAAAAATAGAAATAGAAGCAAGTCTCGTAGAAGCTTAAATTTTAATTTGTTGATAGGTTTATTACATGGGTGCCTTTACTCATTAAAAGCCCATTAAAATAATTGCTCTAAAAATATTACAATGTGATTACATTTAAATCAGTGTATAAGTTGCTGTAAAAGTTTAGTTGCAAGTTGAACTTCGACTGTGATGTTCTGCAAAGCAGCTCTAAAGAGAGATGTTAGCCTTTCTCTATTACAGTGCTCTGAGGATCCTGTTTAGAATTTATTTTTAATGATAGCCCCGCAAACTCTTTCACAATTTCTTAGAACCTGACGTGGTGGTAAAACGGCAGGAAGCGCTGGCAGCAGCTCGCCTCAGGATGCAAGAGGAGTTGAACGCACAAGCAGAAAGATACAAAGAAAAACAGAGACAGGTAACCGGAGAGCAGTTCTGTCTTTAACTCTTAAATTTGTCGTCGAGCACTTTGCTGCCCTTACAGAAGGGTTTATTCTGTGCTAGATATCGGAAGAACAGGAGACTCCCTCTCTGCTGGATAGTGGGTGGTGGGTTTTTTCCCCCTCCTTCATCTGGTCCGTTTTTGATACAGTTTGATAGCAGTAACTGGCATTAGATATCATGATGGGCCTTCACTGATCCAATGATTGATGCATTTAGCATGAAGTTTATTTACCTTCTTGAAGTAACTGATCTCTTTGGCGCTTGCTTCTCTGCAAACAGTTGTGTGTGTGGAACACTGTGGGCCTGATTTCTTTCTTTTTTTTTTTTTTTTTTTTT
>NW_020447308.1:5477826-5491208 GCF_003343035.1 Apteryx rowi | reverse complement strand
CTTAGGAAAACTTAGTTATGTGTGCAGGCGAATCACTAGAGAGGATTTACGGGCATTTAGATTAACTGAACTATCGCATACATGCATTTTCTGTTCTTAGTGGTAAATATGAGTTCTTTAGAAATGTAGCTTAGTCCAACATTGCTGTAATTTGCAGTTCTGAACTACAGTTTGTGATACGAGGCATATCAGATTGCTATGTGGGGCAGCGCAGAAAAGTGGATGTGATCAGGGTAGAGACAATATTGCTTGCTAATCCTGATTCTTCTTTTATTTGGCTTTTGCAGTCAGCTACATTCAGACTTAAGTCTATAGCTGATACTTCAAGAAATATCAGCAGTTAAAGCCTAGTGGAAAGTCATTCTGAGGAAGAGAACAGCCGTTATGGAGAAAATCTGGGTCTAGCACACTTAGACTTGGGGAGCTTTGCTTTCCTTGCCTGGGTGGGGTAGCTGCCGTCTTTCTGTGCGAGACAGCAGAAGACTAGGAGACTCGCTGAATAGCTTCTTTCCTTCCTGTTGAGAGGAAGATGGTCTGTCCTAATCATTAATTTATTCTGTTCCATGGTGAAATTGCTTTGGGACAGAGATGATAGAGCCTTCAGTAATGTACGTTGGGATGCAAATAGGTAGCTGGCTTTCTTGTTGTTAATTTGGGGTGTGGGGGGGAAGGGAACAAACATTTTTCTTCTGTAGAAGCCTCCATTGTGCATTAAATGGCCATTATATGCAATATCCTTTACTGGGTACTTTCTATAAACTCGTGACTTATGCTTGCCACTTAGTTCGGTTTTACTTTCAAAATATTTTTAAGCACCAGGCAGTCAAAAGAGGCTACAGACACTTTTTTTTTTTTGATCTGCAGATGGTTGGAAGAAATGAGTGTTAGTTTGAAAAATTAATGCTTCCATAAGCTCAGAGATACTTGGGTTTTGATGGGTCTGTTGTAGCTGTTTCTGCAGCATGGGCAAATCTATTAGTTCTTAATCTTACGTATCGTGGATTTGTTTCTTAGCTTGAAGAAGAGAAGCGAAGGCAGAAGATAGCAATGTGGGAAAGTATGCAAGAGGGAAAAAGCTATAAAGGAAACCTGAAACTAAACCAGGTAACAACTATGTTGTTAGCCAGACTATGAGGATGTTTATGTGATTAGATTAGCTGAAATTCATGTTGATTAAATTCTGACTAACTTTTGCTTATGTGAACAGCAAGAATTAGAATCTGGTGCCTCCACCTCATCGACCGTCCCGAAACCTAAACCAAACAAAAAGCCTTTGCGAAGCGGTGGTAAGTATGAAATCCTTCAGATAATCTGAGCCTGGAAATAGAGCATTTATCCAGCAATGTGGATAGCTGTTGTGTATTTACACATAATTTTTCTGCTTATTCAAGGAGAAAACAGAATGTGCCTTATGAGCGAGCTTTTTATCTCTAAATGATGTGGTTGTGTTTGTACTTTGTGCAAACCTTAGCAGGAAGTTTCTGTGGTTGCCCCAGGGAAAGAAAATTTCAATTTTCTTAAAAATGCTTTTGCCATGACTTACTGAGATTTTGGTGACTCAAAAATATAGGTTCTTACAATTTTTTCTGGGATCCCTCCCTCATTGTTGTTAAAGCCCAATAACTTAATATCTAGTCTGTCTTTAAATCAGCTGTAGTACTACTTAAATGCAGGAGGAAGGTATTTTACTTTATATTATGTAGATTCAGGCAAATGAAACACTTCATCAGACAAAGTGTAACCTTATTTCTCAGCCATCACAATAATGACCTGTTGAATTTACAAATCCAGCAGATGAATAAACTGCTATCAACTCTCGCAAACCACCACACAGTCTTATTAAATGCGCTGTCAACCACTGAAGTCATCTTGATGGATGATCTGCTTTCTGTGGCCTTACATACCCCAGTTTAGGAACACCGCTGTAGATAAGCTATGCAGCTAATATCGTTTCTCTTCTCTTGGCCAAACAGCCTTTGCTGTACCTGCAAACATTAATTTGAATACGATATTTTAATTGGAATTTTCCGTAGTGGAAGGAGTCATCTAGACAACCCCAATTATACTAGTCTAAAGGGAAATCCACTGCAGCACTGAGTAAATTACATGATTAAATGTATTAAACATCAAGATTCTTGATAAAACATTAAACATTAATACCAGTTCAGTGCTGGAAGTTGTGCTTTGAGTATTTATACTAGCAGCTGTTGATATCTGCAGGAACTGACTAATTCATCTTCTGTTGTTTAACATGATTGTGGTTTAATGTCTGATACCATCAAGTATCTTTTTTAGCTCTTACACAGAACATCTACCACTACAGGGAAAGAGAAATGCATGGATAAAGCTGTGCTAAGAAACATAATCCTGGCAGCTGGTTTGAGGCATCTTTACAGCTGCTACCTATGCTAGTTTCATCCTAAGCAAAATCTTTAAGTAACAGATTATGGAATTAGAGGTCCCTGATCTTCTCATGAAGTAGATAAGGATGAAGTGAAAGAACCATCTGCACTGTTCAACTGCTGAATAAAGTTAGAAAGCAGAACTTAGTTAATATGAGAGAACCAGATAAACAAAGATGGAGGTAATGCTTGAGGTTTCAGTGGAACAGGCTGCTTTGAATACTGCTTGGTTAGCAAGGCTAGTGGGTTTTCAGTTTTCTTTTTCTTTGCATTCTACAGAACAAATTGAAGATGTTTGTTAAGTCTTATCTTTCCAAGTGCATGCTCATGAAATCGCATATAGTTGTGATGTTGGGAGATTCAACTGCAAGTGTCTGTTTGCCTTGCTGCATGTACTTGCCCTTTCAAATTCATAAATAAAGTTCTCTTACAGTAGAAATGAGTGGACCCACCTTTTAACCTTCAGAATATTCCTTGCATACTGGTGATTTACTGCAATAAAAAAATACTGCAAGTCCCTAATTATTAGGGCTCCTGGCAAACAGATAGACTCTTACTGCTCTACCACAACTACAGAGCAATGTTAAAGCTCTAATGCAGACTAAGAGAAATTAAATCACAATTAATTTCAATTTAATTTAATCAGAACGGGCCAAATGAAGACATGAATGTTTTGCAATGTTTTTTACTCTTAGCACTATGTAAACCATGTCAAGACTGGATATTTTCTTTGCTTTCATTTTCCTTAAAACGCTCCCTGTATAATAGGTATAAACAAGTCACAAATAATGCTGAAACTTTTTTTTAGTGTTCCTTATGTGTTGGTGAATTTGTGTCGGGGATAAATACTGATGTGACGGATTTCTCATCTGTAATTCTAGGCTATAACCCTCTGTCGGGAGAAGGAGGTGGAACTTGTTCCTGGAGACCAGGTCGCAGAGGCCCGTCAGCAGGTGGATGAGGCTAACCTCCCTAGTGGCTGATGTCACTAGCAGGCTTCATCTTACCCACTGTCTAACTGCCTACAGTTTGCATGTCACAGTGACTCCTTTGGGATTTGGTTTAGCGCAGGTGTCGACTTGAAAACAGATATACATGAGTTCCACATATTAACACAGCAACTGGTACTACACAAGAAAAATACTTGATCCTCTTAAAGAGGGTGAAGAAAGAAACAATGTCAGTATAATCAGTTAATTTTCACCCTTCTGTAGGGAGGAAACATAATCTCCAGCTGAGGTGCATCACTTGGGATTGTGCGATCTGGGTTCCGTGGCTGGCTAGTCAAAAGACTGACCCCAGGCAAATTAACTGTCTGTGTCTCTGTTTACCTCTGTACAATGAGGATATTTACCGTCCCCAAACACGTGCTACAAGGTTTACAGTGTTTGACCGGAAGGTACTTTAGAGGGGAAGGGTATTATCAGCAGACAACTTGAATTTTGGGAGAAGGGACTTTCAGAAAACCCAGATGAACTGACGGATGCCATGGGTTTGCACTGAAGGCCACTTATTGTAGATGAGTCTCTGTGACAAGCTACCTTGAATGATGTTTTCCTTATAAATGGTAAACAAACCAGTGAGGATTACTGATGCTAGACAGCAGATGGGGGTTTCTTGCTATTCCTTTTTTAATTTCAACTGCTTTGTAAAAACAAAATATTATTAATATTAAATATCATTGCAAACAAATCATAAATATAGTATTTACAATCTTGTGGTTTTCTACAGCATCTTTTTATATAGAAGGCATATGTTCTAGTGCAATAAATGTGTATAAAATGAGATGCATTATATGAGAGATTACATTTTCCTTTCAGTACTTGCATAGAATGAAGGAGATTTTTTAAGCTGTTCTTTTAGGTTTTTAACAGTTTTGTTTCATCTGAGTGTTCTGTGTTCCAAATCATGATTTTGAAAGAGTCACCTTCAGATTAAAAACAAATTAAGTTTTCCCAAGTCTAAAAATTGAACCCGAACATTCTCCACCCTCTTCCTCGCCCCCCCCCCCCACCAAAAGTGATTCTGAAATGGGGCAGAATGGATGACTAGTTGTTAAGCACTCCAGTTATACCTGTAGTTGAATCTAAATCAAGAAAACCCGTAACAAAGGCCTTTGCTCTCAGCAGAGCCGAGGGCTTCTTTCCAAATTGCTCTCCGCAAATGCAGTTTGAGGAGGAGGATGTACCTAGGCCTGGTTGATACGAACGCCGTGGGATGTTCATAGAGAGAAGAGAAGCCGCGAGCCGCGCTGAGGTGTGTGCGTGGTGTCTTCTGTTTCCGGCAGCGGGACTGTGCACAGCTTTGGTCGTGTGGTACGAGGGATGCACCTCGGGAGCGCTAAGATAGAGAAGTTACTGTGTACTACTCTCTGTTGTGAATTGATGGCCCGGCTGTGGCTGTCCTGAACAGCCCAGCAGGGTGCTGAGCTGTGTTCTCACCCTGCTGTCAGCTTACGCAGCCCCAAAGCTGAGGGCTGTTTCTGCTGAAAGAGCCTATAGCTAGCAAACGTGTAAAATTTGTAGGTGGGAGACTCTGAGTAGCTAAAGAGAGTGTTGTCGTCATCCTTCTGGTATTTGTCTGGCAATGCGGATGGAAAACAGAGTTGGAGATGGTCATCAAAAATGAGCTTTCCGAACATCCCATTCTCGTAATGCACCATTTGGCACAACACGCAGAAGATGACTAAACAAACATTCAGGCTGTCCTTGATACAGGGTGAAATAGTTCCCGTCAGCAGATGACATGTATCCGTGTGTCTTTGATTACTTTTATTGAGCTTGTATATGTGACATAAAAGTATGTCAGTATTTTATTAGCGTAGCTTAAGGCTGCTTGAAAACTTGTTTCTAAATAATTATGCTTGAAATATTTGCGTTCGTTAATATGTATGAGTGCCAACTTTGAAAACACTGTTCATACATATATAGAGACTGCTCTATATGTCATGTGATCTGTGATTTTTCTATTGACAATAAATGTAACAGTAGCATGTTACTTAATGAGTTAAAAAGTTGCCAGCTAACACCATGGAAAAGTGAAGAACCTGTGACTTTAGACCTCTGAAGTGTATGTTTAAATGCATATAGAAGGTGAAGTGAGAGGGCTATTAATGTTCCTATGGAAACTAGTTTTCATTTCTTGACTTCTGTGCATTTTGATATGTAAACTTAAATTTCCATTGTTGGATTTATTATGTAACGTGGACTGCAGTATGTAACTTCAGGTTTTAATTTTTAATAAGGCAAAAAAAATAGAGGTGGGGGAAAGATTTTCAAGATCTGAAGATTCTTCATCCATAAAGAGGTATAAATTGCTATCTTACTCCTGTCTCTGGGAAACATTTTTTCCTTCCATTGGGAAAAAGGCAACAGAACGCGGTGTTGTCTTCAGAAAAATAACTGGAGGAGGTTGTTGTATTAAAGATGCAAAACTCCTTCTGTAGATAAAATGGTGAAGACAAGTTAATTCAGTAAAAACATTTTAAGAAATAAATAAGCAGGTCTGAACTGAGCATATACTAATCTTTCTCTGTGTCTCAAGACTTGCTTCCGGGGGTATGGATTTTTGCCCAACTCTGAGATCTTAAGACCTGTCCAGTGAGAGGAAGTAATTCACATATTTGCTTGAAACTTCAAGCTCCCTTCTCCCTTAACTTTTATTATTATTAATAATAATATTTTTAAATTATTAAATATTAATATTATTATTAATCCTTGGGTCCCTACATCCTGTCAGATACTGGGATTTTTCTTGATCAGATACTTCTAAGCTATTGAATGGGGTGGAAGAACCTCAGTTTGTAAAACATGTCTTTTGGCTCACTAACTACGCAAACAGATGACGGATTTTCCCTCTGACTTCAAGAAGAAACTTCTCCCTTGACCACAAACGAGTTTGGAAGTGTTGTTGCTTGTTGCTTTATAGCGTCAGGGAAAAGCATCCACAAGGCAGTAGGTGAAAATGAACTAATGAAGCCATTGTTCATACTTGGGAACGAATTCCCAAGAACTTGAATTACAACAAGTCTTATTATAAAGCCTTCAGATTTTTTCACTTACAGCAGTTATGCAAGAAGCTTCTAACTTTACTGATGTGGACATGCTAGAAACATCCTTATCTGGAAGAATTTAGATAACAAACTTATAGTTAATACAACACTACTAGACTAATAAGTATAGTGGTACTTGGCCACTGAACAGTAATCTATCTTGGTATTGAAAAATCCCAAGTCAAGCAACTGTTCAGAGGCACAAAAAAATCCTGAAAATGTTAGTCACCTGAAAAAACGTAGCTAGGTATTTTTCATTGTCTTTCAGATGGCCTATATGTTGGAGAAAGAGCTTTTTACTTTTTAAACTGCATATGCAGTCTAGTTGATGCATAGTTCTATTAAATATTCACCAAGAAATACCTAGTACTGGAATTAAAAACGAACAAAAACCTTATTGTCACTTGTGAGATTCATTTGGCTTTACCTGTGCCTTTCAGAAAGATAGTGTCCTGAGGAAGGGCTTTTCAGAGTGATTGCCCTGCCTATTTAGTTATTTAAAGAAAATGTTTCTGACACTGGAGATTTTTAATAGTGAACAAGAGAAGATGGACTTGGGGGAGTGAGTGCAAATGGGGAATCTGTTAGCAGAACCGTTCCCAGCCTAGAATTACCCGTGTGTTATTCAGAGTTCATGTGAATGAAAATACTGATTTTACACTTCTGCAAGGAGTTGCTCTCCTAACAGAGACTGACTGCAGGTGTGAAAAGACAGGACTAATAAATACCTTATACTATTTTGACTCTCAGACTCTCAAGGAATTAAGGCTGTGCTGCTGCCCAGCATGGCTTCGTCCTTAGCTTGTGTTTGCTGATAGTCAGTTCGGGTGTTCAGATTGGGCTGTTTTTTCTTGTTTTTGTTTTTTTCCCCTCCTTAGGAAGATGCGCAAAGAGCGTTCTCATTCAGCGAGCTCTCTGGCTGGGAGGATTGCAGCCCCTGGGACAGTCTCCTGTGGGTTTGACCAGCAGCAGTATCCTTAATGACTGCATTGAAACCTTCCAAAACTGGTTTCAGCCTCCTGCAGTCACCGAGGCAGTTCCCATCTCTGGCAGTTGTGTTTCTGCAGGCTTGGCTGCACATCAGCGCACATCCCTGCATCGGATCAGATCCACCCTTTTGAAGATTTTTGGCCTTGTCCAGGCTGAAAAGTGGCACCTTTTCAGTGATCGGTTTAGCCAAGAGAGCTGGGCACAGCGTGTCTCTGTCCGTGCTGCTGAGCTCCGCTCTGCTATCACTGAGCACTGAAATTGTATTATTTTCAACTGTAGAAAAAGCCAGCCTAGACTTGGATGGGCTGAAGACTTTGGGGGTTTTCTTTCCTTTTTGGAATGCAAGCTTAGCTTTTGGAACAGCTCTGCAACCACAAAGGAAAAGCACACTGCTGCTGGCTGGGTGGTGTCCTGGCCGGCCTGCACCGTTGTAGCTGATCTTGTGCGAGCTTCCAACCCAGCTGTTCCGAGGCTGACACACACCCTGCCCGTATTCCCAGCTCCACCGCCGGCACCTCTTCAAAAACCTTCACGAGTTTTTATGAAGCAGCCAATAACTGAAACGGAGCTGAGGAGGCCTGTGCTGTTTTGGTGGCAACCCGCGTGTGAATATAAGCATTTTGGGGGGGGTTCTGTTGTGATGGGCTAGCAGGTATGCGGTCCCTGCTCTTACGTATCTTTTTTTCTATGGTCATTTTTGTTTGGAAGGTCATGCCTGCTAAAAGACACTTTCAGTTCAGAGCAAGATCTCCACTGATAATTTAATGATTTCATTCCTTTTAATAATCAAATTCTTCCTGTGTGCTGCTTTCCAGGCTCAGCTGAAATCTGGTGCGGTGGGTAACAGTAATGTGGGGATGGCAAGGAGAACTTAATTCTCTTTAAAGGGAATGGAAGGAAAATGGTAAACTGAAATACCTGGCTCTTCAGTCTAGTTCTAGTGCTCTGTTGCATGCATTAAAATTGGGGCTACTGTCAGGCTGGCCCTACAGGAAGCACTTTCAAAGCAGAACAAACCCTGGGTCTTAAACGCTTCTTGATCTATTACTGAAGGGGGTGATGTGCTCTCGGAAACTCGGCTTAGCGCTTCTGGGTAGTAGCCGCTCCTTTGGCTGTTCTGCTGCTTAGGTATATTGCATCTTGATGCTTGCTTTTTAAATACACGTTCTCGACTTTTTCAACAGTTCGTTGACTCTGTTCTGGGTGTAGCAGGTTAAAAACACGTGAACTTCCCTTTTGTGAAGCAAAGCTCTTTGCAGCACACCCCAAAGAGCAGCTACCGCGACCCGGCTGATCAGACCTGAGCACTCGCGTGGGCGACCGGGAGAACTGTTGTGCGCCGAAGAGGATGTTTTTCTTCCCCTCCCGCACATCTAAGAAGCTAAAGCAAGTTACCTGGCTGTGAAGGGCAGATGTGACCAAAGGTGACACCGGCCTGGCTCTGGCCCGGAGGGATCTGTGCTGCTGCTGCACTGCGGTGCTGGGCCATGAGATGGCAATGTTGTTCTGGCTTTCTAGCAAGCAGTGACTGGGTGACTGTTTTTTTGTCCCTTGAACGGGTATCTTCTTAGTGATTCAACTGAGAGGAAAAGTTGGGATTGGGCAGTGTCAGGACCAGAAAAGGATAGGGAAGAAAAAAGTGGGTGCTGGAACTGTGGAAGGAGTTTCTGCATCATTCAGGAAAATGCAACGGTGCTGGAAATACTGCGACAGAGACAAATGCTACTAGTTGCCCAGCTAGATTTTTTCCACCATGAGTCTGTTACCTTGAATATAAGAAATATGCTCATTTTCCAGTGTCTGGATAGCTTTTAAAGTATCGGTTTGAGTACTGGAACTTTAATAATTATACTTTCTGGAGCACTTGGGAACTAGTTCACTTCTTTATTATTTAAAAAATATAGTAAAGAATATATAACATAGAAGGTACATCCTGTAAGTATTACAGCGTGCTCGTCGCTGTGGGTATGCTGGAGATCAAAACTGATGGGCAAAAGAAGTGGTTATAAAACAAGAGAGCCTCTCTTGAAGCTTGGTTATTATACTACTTCATTCCAAAAGGATGATATCTACCTGTAGGGATACAGAATAGTTCACTCCTTCAACTATTTGGCTTTTTCATCATTTAAAAATAGGACGACTGTTTTGTTGATCTGATTATGAATCCAAACTGTGGGGGCCTGTCGAGTGGGCTCTCTCCTGCTGGTTGGGGCGCTCGTCCCACTCGAGCGGGTGGGATGCGAGCAATGAGGTGGAGCGAACACCGCGTGCATCCTCTTCACCTTTTTGAGAGTCCTCTAAATATTTTCTCAAGCAATTCCACAAACTCGGCATGCAGAGTAGAAAACATTCTGCATAAAAATATATGTATTTGTCCTTGTATACAGTGTTGTATTAGACAATTAGTATGTATTTTAATATACAGGGTCTATAACATACAGCATCAACTAAACAATGACCAAGAGCTGTATTACTAAGGGAAGGCACTTAAGTGTGATTGTGCAATATGATCTTTCTCTGCCACATATATTAAAAATGTACTCAAGGTCACCAAGGGTAATGGCAGGGTTGTAATTCACTTGAAAGAACTAAGCTGTGTTCCTCTATTTTTCCATTAATTTGCTTTTTTTTTGTCCTTTAGTGTAAGCAGCAGATGCTCTGTGCAAGAACAGGGGAGGGGGCAGGAGTGGAAACATGACTGTTTGTACACGTTAACACTTTTGAACTTGAATTTGGTGTAATAATAATAATAATAAAAGGTTAGGCACGCTAACGTCCTTAGGGATGGGTGCTTCTGTTGTCTAGGTGCTTTTGGGGTCCCGGTCCCGGTCATGCATGGTCCCGTGTGCATCTGCTCATGCCGTCGAGCGCCGGGGCCCAAAAAAGCTCCCCTGGCCCCTTCCTTTTCCTTTCGGAAGCGCCCTCTGCTCGTGCCCGGTGCTGCGGATTGCAGCACCGTCCGTCCCCCAGGAGCTGCGGGGGGAAGGCGCTAAAATAAACCTCCTGGCAGCAGCGCCCTGAAACGGGACGGCTGCTCTGTAACTCAAAGTGAGCTCGGCGGCGTTTAACTGTATCGCGTGTATGGTAGCGAGGCCCCAACACTGTGCTGCCAAGAAAGCTGCAGCGGAAAAAAGCTGGGCGCTCAAATTATGCCCTACCTGATTTAACCGAGAGCGGAGGGAAAGGTTGCTGCCTTGCCTCCCTTTTCATTTTTGGTCTGCCGGTTTCCATGCTTCATCGTTTCCATGTGTGTTGAAGTCACGTAAAGTTTTCGATTTTGATGACTAACTTTTTTCTTTATGGGAAGAAGCCAGTTGACAGCTCCTCAGCCCCAGTTCTTCTTTTTTATTGCCTTTTAACCACACTAGCTCTGCCTTTTCCTGTAAGAAGACTCCTGTAATTCATAGGCCACAGTGTCTTTCCCTTGAATCAGGAGATTTTTACTGCTGATTTGGAGCATGCTGAGAGTAATCCTGTTCCTAACAGACTTGCCACATCTCCCTCTTTTGGAAAGGAGTGGCCTTACTTTTTATTTAAGTTTGACTGTCTTTTAGTGTCTTGTATTTCAGATTGAATGATCGGGCCTGTTTTTGGAGACGAAGCAGTGGGGAGAGGGAAGAAACAGGCAGGGTTTCTCGAAGTCCCTTTTAAAGAAACTTTTGATTACAAGGTAAAAGATCCATGAGTCCAGACTGGCACAGGCTAACACCAGACTTTGCAGAAAGGATCTGGGAAAAAATAGTTATAAATAACAGTAAACCATTGTAAATCCTGTGAAGTATAGGGGAATTACAGTGGGGTTTTCCCCACATAGAAGGGAGGGAAATGACAGTATAGGAGAAAAGATTTTCTTGGCATAGTGCTTTGGATTACTTTTCTGGAGGTGAACGTAAGTGGAAGCAGAGGAGGGGGCCAGACAAGCGACTCCACGGTGTCCTTGCAGCAGTAAAAGTAAAGCCTTCGTCCCAAGCACAGCGCCATAGCACCTGGCTTCGCAGCTCCCTTCTCCCTTCGGTGCCTTTTGGTTCTTTCTCATCTCTCTTCTTACTCCTCGCAAAAATACAGCTCACTTTATACATCTGTGGGCAACTGAAAGGAGACCAACTTCTTTCCTGTTGTTTATTTGCTTGTTTTTTCTCTGATTTCTATCTATAATTTTTTTTTAATTAAAATGGTCACACCTTGGTTTCTTCCAGCATGTTGCTTGTGTTACTCATTGCTCCTGACATCGAAAGAGCTCATTGGTGCTGACTTCTGAATTGCACTATCGCAGAGCATACAAAAGCATTTTTTCAATATGTATCATCTAGGTTCTTCTGGATTGTGATATTACCTCTAGTTCCTGGAAATATGACAGTTACTTATTATACAAGGATTGTTAAAATCCATCATATATACTTGTCTTTGTACCATTCATGTTTGGTACAATGTCCTCTTTTGCGATGGTCTGGTTCTTGCTTGATAATGGGCTGCCATATGCTGCGACTTTCCCCTCTGAGCTGGCTGGATGGCACCACAATATAAATAAATTTAAAAAAATACCCGGGGAAAGACTGTCAATTAGAGATGCAAAATTGCATAGGAAATGGGAGAAACCACACAGCGATAAGCAGGTGGTCAATGGGTTGCGCTAGATATGTTTCTTCTGCAGTGTTGGGACTGTTTTATTTCTTTAAAATGTCAAGGGTTTGGGGCTGCAGCATTTGAAGCTGAAGCACTCTGGATGAAATGCAGACCGAGAGTTAGTGCGGACAAAGGGAAAAGAAATCATCCAGTACAACTACCGTCCTCCCTCTGTCTGGCAGTCATTATAGCCTCCGGATGGAGACAGAGGCAAGGCCGGGGCTTCAGCAGCAGGGACCTGCACCCAGGGTGCCTGCTCCTACCGCGGGCCCAATGTTGAGACAGGGGATGTTTGGCTGTTGCTATGTCCCAGCCGTATTTTGCAGCGTGGGGATGGCTGGTGCCTGCCTGTGCCACGTTAACAGCCACGCGGAGATGGGAACGGTGCAGCAGTGGGGCGTTTCTGGCCATGCGGGCTCGCCATGAGCTGTGCTGGCTCACCCTGTCCCCCGGCTGGGCCCCAATCTGGGCCCCAGTTTCTGTCCCGGTGTCTGGGTCCTTCTCGTGGGGTCCCTGCCTCCACTGCAGGGTCCTGGTCCTGCGATGCTGGTCCCGGAGCCAGGCTCCCCGTACTCTGCCAGGCCAGATCCTCGTCCCAGTCCTGGGGCAGGGCCCCTGTCTCCCCATGGTGTTTCTGTCCTGGGTCGAAGGGCTGGGTCCGAGTCCCAGGTCCCAGGTCCTGGTCCCCATCCTGGTCTGTGGTCCTCTCCTGGGCTTCAGGTCCTGCGTGCTGGGACCGGTCCCCATCCTTGGGCTCAGTCCCTGGGTCCAGGTCCCTGTCCTGGTCCAGGGTCCTGCCCCAGGCTCCTGTCTGGGTCTGGGTGGCTGGGTCAGGGTCCCAGTCCATGTCCTGGGGGTACCAACCTGGTCAGGGGTCCTGTCCTGGGTGCTGTTCCCCACCCCAGTCCAGGATCCCGTCCCAGTCTGTGTCCCGGAGTCCTGTCACGGGGCGCCAGTCCCTGTCCCATTGGGGGATCCCACCCCGGGGTGCCAGTCCCTGCCCCAAGGTCTTGGTCCCCGTCCCAGGGTGCCATTCCCCACCCGGGGTGCTGGGCGGGGGTCCCGATCCACGTCTCGGGATCCCGCCGCAGGGCGCCAGGCCCTGTCCCGGTGGGGGCCCCATCCCGGGGTGCTGGGCGGGGGCCCCGGTCCACGTCTCGGGGGCCCGGCGCAGGGTGCCGATCCCTGTCCTGGCGTCCCGGGGGGGGCCAAGAGCCGGTGCGGGGGGGCGGCAGCCGGTGCGGGGCGGCCCCCTGCTCTCCCCCGGCTCCGGCGAGCCGAGGCGGGGGCTGCTCCGCGGCGGCCCCGCCACCGCC
>NW_020447308.1:5394268-5477329 GCF_003343035.1 Apteryx rowi | reverse complement strand
ACCGGTGAGCGGGGTCCCGGGGGGGCGGCGGGGAGCGGGCCGGGGAGGGGGGGTCCCGCCTGACAGGTGGGAGCCGCGGCGCGGTGCGGCGCGGTGCGGCGGGGGGCGGTTCTGTGGCGGCGGCGCCGCCGGCCGCGTTTGAATTCGGAGCCGCAACGGTCGCGGCGTAACGGTCCGGCCGCCCGGTCGGGGGCGGCGGGCGGCTGCGTGAGGGGGCGCCGCCCGGCGGGGGGGGCTCGCCGGGACGGGACTGCCGGGGGGGGGCTCGCAAGCATTTGAGGGTTCCCCCCCGTTCCTCTGGTTCGGACGTGTGGCGGCGTTACGGTGCGGCAGCGCTCAGCTGCTTCTAAAGAGAACCGGTAGCATCATCATCATCATTTAAAAAAAAAAAAAGTTTGCTGTAACTCCTAGGATGGGGGGGAAAAACTGTGCCAACTTGCAGACATGTGCTTAGCAATGAGACCCAGCAAACGTGCCTGGGAACAAAGGATCAAACCAGCCCTCGTCCCTCTGCCGCCGCAGCCGGGCCAGGTAGGGCGGCAGCTGGAGCGGTGAAAGTCAATGCGATAAAATGCTCTTCGCTCCCAGCCAGGGAAGCCGGCACGGGCGCTGGCATCTCCCAGCTGTGCGTTTATTGCCTGAGGACCGGTTTTGGGTCCCGGTGCTCAGCCGCGTGCCGCTCGCTGCAGCCCACCGCGTAGCCGCCGGCCGTCGCGCGGCATCCGCGACGCCTCGATGAAACTTGGGTGCCGAGTCTCTGCGACGCCAGAGCAATCGTCCTTTGCGAGCGCCTGATCTGCGGCTTTGGAGAAATCCCCCGCTCTGCTAAATCGCGCTTATTGCTTCAGCGGTGCAGCCAACGGCCGGTGCGGGGAGGCTGTGTCGAAAGGTGCGCTTTGGTAATCTGGAAGAGTTAAGAACTGAAATGTCAGCGTGGATCTATCCGAGTTCCCATTTAACGCTGGGGGGTGAGGGCTGGCGGGTGAGCAGCTGGGAGCTCAGAGGCAGATCCTTCTGTAAAAAAAAAATCCGCTTTATTCTGCCATAAAGCAAACCCTGCTCCATCCTCCTCCCTTCCCAGGTTAGGAAATGTTTGGTCCTTTTGGCCGGTAAGAACAGGGCGGCAGAACCACACAGGACAAAGACCATCTCTTTTCCCTTCTCCTTCCTCTTCTGCAGCCCCCTTATTAGAAGAGGGTACTACTTTTCTTTACAGCAGCACTGAGTGCAGTAAAATTGCTTAATCTGGGAAATCTTAAGCGTATTGCCCACTAAAGACAGTCTTAAGGAAGGCTTAATTCCTTCCCTACCTCATTAGAATTCAGCAGTAGACCTGTAATTAAGTTACAGAGGGTGTATGATTGATGCTTTGAACTGGGCAAAAGAATCTGTTTCTTCAGGGTTATATATTTTTCTTTGACATGTGGGATGGAGTATTTTGGATTGCAAATCTTAAGAGCCGTGTAATTTACATTTACATACAGAAAGGCTTGAGCCACACCGGGACATCGCTAACAGGTTTTATAGCCAAATAGTTGTCCAGCGTTCATCATATCTTCTGTCAGGAATTCCAGAAAAGAAATTTGTCCCGATATTGTCCAGAGACGGGGGTTAGTGTATGTAGCCTTTTCACTTCGTGGTAACTGAGCTGGGAAGGACTGTAATCCTTTATTTTGGCAATGCTTGCTAAATAGTCCTGTGCTTTAGGAGAGCTGGCTTTACAGGACCAGATCTGTAATAGCTGGGCAAGAAGAAAAAATGGTTAAAGAGGCAACTTAGCAAATCCAACTAATGGAATACAGTTCTGTCTTGGAAGGAGGGACGAATATCACTTTTTACTGCGCTTCTATTTTGGTTTAACCTCTAGAGATGTTGTCAGCTCTCCGAAGGGACGAATAATGAGACCTCTTAACATTGCGGGAGGCCTAAATGCATTTTTCTGCCTGCTGTTGCTAAAAGAAACAAGCTAATGTCCCGGTGACAGGAATACATTTGGGGGGGGTGGGAGAGGAAGGAAGGAGGAAGGAAGGCAAACCTGAAATCTTAAATGGCTTTTGATTGCCATGAAGTACTCAAGTAGACAATTGCTGGGATTACTACATTGACAAAGCATCCTGGTGAGCTGAATTGCTGGCACAGCAAGTAAGATGGGAAGCTGCTAGCAAGGCATTCCCGGGGTGGCGGGTGTGTAGAGCCTTGATAGCACATTAGCCAGAGCAGGGAAAGGAATTAGGGATTCAGAGGGCGACTACCTCCAAATTGCTGTGGTTAAAAGGGCTTTTACAGGCACAGCTGAAAGGGACCTGAACGGAAAACATTCGCTGATCCTTGCTGCTGTGAATCCAGATACGGTCTAACAAGAAGGGAAGCAATACACTTCCGTAAAATCAATCATGAGCAAAATGACCCCTGCAAGGGAAATGGGCCTACTGAATTTTCAGGAGACATGATTCTCTGAAACAGCTGTGCTTTTGTATTTCCTGAGAAGAGAGTAAGTTTGGGATCTACAGGTTGTCGGAGGGCAGAGTCGTAGCCTTGGCAGTTACTCTGTCTGACAGCCAGGTTGGCAGAGCTGCCCTTCTAGAAGGCCAGAGAGATACAGCAGCAGGAGGTGCAGTGTCGCCTCAAGGGACGTCAAATCACGGGCAGAAAAAGAACCGTGCAGGAAGGAGTTAAGGTATGGGTAGGGTTCAGGGAAAGTGCAACGATACGTGCTAATGGTTTTGGAGTTGAGGAGAGTTCTGAAAGAACTACCGGAAGGAGAGGAGAGGAACAAACAGTCTCCCAGAAGATTTAAGTCTGCTGTGTCTTAGGAACAGAAATATCAGTCAGTTAACCCATATTTTTTGCATAGCAACTGGATTTCCTGGGAAACTTGGAAAGAAGCTAGTGTGAATGCAACTAATGGATAGACATCAGATGCTGGCGAAGGGCAGAGGTTGGCCTTTGAGACCACGTCTGCCCTGTCCATTGCAGTGTGTCTCTGCAGTTGCATAGCCACAATGTTCTTGGTTTGGGACAGTCACCTGCACCTAGAAGCGCCGTGGAGACGAGAGAGATGCCGTTTTGTAGTATTACATAGTGATTCCAGTGCTTGTGCTAAATCTTCCCCCTCTTAAGCACAGGGCAGGAGGCTGCCTTTTGGGAGCCTCTGTTTTGAACATGCTGTCACACTGTTCGTGGTGGCTTATAGGAAGCAGACTGCAATGGAATCTAAATACCTGAGTGCTTGGAAAAGCTTAAAGTGAAAGGCAGCCAGAAGGATTTGGGGTCTAAAGGAGTTTGTATCATCTGTCTAAGCCCACACTAGCTGCTGCAGAAGTATAATACAAAACACGTTTTTGTGCAGGCTTTCTTTTAAATTCAGGTCCTAGGTCTAGGTTATTGGGTGGTATTCTTCATGGTTGGTCCTTCTGGTTGCTAGCAAGGTAGTAAGATGCACTGCAGAGTGTGCACTCTTATCTCTTGGGGAAAAGGCCATGTGAAGTGACTTTGAACATCCTAGCAGCTTTATAAACGTCTTACTCAAATTACCAATAGCAGTACAAAACCCGACATTGCAATAGTAAAAATTCTTTTTGTCCTGGTCGTGTATCATCTTGCAGGCATATGACATCCTGAGGCTTTCTGAGCAGTATAACAGTTACCTAAAATTTCCAAGAATGTTTATGGAACAGTGTGAAACAAATTCATTGGGAGCGACTAACACTGATGCATGGGGGAAAGGAGCACACCATCACAGGGGCTAAGGAGAAATTAAGTCGCCTGCATATCCCAAAATAACCATATGGCTTAACCCGTGGGGCACTTGAGCCTCAATCTCCGTCTGACCCACAGAATACCTGTGTGCCTACAGATGCAGTCTTGCATATCCATCTTCCCTGTGGACACAGGGACTGAAGACTGGCATCTCTTTAAGTTGGAAGAGTTTAATTCAAAAGGCTTTAAGGAGCTGTAGAAGCAGCTTGGGTTTTCTGTGAAAGCTAGATATCAAGCTGTCCTGCAAGAAGTTAAAAGGAACTTCCCTTCAAAATCTGAACTCTGCAATGCAGATTTTAACTGGCAAGTTATGATCTTTTAAAAATGTCTGTAAATTTAAAAAAATAGCCTGTTTGACCTCTCAGGGGGTGGTCTGCAGTACCCCGAGCAGGAGCAGGTGTCCTGGTTCCTGTGCTCAGCTCTCCTGGCCGAGCTGTGTTTGATCACTTCCTCTGTAGCAAGCGCTTGTGGGAACGGTGGAACCGGTGACTTAGAAGAACAGTTGTGCAAAACTAGCCCTCATTCAACATGAAGTTCAGCTGAACCGTGTGTTCAAGAAATCACTCTTCTAGGTCCGTTATTTTCCTGAATTATTCACAAATTGTGATTTTCTTCAGCATAATTATACAAGATGACTGTTTTTTCAAAACTTTAAATGGTTTTTCTGGTCTCGTCTAAGGGAGGTTCCCAAGCTGTATGGACAAAACTAAAATACCTTTTTTCTAATCCTCTCTAATTTGGGCCTCTACAAAGGGAGCACTGTCTGCATAATGTAGCTTACTATGCTTTTGCTGAGTCTGCAGAGCTGATAACAAGGCAAGGTAATACAAGCAAATAATAAACGCTGTGGAAACTGAAGATAAGAAAACATTCCTGATTTGTGCTCCCCCTGCTCCACGCTATGCTTTTTTATTTCTTTTAAATGAAGAAATGACTTATGACAACATTTAGTAACTCTAGCGGTCACTTTTAGCTCTTTGTCCATACTTTTTTACCCACACGAAATGGGAATGCGACTTGTGTCATGTAAATACCTGTAATAGTTGTGCAAAAATTTTTACACCTAAGCAGCATGCTAGTGACTTGCTCAGGTCAGGGTGCACGTAGGAAATCGTGCAAGATTTGACTGCAAGAACAGTTAACGGATAATAAAACTGACTTGTTAGCCAACAACACTGGAGCAATCCTAACCTCCTCTGTTAAAAGCCTTTCTTCTAAGGAAGTCTTACCTAACTTTTTATGTGTATCTGTGGGTTTAAATTGTGCCTTAATTCCCTTGGCAATACCAGCTTGCACTGAGAGAAACCAGGTCACCCAACATCGTGCGTGTTTTCAGCGCTGCTCCTAATGCAGGTAACGGAGAGCCCTGCAATCCGGATTCGTGCCCATCCTCCTATTTAAATGAGTAGATTCAGGTTACACAGAGAAGGTGAGGTCGGGATCTGTCAGAGCAGTTCTGTCGCTTGGTTTTTTAAATGACCGATTCAGTACATGTATCGGTTTTACTCAGAACCTGATATTTCTCTCTGGACAGAGTCAAGCAAAGGGGCTCTAAGCTGGGTAAGGCCACCAGAGATTACTGCAATAACGATGATCTCTGTAATAGTAAATACAGGATTCGGGTGACAGAAATGTTGTGACCGCATTTCCTTTGAACAAATGAGTATGACAGGGGAGTTGTGTGGGAGGGAAGAGTGTCAGGTTTCTCTGAAAATATTTTCATTTGTTTTTTATTATCAAACATAAGGCTACATTCTGCAAATCTTACGTTAGATAAGTCTTGACTGGAAGGCAGTATCAGCACATGGGAGTCAGTGCTGTTGCGCCACAGAGGTAACAGATATTGAGGAAAAAGCTCTGTGTCTAAGGAGCTGAACAGGTCAGATTGCTACTCATAACCAGAGATCAGGCACAGTAAACTGAACCAAAGATTGGAGGACTGGCAAGAAATGTAGCTGTTAACACATCGATCTGCAAAATCACTTGTGACTGAGCCAGGTTTGATTCCTCACAACATCAGATAAAAATGTTAAAAGTAGCTTTGATCAGAATTCATCCGTGCATTTGCCAGTCCTTAATTCTGGTGATAGCTGGTGTCTGAAAAATGTATTTATAGTTGATCTTACAATCTGTGTTTTGGGTTCGTTTGCAAGGTGCAATAAATATGTTTCCTGAACAAATTGTTCTTTTTGTATTCTTTCCCTAAAAAGGGGATGCGTGAAGTGGTGAGCTATGGTTTAGACATACGGAGCAGCACATGGAGTCTTCCATTGTTTTAGCCTCCACTGAGCAGTGCTTGCGTTGACAAAGACTCTCATGGAATTTTTCGGTGTGGGAACACGTTTCATCTGTCTGAGTTCAAACATATGCTCGAAGCCACAGTAACTAATTACACAGCAAGTCTTCTCATCCTAGAAATTGCATTATCGCAGGAAATGAGCAAAGGCTTAGTCCATCCGTGCTGAGGGAAGGCCAGCGTGACATCGTGAGGCTGCAGTAATATCGTGGTACTGACACAAGTTGCACACTGATCCTTAGAAGCTGATTATCGGATGGGCATAGTCTTCCTATGTGCATTGTGTCCTCCACATATGCAGGGATGTTTGTCTGGTTTACTCCTGTTTCAGTGTGAAACTTAAAGATGGCCCAGATTCAAGAAAAGATTGGGCCAAACTGGCTTTGAGCCAAGCGGTTTAATCCTATACAAGGGCTGGAAATCAAATCTACCGGGGTTTATGCAAGTCCGTAGCTGTTGCTGCATGTCCATTGAATGGGAACTCTGTCTTGACAATACTTCAGGGGGTCCTGATGTGAGGGAACTTGGGTAGAGAGCAGGGGGTAAATTTAAACTGAGAACCAAGAGAAGTGGTGGTGGTATAGCAGAGTTGAAAGCCAGTACTAAAGGGTCCAGAAAGGAGCTAAAGCTTGGAAGGAGAAAATACAGAAGATATCCTGCACTGTACATAGCTCATCATCCTTACAAAGGCAGAGGTTTCAAAGATATCAACGCCAAGTCTGAAAATTTATTGCTTGCTTTTGAAGACAAAAGTCAATAAGCAGATGTTTCTGTAAGACCTAATTTTATAACTTCATCTGACGATTGTCTGGAAAGTGTGCTGGTTCCATCTGAACCCAAGCTGGGACCTGATCACGGTGGACAAGATGAACTGCAGTTCTCAGTAGCTTCTGCTAACCATTTTTTCTATGAGATTAAAATTTGAATGTATGAAGAACCTGCTTTTTAATGAAGAAGGTTTTTAAACTTAGATTGAGTTATCTCCTTTAGAAAATACCAGGAATTGATACAGGAAAAGCAATTTGCTGTGTAGTCTCTTCGTTCAAAAACAGATGATTTGTCTGCAGATTGTGGCTATCAGAAAACTAGCAAAGAAACTTTCTTAATAGTTACAGAAAGTTCAAGATATGAGCATCTGTCTCCTTTTAAAACTTAAGTTTGCCATGCTTTGACAGGATGTAACTTTATAACCAGTAATACTGTGCTTTAATTACATCACTGGTGATTAAAGGCCTCATCACCTTTCTTCTGAAGTCAGCAGGAGTGTTTCCATTGACTTCACTCTGTGCTCTTTGGGGAAGTCAGGATCTAAACTTTTCCTATGAAACACTACCCATGTGAGTAAGAAATTGAGAAGACAAAGCTTTTAAAGTAATTTGACCATATTCATTACACAAAGCTGAATTAAAGTGTGTTACTGTTAAGGTGTCGAGATGTTGATATTGAAGTTGATGTTAATTAAATACCGTTGTATTTCCTGATGGACCATCTGGTTTAATTCTTCTGAAAATGTTTTAAAATTTCAGGCTTTGTATGGTAGCTAATTTTGTAGATCTCAAATAGTTTGTATGGCCCAGAATCTCTTCTACTTTTGGCAAGAACCTTATGTTGAGAAATAACCTGGTAAAAGTAAGAGTGATGCGTTCAAGGAATACTGCGTTCTTTACCTCAAGACTCTTTTCACACGGGGCTTTGAATGCAGATTGTATTGTGAACAAGGTCACCAAACATAACTAGAAAATATTCTCCCCATATGCAAAAAGGAGCAAAACCTATCGAGTTACCAATTAGAACAGTTTTCTGTGTCTTTCTATGCAGGATACATAAAGTCTGCTTCTCCCAGGTAGAATTTGGAGGAACCTGTACTGAAAGCTTGAAATTCATAATCTTTAGGGTAAGGTTATAATGCTTACATGATTGAAAACCCTCCCTGGCGGAGACCAAGTTTCCTTCAGTCTGCCTTAAGGAGGAGTCATCCTATGTCTGTTTTCGCAATAGAAATGATTCGGTTTTCCTGTGCAAATGGACTGGATTTGGTAGGGAGCAGCATGAAAGGTGTGGAGCAGCTGTCATCGCTGTGTTGCTTAGCACAAAAAGGGGTCCTAGGAGGGTCCTGGCGTTGGGCATGCCTGCCGTTCCTTCAGCCCCCTGGCCCCCCAGGCCTTGTCACCTGTACTGGGAAATCAGGCATGCCTGCTAGGGCGAAGAGCCACATCGAAAGAATTTTAACACAAAGCAGTGCTGTTTCTGAAGGAGGAGTGCACGTTGTGCTTAAAAGTGGTTTTAGTCCTTGCCGTACATTCAGAAATCCTCTTTGCGTACATCTGCTCTGGCAATAGTCTCGTGAGAGCAGCTCTTTATCCCCGTCTGCTCTCAGCTCAGGTGGTGGCTGTTGCACTTTTTGTGCTTTTTATCCCATTTGGCCTCTTCCCTCTCCTGTTATTTTAGTCTTTTTTTGCTGTGTGTCTGCAAAGAACTGTAGGCTCCTCAAGGCATACCTTTATCGGAGCTTTTTTTTTTTTTCCCCCCTCCAAGGCGTGATTGTTCCTCTTCACTAAAATCCAGACTGAAGCGTGAGGAAAGCTGGGTGCCGATGCTGGTTTTGCAGGACTGTCCCAGGACTGCCTTCCCGTTAGTCTCGTGCTGGAAGGGGCAGAGCGACCGGAGGTTGCTCTTTCTCCCCTGCTCTGGGCTTCCCAGGCTGGCGCAGACAAAGAGCAGCATTTTGCTTCTGTCGGAGCCCTGCCTCCTTCTCTGCGCAGTGTCTAGAAAAGCTGCTGCCTGACGGCTTTCCCGCAGGATACCGGTTCTTGACAAGTTCCTGTGAAATTTGCCGTCGATTTACTTCTTGGAAGTCAGTGCTTCTGAATGTACATTTTGAGCTTTTGGGGAACTGGGGGGAAATGGGAGGTGGGTAAGGTGCTGAAAAACTTGCAGCGAAGCTTTTGAGACATTAAATCGAGTTGTACGTGAACTGTTTGCCTGTGTTTGGCTTTCCTATGTATCTTATGACCAATAACTGTTAGATCAGTACTTAGTTTGCTTAAGAAATCCTGCCCGCCACCACTGACCTACTGCTGTTGAAGTAATTTGCTATCAGTTACAACTACAAAAATGATATTTGGACGCTTGTCATGTCAGGTTTTTTGCGTTTTACCGTTTGCCTTGTGTGCAATATGGTTGTCCTTGTTTGTATGGAAAAGAATAACCCTTAAAGAAGTTTAAAAAGAAAATTTGTAAAGCAGATGAGATGCAGTTCAAGTTACCTCTGTTGTTTAGCATTCTCTACCTGCCTGGGTTTGCATATTTAGCTAATCTATATTGTTATTGTCTTTTTAAATCTAGAACCTGGTCGAAAACCATTCCTGGTAAAGTTGAATTCTTCTCCAGTGAGGGTTCGGACACCTCTATTCCTATCCCCATCGTGCCGCTTCCAGGTGTAGATGACTCTTACCCACCCCAGAAGAAATCTTTTATGATGCTCAAATACATGCATGACCACTACTTGGACAAATATGAATGGTTTATGAGAGCTGATGATGATGTTTACATCAAAGGGGACAAACTGGAGAACTTCCTCAGGAGTTTGAACAGCAGTGAGCCCCTCTTTCTCGGGCAGACTGGCCTCGGCACCACGGAAGAGATGGGGAAGCTGGCGCTGGAACCGGGTGAGAACTTCTGCATGGGGGGACCAGGTGTGATCATGAGCCGGGAAGTGCTGCGGAGGATGGTGCCTCACATTGGCGAGTGCCTGCGCGAGATGTACACCACCCACGAGGACGTGGAAGTGGGGAGATGCGTGCGGAGGTTTGCAGGAGTGCAGTGTGTATGGTCTTACGAGGTAAGGACAAGAAGGTGGAGAATGAGGTGTGTGTTTCTGGGGAGGTGGAGGAGAGGGCTGGAGAGGTTGACAGCAGGGGACTGCTGTTGTACTGTGGATGCAGCAGTTGCTCCAGCACCAACCTCCCTTTGCAACTTTCTGGTCTTAACTACACAGTTTCTAGGCTGCTGTTTCTCACAAGTGTCGCCCTGGGAGAGACCTACACAAATATGGAAATGCAACAGTAAGGAGGGACGTGGGATCTGACCTTTCACATTAGGCACATTGGAGGTGGGAGGAGGAATATTCATTACTCATAATGGAAAAGTTTATTTAGGCAGAGAGGCAGTAAGATTAAATCAAAATGGCCACAAGTCCCTGCAGCTTTGACTAACATATTGAGTGTCCAGGCCTCTCTTGTCTTTTTTAACGAGGCATGTGGTGCTATCAGCCTGGAAAATAGCTGATACAGTTGCTTTGCTTCTTGCTGCAGTTGATATGTGCAAGGTGGACAGATGTTTCCTCTAGCAGTGGCAGCTTTAGCCTTGGCCACGCTGCAGCCGTTGCAGAGGTGTTCACCTTTGCAGCAGCTGGCACTACTGCGGCATGTTCAGCCACCACCTGCCGTGCGAGGGAGCTGCTGYGGGGGCTCACCGGGAGCCAGGCCCACGGTGGCCTCTCCAGGCCTACCCTTGACGTCAGCAGAGACAAGCCACTGCTCTTGCCCCGAAACTCAGAGTCTGCCCACGCAGGTCTGACGGCAGATTTGGCATCCTCAGGAAAACCAGAGGAGCCCACAGCCTGCTTTCGGCAGGGCTTCGTCCTACCTGCACTTCCTCCCCCTGTCGGGTGCCGGCAGCCGGCCGTTCCCCCACCTTGCTAAGTTCTGGAGGGGCCCCACGGGCAAGGGAGGGTTTCTCCTGCCTGCAATGTGCTGGGCTCTGGGATGCGAGTCTGGGGTGTCTACAGGGTGTCTGATCGAAAACGCCTGTTGGACCTGAGCTGCAATTTCTCCTCTAGTACCAGGGAAAATGCTTGTGTTATCCCTCAGAAATAAGACAGAAGTTGAGGGAGGAAGAGAGAGTGAACAGTTTATTTTTTACCCAAATGTTTATGGCTGGTATACAACTAATGATTTCTCATTTTACAAGGTCTGGTAAAGAGTGGGATTCTTTTACTCAAGTGATAGAGGAACTGTGGTCACGGATGACGACTGACACTGCTGCTGACTCACTCGTTCACTGGCAAAGATTTGTGTTAAACTCTTGTCAAGTTTGTCAGATTCTCTGCCCCCAAAAGCTGTAGCTTAGTTTCAATTTCCAGTTCGGTGAGGGGAAAGCCTCTGAGGAAGGGGAAGGAGTTTTCCAGACACACTAATTTATTCATATTTTTTGTACATAAAGACTTTCTGGTCTAGCAGTGGCTCTCCACATTCTCTGCTTATGGACTTGGGATTAGTTTCCACATTGCCAGCATCGTGGTTCGACCTTCATAAGGAGGTGTCGGTGATTTTTTTTCCCCCAGTTCTTTTAGAATGTCTAGAGTGAAAATTTTCTGCTGCTAAGTTGCACCAACTTTCAGTTGGTATTTAAAAAATTACTGAAGGTCAACATGTTGGTCCTACTGAAGCTGGCAAAGACCTACTCATTTCAAGATGATCAAGTTTTAGCTTGAAATAGCTAAAGATAGCACCCAACTGCAATAGGAATGCGGAGAGAATTAGGGCTTTTTCTCAAAATCAATATTGTTTGATCAGCTTCTGTTAAATTATCCAGATTGTTGGATTCTTCTGAGTGCCATGCATTACTTAAAATTGGTGTGTGGGAAGTGATTAAAACTTAAGACGTTCAGAAGTAACCCGCTAGTGTGAGATGTTAAGGCTCGGCTGTTTCTGAGAGGGAAGAGAGTTTCAGTGATGACAGAATAATAATTCTTTAAGGAATAGTTCCACTTCTGTTTTGTTGAGGCTTTTCGATTTAAAAAAAACTGTCATCTTTTCACTTTTGATCTTTTCCTCTCACTGCCCAGACAACTAGATTAAATGCGCCTGGCATTTTATTTAAGGTAAAGCAATGGCTGTGTGAAATAACGCAGCTGTCATAACGGCTGTGTTAGGAAAGTTCGGTGCAAAAGCTACATTTTCCATGTCCTTTATGTGAATGACAAGTAACGGGCCGCTGTAACTGAAGTGCAAAGTGTTGTATTTCAGTGAGCTTCTGAAGGAGCAGGAAGTTTGTCTGCTTGTGGTCTTCTGGGGCACAGTCACCACGTTCTTCAGGATCCCTGTGCCTGGTTCCCTTTCTGCAGCACAAGGCTCAGCAGACGCGCCTGGCCTCAGAAAACCAAACCCAAACAAGTCGGACCTCGTGATGGCTTCCTGCACTTCCTAGTCTGAAGATTCTCAAATCGCAGGACAAGTGACGAGCTCAAATCTTTGACTGCGGTCGCCCCAAGCTCTTTGTTTTCCATTCCTAGAACCTCGGGCATGGAGAACCCTGCCGGACCTCACTTTGGGCCTGTTTTTCCTGCACTGTTCTTGCTGAGGGCTGGCTGCCAGGAGTCATTTTACTCCTCTCCGTGACTGTCACTGCCCCCTTCCTCTGGTTTGTAGGATCGCACAAAGTCTCTTCTGTGCTGCTCATCTTCCCTGGCACTTTCCCTGGTGGTGTGCCCCAGCGCGTCACCACTCCAGGCTCTGTGTCCTTTTTCTGCTCTCAGCAGTCTGTCTCAAAACCCTTCCCCCCGCTGCGTTTCTGTCACTTTATTGCTCTCTGTGGGGCCTCTTAGACCACTTCATCAGTGGCACAGGTTATTGTTCACTTCGAGCCTTCTAAAGATTCATTCATGCTCTTCCTGCTGTCATAACTTTTCAGTTAATATATTACAAGAATTGACACCATGCTTCTTCGGACTTTGTTCCATCTTACCCCGGAAAAGAAAGATGCAACAAAAGTATGTGCAAGCCTGAACAGACGATCTCAAGCTAAGTGAAATCTGAGGTGTTACCTCTGGAGCGCCCAGGCTGCTTCTTCAGGAGCAGTTTGCAGCCCGTGATGGATTTTCGGCTCCTGTGACTAGGCTTGTAGCCATTACCAAGCTTAAAACAGTTTGAGTGAGTCACAGATGAGACATACCTCTTAAATTTTAAGTTATTTATGGCAAGCTTTACCATCATTGTATAAACAAAACTGGGACTGTCGCTGGTGCTTGACAAATAGCTCTAAAACTCAGCCATCAACAGGGTGGAGTAGCCAAAGCAATGGATTTTTTGTAGCAAACTGGGAGAATAATTTCCTAAATAAGAGAGCTGTGAAATATTTGAAGTTTACAGATGGGAGCTTGACTGTTTATGTAAAGTGATGATGAGCACAACCCTTTCTCTTGAAGAGGAGAAAAGGCTCGTACTGAACTTGTTAGGAGCTTGTTAGGCTGTTAGTGCATTTTTAGTGACTATCGGTCTTTCGGACTTAACGGCACACACTGCTGGGTGTTTTTCCTCAGAAGCGATTTACATGTTTAAATCTTGCTCCTCTCATCTCCTCCCCGCAGCAGATTTTCAGTTTGTCTCTGCCTGGATCATGGAGACTTGCTAGTTTGCTTTCTGATGTACTGCAGTGTTGTGCCATGCACCGTCTTGGTTATTCAGTCTGACGCAGACGCAGCAGTCTCATTTGTGGTTTCAACAGTCCCAATGTATTGTTGACCCCAGTTTTCATTTTAGGTCTAGTATTTCCTTTAAATGCATGTGAATTATGAAGCCATCATTCGGTAGCTTAATATTGTTTGATACTGTTTTGCAGCTACTGCTTAATATTGTTTTAATATGGAGCGTTGCTTTGGGAGCATTGGATTCTCCGAAGAATCCTGGTAATTTTTATACAAACTCTTTGTAGCTGCTAGAAATCAGAGCACTGTTGGTACATATCCTATTCATTTTTGTAGTAATAAAACCCTTCTGAGATGTACTGCTTTCAGGTGATCCTAACCACTTTGTTTCCTACAGCAGAGTAGAGATGGCTACCAAGACAGAATCTAGAGGAGTAGCTTTATGCTTTCTCTAACTAGCTATGCAAATGCCCAGATGTTTTGTCTGTTTTTCCTTCTGTTCTGATCAAGGTGGTTGGAGAAAGTCGGTAAAAAGCAACAAGTGTGCGTGTGTGTGTGTGTGTGTGTGTAGGGAGAAGTGCTTTCTTCCAAACCAGCAACAAATGCTCTTTAAATCCTCAAAGTGAGGTAGGATTTTTTTAATATAAACATAAAAGAAGCTGTGACAGCGAGGGAGAGATTGCATCAGGAAACGTGGGCATCCCAGAAGAGGAGGTCCAACCTTTTGGACGTTGGCTAGGGGAAAAATAGGACTGTGGTGGCTATGGCTAATGGGGGGCTTCTGGGAGAAGGGGGGATTTGAATTGGCATTTTGTGTGGTCTTTCATCTGGAGTAATTGAAGATAATTGCTACTCTGAAATGAACTGAAGTTAGGAAAGCCCTTAAAGTGCACATTTTATCCTCCAAGTACATTGGTAGTGCCAGAACATACTGTTTCTGGAATGGACTTTCCCATGGGTAAAACTGAAGTCTGTTTTTTTTTTGCAAGATAAGTCAAAAAAAGAAAAAAGAAATCCTATAGTAATTGATCAGAAGAACTAAAATACTGGGGACAAATTCACTATGTGTGTGCTGCTAACCACCAGTTTCCTTGCTTTACCCTCTGGAAAAGAGACTTCCTTCATTAACTTAAAATGAGATTCAGCCTGTTTCTAGCTGGCTACAGTCTGACGCTAGCAGATGGAGCAGTGACTTTGCCCACGAGTCTTCTGCAGGTTGCGGTGGGGCAGGGTCGGGTGCGTGAGCAGGGGGCTTGGCAGGGGGCTCCGAAGCACCCCTGTCCTCAGTGGTCTGCTCTGGGCAGCAGGGGTGGACTGTGGCCTTTTGCTGCTCTTGCTCTGTGAACCTTTGCCTTAGACTCGAGGGAGCAAATGCCAGACTTGACATGTGTTCGTGGTAGGAGCATCCAGCTAGAATTCGGCATTTCTGAAATCAGGCGCTCTGACATATGCACTGTTCCAGCTTCAGAGCTTGTAGGGTTTTTTTAAAGTCAGAACAGAGGAACTTGGCAAACACTGACAGCAACAGACGTTTATATCTTGCCATGTGTGCGTAACCCATTGCATCTTTAGATTCAAGAAGCCTACAATACGGACTGCATGTGTGAGAGAGAGAGAGGATATAAGCATGCACGGTGTTTTTTGATGGATGTTTATAAATAGACTTTTCTTAAGTGTTAAGGTTTATCTTTAAAACACTTCAGAGATGTCTATTTGGCTTCAGAATGAGCTGGAAATCGGTGGCTGTTCATTCTGGGGGAGCATATGAATGGAGACTGAGGATTGTGAAGGTAATCAGGAATGGTACTTTACCAGAGGACACACAGGCAAGAAGAGACAAAAGCGTTGTCTGGACAGGGAGGGCGATGCATGGGCCTCGGAGTGCAAGTCTAAAACGCCTGACTGATGTGGCAGGAAGTTTGCGACTGTAGTGGGGGAGGTGGTGTGGTATGGCCACTGTGGTCTAATTTTAGTAGCAATGTTTGCACAGAAGGAGGGCAGAGAGGTCAAAGGAGAGAGCAAAGGAGAACTCTGCAATTTGGGCTCGTCAAACCAAGGTGTGGGTGAGGAGGATTTGGAACAGCAGACGGAGGTCTCAGATCTGCACCCAAGTCCTGATCAAGCTCTTTCACTTCAGCAAATATTTAAATATTTGAGAAACAAATATTTTAAAGGGGGAAAACTGACCTGACCCTGGTAAGCCATTTCTTAGTGACTTCTGAACTCAGGTTGGTAGAGGCTTTTTGTTTGTTGTAGAAATCAAGAACCACTTTGTTGTATATAGCTCTGAGAGTTGTACCAAAGTTACCCGAGTCTGGGTCTCAGTGACTTTCTGCTGACACTGCTCATAAAAGGGGAAGACCGTATGATTTGTGCTTACAAATGTCTCCGTAGACTATAGATACGGTTTGAGACTGACCCAGTTTTTGCGTGCAGATAGACAGTTAATCTGTTCCTAGTTAGCTGGAAGACTTATTGCAATGCCTAAGCTTTGGGCTGTTCAAATGAGGAGTTCGATGGTGCAGTGGAGAGTCTAAGGAAGCTTCAGCCATGGATCCAGCAAACAGGATCATCCTTTCTTATTGTTTTCTTGAAATGCAGTCATTCTGTTAGAAATTAGGATCTGTGTAGTCTGTTGAGTTTAGGAGCTATCAGGATTAGCTGTCGTCGGGAGGGCAAATCAGCAAAGGCTAATCCTTCATTGCGTGGCGGGATAAAGAGCTCTAGTGACGTACCCCATCATCCCAGGTTCTTCCTTAGGGCACGCAGGGGGAAGATCTTTGAGTGTTTCTGTTTGTTCCTTTGAAGAGCCATGGGGATAGCAGGAGGGGGTCAGGTCTGAGAGCAGCAGCTCTCCAATGCAGCATTTTTCTCTTCTGAACCGATGGGAGAGCCATTGCTCTTTTGTAAGGTACTGGCTTGCTTTACAGCTTGTTGGCTGTGGGACATAGTATCGGAGGAAATCTTTCCTTTTTCTCTGAGGAGTTCTCAGATGAGTTTATACTGTGATCACAAAGCTGCGCACTGTGTGCCMTAGGTAAGCTCCACCTGATAGGAGATGTGAAAAGGACACAGTTAAATTCAGAATCTGGTCAATTTAAAAACCAGTGATATCTGTGCAGTCAGTTATCCCCAAGGGTCAAATATGTCTGAGCAAACTTTGTGTTGGCCAGTTTCCTTCTTCATTTTATTTAATGCTTGTCTCTGTGTATGAAAGACCAGGATGGAGTGGGGGGAATAAACCACTTCATGGCTACCTCTGTATAAACAAAATCTCTATCACATGTCCCAAGCGGCTAGACTGTAAAAAAATGATTGTCCTTCTCGGCTAAAAATGGACCTGAAGAGTCTTCAGCTGGCGCTCTCCTAGCTGGCCTGTGTGTTAAGGGTAGTTGTGACTTGGGTGTGGTGGGGGTGTTTTGTTTTGGGGGGCTTTTTAGTGTAAATCTGGGGAGAAGCTCTGCTCTTCTCTCTGCAGTCTACTAAAACCAAGTTTTATGAGTAGCTTAGAGCACCAGCAGCGTGGATGTGTCAGAGCCTGTAAGCAAGGGAGAGAAAAGCCAGACTTGTTTCACAATGGGAAATAAAAATGAAGTGCTGATGTGGGGAAGGGGCTTAATATAAACTAGCTGAGGTCGCAGAAGGGATGGTAGGAACATATCCAGCATCAGTGCTTTCAATGCTAGTTGTATTGTACTTGGAGTATAGTTTTGGGACCTGTTTGGATTTTTTAGTAAAATCAATTGAATTATTACAGTGAAGAAGCAAAAGGTGCGTCTTTTAAATGGACGGATATGATGGATATTGATGCCATATCTATTTTTACTTTCATATGAATCATTTAATGTAAAACCTCATTTTTTAACCTTAGATTTAAGGAACCCAAATAATTATTCAGAGTTATTGTAGACATTAGTTTTAGCTACTTAGTACTCCAGGATAGCCAGCCATGCAGGAGCGTATAGCATTAATCAGCTATGAGGGCTGTTATTAATGCTTTGGGGAAGTTGTCATGGGAAAATGGTACACAGTGGCTAACACTGCCTTGACACAGCCCCGAAATAGCTGCTCTATAAACAGTTCCCTTTGGTCTCTTGGCCGAGAGCGTCTTAGGGCAGTCTGTAAGGATGCATCTGTGACCTGTCAAATAAATTTTGCTGATTCGCCATGTTTGCTGTCACTGGTCTGCTAGCACCTTCCCAGTAAGTATTCCTAACCTTCTTGCTTTCTTTTTCTACAGAGCAGAGGGGGAACTTCTATTGGAAATAGCTGTTAAAACCAGGTGATCCGTCACCGCAGTCCAGGAACTGCCAATTCCTTTTCTGCTTCCCTGTTGCCTCCTCCTAAAGTCTCTGTCCTTGATGGACTGTGTGGTCTCCCTGTGCTGACAAGGCAAGGGTGAATTCAGTGCATGGCCGTGTTTTATTTTTATAGCTTGCAGCTGCAAATTAATGATGGAAATTGAGCATGTGAGTCTTCCCGTGCATTGTGCTCAAGTGCACTTAGGTGTGTCAGTAGGGAACTTGGCTTTTAGACTGCGGTGGGATAACCATGGGTACGTGGATGACGCCGAGCAGGGAGGATGCAAGATGACACCCAGCAATGCCAGGTCTGTGCAGCAGAAAGGTAGCGCTTTAGCTCAGGACTCTGCACTGCTCTCTGATGCCTCTGATGAGGGTGAGTCTTCGTGTGACCTGACTGCAGTACGTACCCTGCGTTGTTGGGAGGATTAGTTGTCCACAATCTGTCTAACCTCATTTCCTGTAGAAACCTCCCTGCTGAAGAACTGCTGCTCCTGTTGTTGTTTCATGTTCTAAAATCATCTGATTTGGAGAAAAGAACTTAGCTCTACTTTACCGGACTGTTACACCATCCCTAATTGATCCTTAAAATGCTTGAAACGTTTTAGCGCTAATTTCCTGTGTTAAAAGCTTATCTGGACTCCTGGCGGTGTGAACTTTCATGGTTATCAGCTGGAGACCTCTTAAAATCTTGCCAGAAACCCTGATTGCCTGAAGGGTGAGGATTATCCTCCTGCGTGCCTAGAACAAAATGACCTTTATGTGTCACAAGGAAGTTGGGAACCTAATTGGAAGGGTTTGGTGAACTAACTGTTGTTTTTTGTTTTTTGCCTTTTTTTTTTTTTTTAATCATGAGGCTTAAAGTGTATTCAGGCCCTTACAGAAGTGAAAGTTTAGTTCTAGTTACGTCTGGTTTGTTTCTTACATAAAAGTGGGTTTCTGCTGATGCCCTCAGTGAAAGCAAGTTAGTTGTCAGTGATTCTTTTAGATTAATTTTAAGCAGTTTTAAAGTATTACTCCAATAATAAAGTAAAGGTTGTGACTGATTTTTATGAGTGCAGTTCTTGAGAACCCGTTTAACTTGCTGCCAGTTACTTGTAACTTGTTTGGTACTGGCCCAACTTACATAAAATAGTCAAAGGCCTGTATCTAATTTAAATTGCTATTAGTGACCCAAAGTGTTTTTTAAGATTTTTTTAATTGGAAATATCTGTTTATTCACTTACACTGTGTCCACACGGCAGTGTTTACTGATGTGGAGTGCTGCTGATAACAGCATAGCCGCTACGGCGAGCTCTCTTTTCCGAGTAAGCACCCGGCAGGTTTCCCGCTTGGAGGCGAGTTTGCCGTCTCCGTAGCGCTGTTACGCCGGCGCCGCGCAGCGACCGAGCCTCTGGTCCCACGACTGCGCTGCTGCGGTGTAGGTGAGGCCGCCGAGGGCAGACCGCGTGCCAGGTCTGCCGTTCTGGCAGCATTGCTGGGGTAAAGTAAAATGCTTAATTTAGAGTCCGTTCTGATTTCTAGTTGAGAGCACGTGTCAGTACAGGATGGAGGCCCCCAGTGCTTACGCAGAGCTGCAAGACGAGGCTCCGAGAGCGAGTGCTTTAGCGCCGTTAGCTTGGAAGGAGGTTTAGGAAGAGGCACAACGTGCTCTTGCGTAACGAAGAGAGCACAGGTAGGGTCGTGCCCACCGGATCTAAACTCCGTCCGAGGCTCGGGGCTTAAGTCCCCCTGCTGCCTGGCTCAGAGGAGCTCCAGCGGAGCGCTGTGTTTTTGTACTTGGACGCGCTCTTCAGAGGCATCCGGCACTCTGTGGATTAAGCACAGGTTCTTAGACAGAGGTTAGGATTAGCAGTGTTATAAACGGCAGCCCTTGGTTTGGACTCTATTTCGCGAGAAAGCAGGGAAATGGTAGTAAGAAGTTGCTTGGAGTCCCGAAGTGCAACTGTCGTCTTTACACTCTTCCTCCTTCTGCCGCAATGAAAAGCGAAGCATGTTACTAGCAAACTCTTCTACCTTCAGACTGCCTGGGCCTTTCTGAGGAGGTACCTGGCGTTCGGATGCTGCTTCTGAGCCCACTGTCCTCTTGGCCGTGCTCAGACCTTGTGTCAGTGTGCTGCTTGAAAGGCAAGCACAAGCTTGTTCGTGAAAACTTGTTGCCTGCTCATGTTCGTATTTGCCACCTTAAATGGGGGGAACTGGTTAGAATAGTGCTCTGAGAATAGCGCAATATTAACAAAGGTTCCTGTGCTCCTAGGCCTTCCTAGGCCTAGGGTTTACTTACTTGGCAGTAACTTCTTTGAACCTTATTTGAATTAAAGCTAAATGTTTTGGCTAGTTATGTCACCCCTGTATTAGTGAGGAATGCAGGAACGAGTGCTAGTTTGCATTATCTGAGCTGCGTTAATCCTTTGTAACTGTACTTTTCAGTCTGCGTTACTATCTTACAGAGAAAGGGAAAACGTTTGCACAGGAGACAACAGTTCCCTTCTCGGCATCTTTGTGTACAGGGAACGTTCTTGTCCTTAGTGAGGACTAAGAAAGTTCTTAGTAAGTGGGTATTGATACTTAATATTTTGTGTAATTCTACATAAATACCGGCTGGGGAACTGTCGGTATTTTAGGTCTGAATTTTTCCTAAATCTTTTTCTCCTACAATCCCCTGTATGGGTGCAGAACGGGTTAAATGCCTGGCCTGGTTTTGCTCACAATATAATTTTTTTAATGGTTTCATACACCCTTCAGATCAGATGCTTCACTGAAAACAGTCTTGTCTGACTAGAGTGACTCTCGAACATACACCTCTCGCATTCCTTGTCCAGGTCAGCAAGCACATCCTTCCCTTGCAAGCACAGCCTTGTTGTCCTGCCAAAAGAGAGACTTTTGTTTAACCTTATCACAGATGACTCCAGTTCACCTCTAACTTGACTGGCATGTTTGGTTTTATATCCTTCTTCTGGTAAAGACGCTTCCTGATATCTTTGGCCAAGGGGAACTTTACTTAAAAAAATAAAATCTGAGCGACCAAAGCAGGTTTAATCTTCTGTAAGGCAGCAGGGCTTTCCCTCCCCTATCCCAGCGCGGAGGGCATGTTGTTGGTACCCGCTGGGAATGTTTGCGAGCTGTGGCTTTTCCAGGTTTTGGGCAGAGCAATTGCTCTTTGACTTTTCCAAATAATCTTTTTTCTCCCCTCTCTCGCTCTGTAGAGCTGAAACGCATGCTATAATCACTGTGAGAGCCGATCGCTAGAAAGCCTCCTTTTGCAACTGCGCTTTCCTCTGCCTTGTTCCTGTGTCCTGGTGAGGCCGGGCAACTGGAAGCTGAGCCACCTCCGATCCTGCGGAATAATGTGTTTAGCCAAATCCTGAAGTTTGCTGATGGTATCGTCACTGTTATGTGTGCTTGTTCTGAGAAGAAACTGTCCACGTGGTTTCTTATCTAGCCTAGGCCAAAAATAACACCATAGCTCCTGCAGCCTTAAAGAATTAGCCTTGTTTCAGAACTGGAAACTAGGGTGAAGGTGAAAAGGATGTTTCAAAATGTAAAAATAAGAGTGGTGGGCCTAAGCTTTCGGACGAAAGGGCTTTGTCTGGAGGTCGGGGTTGCGACGGGGGAGCGTTTGGGGTGGTCCCTTGTGTGGCGGCTGCCGCAGAGGCAGGTCCCCGCTGAATCGCGCGTCTGCTCAAATTTCTGTAAAGCCGGGCGGTTTTAATAGGGGAGCTGCAAGCGAGGGAGATAGAAGGTGACCGTAATGTAATCCTCCGCGGAGCTGTTCCGCGGCTCCCTCTGGATCCCGGCCGGCTCTGCAGCCGGGAGGGGGTCAGGCTCCGCGGCCCCCGGCGCCTGCTTTGGGCCATCTCCCCTCTCAATTCGCGGTGCGGAGGAAGTGTGCAATGCGTAACCCCCTTTATCCCGCTAGGTGCTCGAGCGTCTCCCTTACAGAAAATGCCTTGTTTCTGTTCAGCCAGCACAAAGACTCTCTTTTATAGCTGCGTGGCTATACATCTGCTGAGGTGCCGCAGACTGTTCGCCCTGGTTGCTGCTTGAGGTATGCGAGCCGCGAAGCGGGGATGGACAGCGATATGTTGTTTATATGTTGCCTCTCTTTCCTTTTGAGGATAGGGAGCTGTGCTATGTCCTACGCTGCACAAAGCTGGCGTTCACTGCGGGATGGTGGTGGTAGCTGGAGGCTTTCCCTTTAAAAGCAGGCCTGGAATCCTTCCGTTTCACACTCTGGCAACCGAATTAAATGTCCGAATTTGGCAATGTGACTATAAGACAATAGAACTTTCTCTGGGGAAAAATGCGCAGAATTTGTGCTCCAGAGAGAGACCTGGCTTTCAACGCTTACAGTGTGTGCACCAGCGCAGAGCCCCACGCAGCAGGGACCCCCATCCTTCACAGAGCATTTAACTAGTGGAAAAAAAAAAACCCAAACCCTGACTTCCTAAAGTGCCTGAACTTTATTGTGGCCTCTGGGTTACTTTCTCCCTGTCTTTCTCCCCCACTCTTCCCGCACATAATTTTTCTCCTGTGCATATTCTCATGGTGATTTCACAAAGAGACTTCTGCTGAAACCAGTCCTGCCCAGAAATGCACACTCATCTTTTGAAATTTAGGGGAAGGAGTGAAAGGAGAGAGGAGGCTCTGTAAGCTGACAAAATCCCAATATGTTCTGAATCTCTGGTGTTTGTCTCCTTTGACTTTCAGTCATTTTAAGATTTGCCATCTCCTGACTTGTTTTTTTTTGTTTTGTTTTAACCCCACCAAAGCTAGCTGACAATTCCTCCCTTCCTTTCCCAAATAGCATTCTGATGCTGTCACCGCTGGCTTTTTGACTCAAGGTAGAGTTTGGGTGGAAAAACAACTTTTCATTGAATTGCCATGAGATATGGGATGAAGGAAGAACATGAGAGGGACAGGCCCAGCTTCCCATTAAGCCCTTGTTCTCTTTTGCTTTTTGGGGCTACAAAAGTTGGTCTTTCCCGCTCCTTACATGGTTAAATATTGACACATAGGAGTTGAGTGTGGCAAAAGGTGTGTGGAGGAGTGCCTGACAACAAATCGTGTGCTTTGGGGATGAAACGGTAAGCGGTGGAGACTTTGAAGCCCCTCCACCTGTGTGTGCACGGGTATGCACACACATGCACACAGGCGCACCGTGCCCACCTCCAGCACAGTGCAGGGCATTCAGTGCTCTGCAAGTACGCATCGAAGCAGGGGACGGTTGGTCGTGGTTGCATCTCCCCTGCTTCCCTACTTGGGACAGATCCATGGCATGTTCCACCACTGAATCTCTGTCCCTCGAGAGCAACAACGCTGTCCTGCCCAGGCCCTGGCATCCGAGTCTTGTGAACACGGGTCTGTACTTGCTCTTTTCTCTGGGGAATGCTTCTTTCTCGCTGAAGATCTGTTTAGGCTTTGAAGATGCATTTAGGCTTTTTGTGGCCTCTTTCACAAGAGGGTGAGAAATTATTTTCAAGTTAATTTTAGACTGACTGTCATTCCTGAGTAAGCTTGAAGGACTGTGGTTTTGACCTTGCTCGCAGGAAAACTTGGAGGAACCTGATTTCCCAGTGCATTGAGGGAACTGTTACCCCAGGTCTAGAATTTTGTATTTCGGCATCAAAGCGCTTTGCAAACCTTTCCCATGCTCCGTCCGCCCTCTGTGGAGCAGCAGCTCTCCCCACAGCACACAGGGTTATCCCCGGGGCACAGAAGGAGGTACTGTCAGGGCAAGGTTTAGAGCGTAAGAGGTCCCGACACCATGTCCTATAGCCAAACCACACCTTCCCTCCCCTCCTTACCCAGTCACTTCAATTAAAATTCCACCGTCAGGGCTGAAGCGAAGAGAGGCAGGAAAAGACTTGTTTTCAGGAGCGAGAGGGAGAACCGAATTTTCTGCCAGAAGAGGCCTTTTCTCAGACTGAACCTAAGAAACGTCCCCTCCCCACCAGTCAGGTGACAGAAAAGCTACAGGCAGAATTTGCAAAAAATAATCAGCGTTGTCTGATTTCATTCTCAGTGGGTATCAAAGAGCGAACAAATTGAAATGGAAGCAAAGGGCTCTGCAGGGACAAACTTGCAATTCTCTGACAGCCTTTCTGAACCGCGGCCCAGAAGGCTGATTGGAAATTGGTTTCTTAACGAAGGTCGGGGGAGCACCACATGCCGGGTGGTGTGGAGGAGCCCTCTCCCCAGCACTGTGCAGCGAGGTGGAGGAATGGGGAAGGATCTCCCAAAGGTGAAACGTGGAGAAGGCAAGAGAGCAGATGTGAAATCCAGAGAGATCTTATTAGTATGATGGAGTCCAAATGACTTAAAAAATGCTAAACGGAGGTCCTGTGAGTAGAGGTACTATGGAACCAAATTCCTTCAGCATTTGCAATATCAGGCTGACTAAAGGAATTGCTCTTGTGCAATACGGTTACTGAACAGATGTTGCTCCTCTTGTGACTGCTGCTGAAAATGAACCAGTTTCTTGCCATGAGGGGGAGAGTCTGTCTGCCCATGTAAACCAGGTAGTTCTTTTACAGGTGCTCACCTTCGCAGAAGCTCAGTACAATGATAAAAGTTGAGCTGGGAGGTGCTGAAGGGTGGAAGAGAAGCAGTTGATTGCAGTAACTGAAGAAACTGTCTCCTAAGGAGCTTGGGTTGAGGAGAGCTGAGGAAGATGTGAACCTTCAATACACTTAAGCTTAGTTGCAGGCAGTTTTTCTAAATGTATGGAAACTGGACATGTGGTGAGGGAAACTAGAGAAAGACTGAGATAAGCTTTCAGAAAGGAAATCTGAAGTGAGTGTAAGTAAACAGTAAGGTATTACAAGGTAGTAGCTGAGAAACAACCTGCTGTTCCCCTGGCTCTCACTATGACACAGCTATAATCCATAAAGCAGGAAATCCTATTTGATGGACTATAATAATCTTATTCTTTCTAGATGTAGGAAATCCCCTGTGTCTGTCTTCCCCTAGGCAAGGAGGCATACCTGCCAAGAAAGCAATGCACTCTGAACCTCCGCTGCTTTGGCATGCCAGCAAAACCTCCCTGCACTGAAGTGACAAGTCTGATGCTGGGACGTGTTCTGGTATGGCAGCCGAATTAAATCGAAGCAGGAGCGCTCATGCACCTGACTCATGCATGGTGGCCCACACAGAAGAAACACTGAGCAGCCTGCACTGGATGTGGTATCATTTCATGCCTGGTTACCATGCAGGGTATTCACTCCTCATCCAAAAATGAGGTATGAAGCCGACTTCTTAGAGTATATATTCTTCCTGTCAAAGCAGAGAGTGTGCAGTGAAGAACAGTGGCTCGGATTTTGTTTTCTTCAGTAGCCAACATAACATCACTAGTTATCTTTGTGTCTGTGCCTCTTTGTGTGATGGGGCAAAACAGCCGTGTCCAGTTTGGGGTTGGTGCCAGTTTTATCAATATGATGATTGTACACTCACAGAAGAGAAGAGCTGCAGTGATTCTTGTGGTGTCTCAATGGTAAATACTAAATAAATATGGCCATTTCTGAATATTCTAGTTAGACTCCCCTGATAGCTGCACATTATGTTGGAAAGCATCTCTCTTCGTGCAACTGTGTGTGCTAGTGCACTCTGTGGTTAGCTAAAATAAATGTTCACATCCTTGTGTGTGCTGGAATATAACAGAAACTCTGTAAAGGATTCTAGATCCTGTTCCTGAGCATTGTCACTTGAATGATGCTATCATGTATTTTTATTTTTTAATCCACAAATGTTTTGTAGCGTTGCTGCAGTCCTTTCTCCATCTGCTGTTGGGCATAAAGCCATTGCCATAACTTTCAAACTTGGAAATATCTGTGCAGACTCAGTCCTGCATCTCGCAGCAGACAATAATGAGCACTGAAAGCTAAACCGAGCCCATTGATATGTTGATGATCAGTAGTTCTTTCTTTCTGATTAACATTCAACCTGTGTCTTCTATAACGCTTCACACAAACCATGGAATTGTCCATTCTTCTTAGATCCGGTTGCCCAGTGGATTTGAGCGTATCCTGCCAGGGAAGTTGCTGGAGTCATATCCTCGGCGGGTAGTGACCGCGCTGGCCTGTGGTGCTGTAGTTGAGGTGACGTGTATGATCCAATTGGGGTTGTTTTTAACTTGCTGAGAGGCGACAGAACGACAGTGTGCGCTGAGCCCCCTCCGCGTCTGACCCGCTGTGGCACAGAGGTCTGTAATCCCTTACGGTTTGCTGCGTCCCTGCTGGGAGTCTGTGTGTCGTGCAGTAAAAGTAAAGGCCTGTGTGTTGCCGGCCTTTACTTTGGAAAGCTCAAGTGCCAAAAGATTTACAGGGAGGCTCAGTAAATGGCCGGAGTCCATGCAGTATCGTGAGAGCAGGAAGTGTGCAAGAGTAGATGTAGACATTTTTAATGACGTTTTAATTGAAAACAAATTCAATTTAGACGAGTGGCTTGGTAAAGAGAGAACGTCTTTGTGTTGTAGGACAGCTTCCTGACTGCCTTCTCAGTAAAGTTGGCTGCTTTGCGTCCTCATCAGCGCTCATCTGTCCTGTTTCCCTCTTCACCTCCCTTGTGGTGGCCATGGGAAGATTTTTGTATGTGGCTTTTGAAACTGTCAAGGCTGGCAACTCCTGTCCTTCATCTTTATGGTAGTTACCACCTCTTGGCAGTTGTCTCTTAGCCTTTGAGAGTGGTGACTAAAACGTACCGGTTGACCAGACCGGGTTGGCAAGCCTTCCAAGCCACAAATGTCACACCTGTCTTCCAAAAGGTCAAGAAGGAGGGCCTGTGTCCTCTAGCCAAACACGCCTTCGCTCCCCACCCTCCTGTCACTTCCATTGGAGCTCAAAACTGAGAAGTATTCTTCTTGTGCAACATAGCCTGGGAAATTCACTGCCATATGATGTTAATCAAAGTAAGACATTTATAAGATCTAAAGGTGTATTGAAACGTAAGGGCCTAAAGAAAACATTGCGATAGGGCCGTCTGCAGATTTTGCGTTTCAAAACGAAGCCAGCAGTGCACAGGACTTACCTGCTGGGTAATGCCTGCTTGTCCAAACCACAACAAATTTAAGGGATTACGGTCTGGGGAGATGATAGATCACTGTATTCGTTTATGTATCTTCTCTTTGTGAGGAAATGTTAAAAGGATTAGGGACTGGCACGTGTGTGTGTGTTATATATACATGCACTCATGCTCCCTGAAGGGAGAAGTCCTTCTTCATGGATGTGCAACACCTCTATTCAGTGAACCCCTAGTGCTCACCCCACTTCAGGACTTCTCCTCAGATTGGGTAGCAAATAGTGGATCTTGTTACCTGCTGTAAGTGTCCTGAGACTGGTCCTCTGTAGACCAAAACGGATGCAGAGCCTCAAGTCCAACCCCTGGGCTTGCACCGCTGCCTCTGCGCCTCGGCCCTTGTGGCTGGCGCGGCTGCAGGGTGCGGGGTGCCCAGCCCTGGGGAGATGTTCTTCGAGCCGTCCTCCCCCATCTTCTGCCGAGGAGCTCTTTGGACCTGGAGCCGTCCGAGCTGAGGGCAGGAATGAGGTGAGGTGGGGTGAAACAACACACGAGGCTGATCCGGGGAGTGGGAGCTTATCTAAGCTTTATTTCTCGCTCTGCAATAAAGATGACGTTTTGCCAACTTGATTGCTATGGGTTTACTGAAAATCTCGTCTATTTTGCAAGCTGTTGGAGGAAGTCATTTGGCAATATCTCCAGGTAACGGTAATAAATAAACAAGTGATTACAGCAGTGCACTTGGACGAAATACAGATGGGGTGGCCACAACTAGGCTGTTGTCCCAAAGGTTGGGCAGGCAGCTCTGCTTCGTGGGGGAGCTGCCAGCGTTACCCGGCGTGCGCCGTGCAGCGGCTCCGTCTTCCCAGCGCTCAGTACGGACAGCGATACAGCCGGGATGCGGGGGGTTTGCTTCTCTTTCCCCTCTAGCTGACTTCTAGGAAACGCGGGATGAAGTGGGCTTTGTTTGGACTGACTGCACAGTCCCCTCACGAGCGCGCGCACTTTATCGTGCCGGTTAGTCTGCGATGGGTGATGGATCGCAGCAGCAGCCTGGATACTCAGGGCAACTGCTGCTGCCTTTATAAGCAGAGAAAACCAGTCTTTGAGCTTGCTCAAAGCGGTTTAATGCTAAATTTGCTGTTAAAGCCCTTTCAAGGGAAATCCTTGTGGCAGAGGGATTTCAGGTTTGTTAATTGGCCTAATTTCTCTAGCTTGTGAAAGGGGTCTTAAATCATTCTGAAAGTAAAGAATCAGGTCCAGGTAAATTTATATTTAATGACAGCTTGATAATGAAAGAGAACATTTTAGCTCTACAGAAATGTCGTAGTAAATGCCTTTCACAGCCCCAAAATGGAGTGAAGAAATCTCTCCCTCTCTCTCTTTTTTTTTTTTTTTCCCCTCCCTTTTTTTTTTCTATCCCCTCTGGGCAAAACCTTGCCGAACATGTCTGGACAATGAATGTTCTTTTGTAGGGATGAACACATGATCTCTGAGATTAAACTTGCTACGTAAGGGGGTTGCACTCAGGCAGTAGATAAAGCTCCTCTATGTGTGACACTTACTGCATTGTAGCAACTAATTTAAAAAATATGTATTAAAGGAAGACTTAATTTCACATAACCAAAGCTGTACTTAGCTTGGAGCTTCCCTTCTAAGCTGTCTGTGCCACTTGACACCCCCCCAATGCCTTTCTCACCGTTGCTGCCTGCGCCCTTCCCAGACTTGCTGTTTGGGGTATCCTTGAGCTCAGTGGGCACACCCAGGGAATTCTCGGTGTCCTGAGATTGGGAACTGGCTATGGTGCCTGTGATAAAGTGGTATCATTCTGTACTCCTCAAGTTGCACGTAGTACTCCTTTGCTACAGCTTAGACCTCTGGTCTGTAACCCTCTGCAGAAGCTTCTCAGCTGGGGAGAAACTCATCCCAGTAGAAAATCGGCACACGGCTGTTCTCACCAGATTCATCCCAACAGGAGCATATGCCTTTACTCCGGCTCAGCCAGACCCGAATTCGACCCAGTGTCCAGCCTTCCAGAGACAGATCTGACTGCGTGTATAGAGGCACAATGTGTGCCAAGTTTGGCATTGCTGCTGGATGCTTCAGGAGGGGAGTCGATACCTGTCAGTATTTTCTGTATATAAGAATATTGTGTTATTTAAAAAATTCCTGATATCTGTTCAACTGTATCACCTTTAGGATCGTTCCTGGTAATGCACAAAGTTGGCACAACACGGGGGTTCTCCCTTTCGCCCACCGCTCTTTGCTGGCGTGTGTCAGCCCTGCACCGTTCACAGGCGGGCAGGAAAGGGTCTCTCCAAGGAGTCCCTCGTTCCGCGGTGGCAGCGCTACTGAAAGCACGTGTCCTCCTTGAGCTGGAGAGACCATCTTCAGCTGCTGGGGAAGTGTTTGGAGTAGCCGCCAATGTGTCTTGGGTCCAGGTGGGTTGCTGAAAGCGAGAAGTTGTGTGTCCACTTGCTGGCTTGAGCCGCTCCTGTGACGGCCATTAGTGGGGGTGTCTTTTCGGTGTGTGTTTTGTCTGTGTCGTCTTTTTTTTCTTTTTTTTAAACAGACAGATTTTTGGCCACTGCTTTTCAAATTGTTCAGATTTCCATCTGAAATGGATGAGGCTAACCATCAAAACTGTCTTGCTTTTAATGCTATTCAGGATGTGTTGGGTTTTTTTTTAATCTCTTCTTTTTTTCCTTTCCTTCTTCAGTCAAGTCTACAAAGAATACTCTGTTTTATGTGCTTTATATGTATAATTTCTTCTTCTTCTTAAAGGACGACTCATTTCCTCTACTTTAGAGGTATTTTCTTAAATCTGTCACTTCCTGCCTCTCTCTTGGCTGTCTGAATTGCCAGTTTTCATATTTTTTGTAACTGTTCCACTCATTAACTTCTCAAATCCTTTGGGAATTGCATTTTGCCCAGGCTAGGTGAAACTCCCTTTTTATTCTCTGGCAAGAAATATTTGATGATTAATTTAATTGCTAAATTGGCTTCTAAGCAGAGGCGGGCTTGGAAACCTGAAAGGGAATTAATCATGCCCGTTTAACAGAAGGGACTTGAAAATGTGGAGGCTGCACTAAACATGTCAGTGAAAACCAAGGTGCACGGTAGCTAACAAGCTTTTAGTATTTTGTCATATTTCAGACGTGTTTTTATTTCTTGCTGGCTGTCCCTGGTTTTTGCCTATTTGAAGAACAGAACGCTCCCTCCCTTTTCCATTCCAGGAACAGAGCAAGTCTTCTCATCTCTGGAAAGTGCTAATTGGCGCCTCTGGGCTTTGGCGTGAGCGCCTGAAAGTTCACGTAACAGCCCAAAATGCCCATGCAGGAACGCACAGGGACAGTGCTCCTCGTGTGCAGGTGCATTCGTGGTCCTTGTGCTGCTTTTCAGAAACTCGTGTGGATGTATTGCTCTTAATACTTGCCTGTGCTGCTGCTTCTCCGTACTGGCAAAATAGATTTGAGTTGAACTGTATCTGATGTATACATAACAAGAAATAAATGCTGGTGTAATAGAGAGTTCAGTTCAAAAAAGCAAGTGCTGCTGTGTCAGCAAAGATTTAAGCTTTTTTTTTTTAACTTTACACTAAAATTGAAATACAGATGAGTTACTAGCGTACTTCCAAACATGCCTTGGCATAGGGCTAAATTTTCCTCTGATGTAAATGGGTGTAACTTGATCAGGTAGCAAAGCTATGTTGATTTACATCAACTAAATATCGGACTTAAAAATTTTGTCTGTGGCCATTATATCCTACAAGAAAATAATAAAGTCTAGAGGATATTTGTGTTTAGTATTTTATTAGAACAAAATTCAGAGTCCCTTTTCCAAAAGCTGCCTGCAAAACTACACGTCTTAGTTGCAATGAGCTCAACTTTGTGAGACTCCAAAGGCATTATTATAACTTCTGTAATTATCCAAAATAGCTATTCTGTACATAAGACTGGCATGACTTTAAAGCTTAGCGTCTTGGGCTTTTGCAGGACTAGACTCCAGTAATGACTATTCCACTATCTAGCTGGGAATCTCCCTTTGAAATGGGTAAGGCCCTTTCTAAATAGGGGTGTCAAGCTGTAAAATGTCTGATTGTTTTTGTTTGTTTGTTTTTTGTTTTTTGTTTTGTTTTTTTTTGCTATATAAAATCTGCTGTGGTTGCAAATGTCAATAGCTTCTTGCCTATATTGCAGCTTGGGAAGAAATGGGAACTTAGGGAGTAAATGTATTTGGAGAGGTGGGAGAAGCCTTTTTATTATGGATTGAATTACCTCTTTTGTCTGCTCTTTCCATTGACACGGGAGAGACTAGCACTGCTGTAGTATTATTAGAATACTAGATTTGGTGTTTGGAGGTTGAATGAAGTGGGGGAAAAAGGAATGATAAATTGCAGATGGGAAAAGTGTTCTTACATAGGTAAAGCCACTGTATGTATGTAAAGTTATTCTATGAAAGGGACATAATAGCATTAAAGTCTCTAAGATAACTGTAACTTGAAGGAATACTTTCCTGCCCTTAGATTTGAAACATTAAGTTTTTCTGCTTTGTTTGCCATGCATTAATTCAGACATGCAAATAATGACTTGTAGTAACCTTGTTTCCGTAGTGCACAAAGTATTTGTGATTTCAGAAATACCATCCTGCTGAAGTGTTTGTGGAAGCATCTGATAAGGACTTTGAGCTACAAATGGAAAAAGTAACATAAAAAATAATTATGCAGTAAAATGGAAATTTCCTAAATGGAATGGGGCAGAATGTCTGTTTATGTAACAGAAAAGAGAATGTGACTTCAGATGAGGTAGATAATCTTTACCTTTCCTCTCCCTTGAAATCTCAAGGGAGGCCGTGAGACGACTTCTATGCTAGTCTTTTAAGTGCCATGGTCTAGGTGTTTTTTTCACATCTCAACCACCTTTTTAGTGTCTCTTTTCTCTATTCATTTGGGAGGTCTTTTTTCCCCCTTTAAGTCATAACCAAATAATGTCTTTGTTTAGAAACAGAGAATAATACCTTATTTACATTTTTAACCAGTCCCTTCTGTTCTAGGTTACTGCTATACAAATATATGTAAACATTTTACTAGATCATCCCTTGGCTCCTTTCTAACTAATGACATTACTCTTCCCTTTGTCCGTCTGTTCACGTTCTGCTGTATGTTGCCCTATTGGATTTTTCCCTAACTTTTTTTTGTAGTTTTACAACCAACTTTCTGGCAGGAGCATCTGCACAGGGTGCAATATTGCTGTCGGATGCATGGGTCCAGCTGCCTGGCCCTGAAGGTGGGGATGCTATTAATACATCCCAAAGCATGCGCCTTTCTCGCTGCGCTGGTGATTAAATTGCCCCTGCTTTCTAGATCGCGCCGTGAGATGTAAAAACAGTGCAGCCCTCCGTTGGAGGGAAGGTAAGGTCTGTCAGGGGCTATTAAACGCTATGGTCCAAATGCAATCTGCAGCTCAGGAAATCCGTGGGCTGCCGTCTGCTCCGCGCTGGAAGGTGGTGTGAAGGGAAGGCCCGTTTTGTATCTGCCCCGTCACTTGGGCTCTTTCTGCAGGAGCTCACCACTGCCCGCTGTCAGACAAGATCTTAGCCAGGTGGACCTTTCATCCGACACGGGATGGCTGCTATATGTTTATTTTCTTAAGATCCTTCTGGTGCCGCCTCTGTCTTGCTGAATTGTCCAAACCGTTTGCCAGCTGGCTTGTAAGCTCTGGATACATGTCATCTGGTTTCACTGCGTCAACGGGATGAAACGAGTCGAAATACATTAACTGTTCCTCTGACCCTTTTTTTCCAACGCTGCTTCTCTCTTTTGTGAGAAGAGTGAGCGGAAGATTTACCAGCGTGGTGTCACCTCTTGATTTCTTCCTCTTTATTTAAAGGTGATGGGCCTCTCCCCAGAGCTTTCCCTCCCCCAGATGGATTTGCATCACTCTTCTTGCTAAACTGTTTGTAATGTTGGGGTTTTACAGAGCGTTGCTCTTGAAGAATTTCACTGCGACCATCAGTCCTGATGATGCTGATCGTCTCCTCCCATGTACCCTTTTCTGTAGAGGGTTGAAGCGCTGCTGCTTTTTAATCTTGCCCTGCAGTCAAGTGACTTTTGCCTTTCTCTTTTTGATGTAGTGAATTTGCATTGCTTCACCTTTATGCTTTGCATTGAGAGTGATATTTGGTTTACCTCATCCCGTTTTCCTCCTCTTATTGCCTCCTCGAGGATCTTGTCAGCTCATTTAACAGCCCTCAACCTCTTCCCTCTACCTGTTAATATTTTTCTTTGGATTCCTATCGTCCTCTGGAGCTTTACCTCTAACAAATTGAGAGCTAATGCTAAGTAGGGCAAACATTGTAAAGAGCAGCTTTTCCATGAAGAGCCTCTTTAATTGCTGGTGGGAGAGGGCTGTATCTGAAGTGTTTCCTTGCACTTTGCTTAATGCAGGTTCAGTTATTTCTGTTGGTATGTGAAAACCCTTTATTAAAGGTTAGTGCTTTGTATTTGAAGGAAGTGATTAATGAACCGTCGTGGTGTAGAATTATTTTTTCGTTATTAGGGAAAGAAGTTGACATTCAAATGTGCGGATTCCGGTCACACAAATCCCAAGCACTGTGCAAGCATTTCAGAAATGTTGACGGTCATGGCTTTTGTTTGCTTTGAGAGAAAAGATTACCTGGAGAAAACAGGCAAAATTGACCCTCCTTTCTTAAGAAGTGCTAAGGTCACTTGGCAAATCGTTGGGCTCTGAGAGTCTTTATCATTTTGCTGGCTGGACTTTGGCAGATTTTGCAGGCAATATTCTGCCTGATTGCCCAGACCCAGTAGCAGATTTTTTGAGTGCATGCTTTCTCCAGGTTTTCACTAATATATTTTGCACTTTCCTCCTTCAGTGTCCTGGGAACCTTAAGTGTTCTGTGGTAAACTTCCTCGGCCAGACGGGGATGTTAAATCTTGTTGTCAGCTGAACTTTCAATTTAGAGCTGGAGCTGGATTGCTTTTAATTAGAACGCCTTGTCTTGTTTCTTTACTCTTCCTTCTCTTTAAATCTACCCTGGCCTTTACAAGACTCCAAAGGGCAGCGTGGCAGTAAGGGAACATCTGAACAACACAACATGAAGCCGAGCGCCTTTTTAATCTAATGAATTAGCATCCTTTCGTAAAGAAATTTGGCCTGGGGCTGGAATATGTGCAGGTGGGAAAGAAGGAAAGACGCATCTGCTTTTTCAACTGATGTTTAATGGTTTAAGGACAGTGCCTAGGTTGTTCTTTTTTACGGTGATAAATAATCATGATGAATCAGGCTTTCTGGCTCTTCACGTTTTTGTCAGATTTGTTTCTTCTCCCTCCTGTAAAAGACCTGTCCATGTTTTGGGCAGTCATACCCATGTGGCTGTCATAAAGGCAGGGCTGTGCAAACCGCCGGGGCTTTTCCGACCGAGACGGGGCCAGGCGCAGCAGCCCAGTGCCTGAGGTCAACCCAAGACCTTGGGCCTGCTCCTTCCAACTGTGGCAGTTGTCCAAAAGCGTGAGATGAACCCCACTTGCTGAACCAGTCTGAAGAGGTTGAAGTGGTGGCCCATTAAAACAAGGTACACCTTAAGTGCAGGCGTAGCCAGAAAGATGCAGCACTTTTACCCTGACTCCTGAAATTTGTGTTTGTTCAGAAAGTGATTTCTTCGGTATGAATCTGTATTTGTTAGTATTTAGCTTAAAATCAACAGCTTAAGTTTAATCAGGCCTTTGATGAGCATGAGAGCTTTTGTGGCTCAAGCCATTTGTGTAGTAGTTACAGATGCTCCGAGAATTTTGTGGATGCTTGGATGTCACTTATTTCCGAAAGCAAGGAAGATGTCTGTGTGCAATGGTTTTCGCACTCCAATACCAATCAGAGCATCTTACCTTGTCTGTAAAGCTGCAGCCTTTCTGAAGAAGGTTGGTGGGTGTTCACTCCAAGACTGGCCTGGCACCATTCATTCTGTTTGTGTCGTGTTTTTTATTTGTTTCTAGTGTGGAGAAAAGGAAGGATTTGGAAATTCTTTCTATGTGTTAAATTGGTGTCACAAAAGCAAACATTTAAAATGCAGGCTTTTTTGGTGAAAAACGGTTTTGAAAAGTGAATAGTTTGGGAGTCTTTTAAAAAAATTTTGTTGTTAATAATAATTTTTGTGGTTGGAACGTGATATTTTTGTAGTATTGCCTTGATAATGGTGTTGGGTTTTTTTGTCTGAAACTTTATATAAATTGTATTTCTTTGTCTTATAAAGAGTTAAACAGAAACAAGCTTTACAAATACTTGCAGTTGCGTAGACTTTTCAAAATGCTGGCGTTTTAAGGACAAAATGAAGTTACTCCTTGTTCTTAACCTTCCTTCTTTGAAGGATTATAGCTCCTGCAACAGAATCAGACATGGGGGGGAGGGGAGGAAAAAGGATTTTTGCAGTAGTGCTTTGCCTTCTCTATATCTTAAGTACACAGATAAGCATGTTTATGCTTGAACATGACGACGCTATGGAAAATAATTGCTGATCTGATTAGCTCATTTGAGATGGAGTTTGACTTCCTGTGCTTTATGGGTGTTCATCTGCCCAGGGCGGTGAAGGCTGCGCTACTAAGGCTTTTGCCTCATTTCCATTCTGCAGCTACTCAAGGGATCGAGCAAGTTTGGACAGCAGACAAAAGACAGGCCTGCAACAGTCCCTTCTGCACGTCAGACTTTGACAAGTTTGTGTGTTTGAGTAAACTGGAAGCTGGAAGGAATAAGGGCCAAGTAGAAGGGACTGCTGAATATTTTTAGGAAGACCCGTATTCTTTCTCTGAATGTTTCTTGATTTTTATTTTTTTTTATTATTGTTCTGTTGTCTTAGCTGATTTTTTATGCAAAAATGGACTTTTATTTTCACCTCTTTTCTTTTTTTTTTTAAAGCCAGGCGTTCAGGAGACCTTTCAGTTTCAGTTCTGCTGAAAGGGAATTTGGCTTGTACTGATGGCTAGATAGAGCCGAGGAGCAGACAACTGGAATTTCTCTCTCAGAAAGCAAGTATTTAGTTAATCAGTAAATCCCCCTATGACAGTTTAATCCTAAACTGGAGCTTGAAGGCTCATGCAATGAAACAAATGTCAGTAATGTTAGGGAGGACTCTCAGAAGCCTCATTTAACTGCTGGAAACGAAGGCATGCTAACATGCTGCTCATTCCATAAATATTTCCCTGTTGTAGACCATAATGGGTAAATACATTACCTTTCACCACAGTTGTGATTAAAACTGGTAGGATTGCTAAACTGTCAGCATACAAAACTATCTAAGAACATGCACCAATGTGATGTGATGTCTTTCCCTTCTTAATTTTTGCCACAAGAGAAATGCAAAGCTTAGGGCAATAAGGGGTGATATGCTTTGTAGAGCAATAAAAACTAAAGTGTGCGTCCTGACATGGACCTTTTTTCCCCATTCCATCCTTAGACTTCCGCTGCTGCAAATAATTGTTCCAGTGGGTGATTTGGTGAAAGCAAGTGCACAAAAACCTCTCTGTAGGGTCAAGCTTAGGAAAGTCACTTGCCCTTCATCTGGGCTCCATATTTGCAAGCAGCAGTGTTGTGGATGGGGTATGCGCTTAACGTATTCGGTCTGCAAGACCACCACATAAAAGGATAAGAGTGGGGGGAAGGAGCTGTATTTCCTCGATTAGATGTCATCTGTTTATTATCAGTCTTATCAGTATCCCCATTTCCTCTGTATTTACTTTCCAGATGTATTTTATAGACACCACTGCCCTAAGAAGCTGAGGTGCTACCTCACCTTTTGCCTTGTGCCGTCTCCTCCGCCTGTGCTCGCCTGTTGTGGTCACCTTCCTCTTGCACTGTGACCTTCGGGGATCAGAGAGAGGTTGTTTTTTTTTGTTTTGTTTCTGCTTTTTGCTCCACGCTCATGTTGCACCAAGCCTGATGGGCTCTCATCTAGGATAAGAGAGAGCCTTTAGCCATCCCACGACTATAAATTATAAACAGAATTGTCTTTAAGTTGCAGATTTTTGAGCAAATCTTTCTTGGAGTAACACTGGAGATGGTGATCAGAGCCGAGGTTGGTTGCCTGACAAGTGTGAAGTTCTCACAGCTGTCTGGCAAAGCTGTCTGCTTCGTACAAACCCTTGTTATACAGTTGGCTCGGACTCCATGGTAATAAAATATCTTTTGACATGTTTGCTTTTTTTCTTTCTTTTTTTTTTTTTTTTATTTCACCCTTCTCTGACTCCAGCACGTGATCTCAGGTCCTGCCTACGTTACAATGAAATAGGCCTTTTCTTTTTGACAACGGGCGTTTCCGACTGCTCTCCCTCGCTCCCCAGCAGAGCGGGCAGAGCATGCCTGGCCGGAGACAACTCTGCCTGACCCTGCGAGCACCTGCGCCTGGCTTAGATACAAGGAGAGCAGTTCCTTGTGCTGTCCAGAATGCCCATATGTGTTTTGAGGATGACCTTCATTCCATTTTATGGAAAAAGTTGTCACCAATCGTATTTAGATCCTTTGAGAAATACATTTCTTTTTCTGGCTGCCCAAGATATTTGTGTGCAGAAGTCAGATGTGTGCCCTCTGGTTCGTGACAGCTCGAGTGAGGTGAAACGTATCTAGCCCTGGAAATGTGCTGTGGATTTGTAGTCTCTATCAGTGCCAGGACTATAAGTGTCCTGATGCAGCAGTGACAATCTGGAGAGTATGGGACCTGACCTTTAACACCACATCCACCACCTGCTCAGATGATAACAGCTGAATTTCTACTTTTTAAGGGAATTTTGTCTGCTAAGTTTCCACTCCAAAGGCCTTGCTCATGGGGAGTTAAAGACTGCTTATTCTTTGGTCTGGCCTAAACTGCAGCCTTTATTTGGAGTTCAGCAGAATAAAACAGGTACCTTATTCTTAAAACCTCTGTGACTAGCAGCCCGGCAGTATTCACACTGCTCCGTGTTTCTGCTTAATGCCCGAGTGTCTCCTGTCTGGAACCCTGCGCACACACTTCTCTTGCCTTTTGCATGAAGAGTTACAAGCTCTTTGCAAACCTCAGTGAACTGAGCCTCTGTTCTTCCCCGTGAGGTAATTCTCCATTTTAGGGCCAGACTGAGGCTCTGAGGGTCATAAAAGAATTTTGCGGTTCTGGCAAAACCATGTCTAGAACCTCTTTTGGACTTTTGACCTTGTCTTTTAGTTTTCCTATGTGAGGACTGTTCATAAGATGCTGGGGATGATCATTTAAATTCATCCCAGAAGGTTTATGTACTATAAAAATTTCTAATTATTCCAGACACCCATCGGGGAAGAACTCTCCAAATAGAAATGCACGTAATTGGGGGCCGGCACAGAGGTCCCTTCAGGGTACGTGTTTCAAAGACTCTTGTCTCTGCTGTTAATCACCTCCCCAAACACCTCAGGCATCTAGTTAAGGGTTTTTTACTAGGGGGTATAGCAGAGAAAAGTAGTTTAATTTATTATAATGTTACAGTTCAAGTCAAATGCAAAATTGAATCCTCTCTCATTTAAGGTACTAGATTAGCCAGATGCTCATATTTGGGCTTGGTTTTGCTTCCTTTTTCAAGGGTGGGGTGGGGGAACCTGCTGTTTAGAATAGTACAGCTTTTTATTTATGGTTCCCTTCCAAGCATCTAACAGCAATGAGTCTTGATGCGGGTCGTCTTCATCTGGCATGCATTTCCAGTGGCATTAGCTACTGCTGTTCAGATCCTTCAGAAGGGGGTACATGACTAGGCCGGCGGGGAGCCTCTGAGTTCAGGGCTGTCCAGGGCATGTGTACCTTCAGAGATGCCGTTTCCTCGAGGTAGCCTGTCACAGCCTCGCTCTTCTGCGAGGACGGCAGTGCTGCGGTGCTCCTCTCCTTGCAGGCTCTGCGTGGCTCAGGATCAGGCGAAGGGCCTGGCCGTCGCCGCCACGCTGGGCAACCTCTCGCCGGGGCTTGGAAGCGAAGGCGGCTGCTTGGCAGGGAGATCAGACTCTCTTCTGAGAACTGCATGGGCGTGAGACCAGACACAAGGATGGGCGCAGTCCTGGGTTTCTTTCTGTGTCTGTCAGCTGTAGCTTGCTGCGGACTTCGCTCCTTCGTCTGAGAAGTAGCAGAGGTTGGTTGCCAGAGTGGTGATGTTCTTTTCTCTCCTTCTTCATCTTGCTGCTTGAGCTATCCAACCGTGCCTCGTTGTTGGAAAATAACTCCTGACAGTACCTGATCTTGGTTTCCTTGGGTAAGGTGACCAAATCCTCAAAGCCTGGTATATCTGTATTCCAGCCAGTGGGGCATATCTTTGGTGGGGGCAGTAATGTGCATCCCTACCAGAACATACCAAATCATTGAAAGTGACGTTTGACTAGGGTAGCTGCAGGTATGTTAGGGGTTTGGCGTGCAGGTAGTTTGAGATTTGGCTTTGGGCTGACTGCGCTGCTCTTTGTTTCACAAAAACAACTCCAAGATATGGTCACCTGTTTCTGATCGAGGGCCTTGTGCTAGGAACTTGCGAGTTTCTCGTGCCTAGCAGTGTCCTCGTACAGCTCGCAGCAGGGCCACTAGCTCATCCGGGTGGGAATTAGCTTACAGTAATTCCAATGTCTCCAGCGACCAGACATCTAGCTCCTTTGAAAGACTATTCAGTGCACACAGAATGGCTCATTCAGACAGCCGGGTTGCCAGCTGGGAAGTTCATGCTGCCTCGAGCACACCTTGTGGTCCTGACGTACGCCTTACCCGAGGGGCCTGCCGCGTGGTGCTCTGCTCTCGTGTGCTCCGGTCCCCAGCTGCACTAAGGAATTACAGACTCAAGTGTGCGTTGTATTGAAGTCACATGCCTCACAGCGCAACTCCAAAATGACTTTTTGTGCATTCCCTCTTTCATAACCTTTGGGGAGAGCTGCATGTCCCAGTACGTCACGCACGTGTCGACAAGCTTCCGTAAGCTCTGCTTTCCCCTAACCTAATGTAACTACAAGGTAAAATAGAAAATGGTTCTTGCTGTGAGGCTTTTAAACAACGTCTGAAGGAATCTGCATCTTCTGTGTCTGCTGGCAGTAATGTTACTTACCCGAGTAGCAGTTAGCAGTCCAACGTGTTAACAGCTCCAGGTGTGGGACGCACCAAGTCTCCTGCGTGCTGGTGAGTGATGGTGAGATTGACACCATCTCGTGGGGCAGGGAAGCCGAAGCTGGTGAGAGATGACACTGTATGTTCCCCATACATGGATTTAAGTTTTCTCATTGTATAAAAAAAGATCAGCAAACCTTTTAGTGCATTCAAATATGCTGTCCAGAGGTGTATTCATCATTTAATGGAGTAATGTTGTAGCCGTGACAGTTTAAAGATATAAATGAAGTAAAGTTTTAGGAGCCAAGCTTTCTAATTTTTCTGATGTTATTTAGTCTGAGCAGGAAGGTTTTCAGGCACACAGCCCTTCTTCAGACTTGAGAAGAAGACTTAGATGCCGAAAACCTGTCGGTCTCTACACACACACACACACGCTCCTTGTTTGTATCAGTCGGTCTACTAGAAGGTATTACATCTCCGGAAAACCTTTCCTCACTAAACATTTAAACATGCTAGTTGTGATTTGTCAAAACTCTCTAGGTGAATTAGGCAGATTCTCCTAACACTCCTGAATGGTGTTTAAATCATGAAGATGGATTTGGAAATCCTATCCAACTTCTTAAAAGTGGGTGGTAAAGTAGAATGGACCATACAGGGGCCTTTAGTGTTTTGGTTATAGAAAACTTTCCTCATTTTGAAGTGTCAGTAGTGTCTATTTAAACAGTCCTCCGGCAGATGTGTTTGCTTTGCTTTTCTCCCTTTTAGTGCAGCTGGGTTTTTCAGTTACTGTGTCCTCTGCTTCTTCATAGTTTAGTGTTAACTGCAGCTCTGCTCACACATTTCTGCAGCAATCTTTGCTTTATTTAGTGCTGTTGCCCACCTAACTCGCCCAGCTCTTTATTTTCCATTAGATAACTGTGTGTTCCTGTCTTTTGGAAGCCCTGAAATACGAGCTTAGCCAGCAGCTCCTAACGTAGTGCAACACTAGTTACTTTCCTGCTTTACGAGGCGTTCTGCCCTGATTAGCATCCGCTGCCAGCAGACTTGATAATCCCCCCCAGAACAGACACGTCAACAAAACCTCCCAAAACGCTGTGGACGTTGCAAGGCACGTGAATCCGGCCTCTAGTCGACTCGGCAAGATGCTTTCTGCCCGAGGAGCTTTCCATCCGTCCTCTTCCACCTGGCTCGTTGCAGGTATGGTGTAGGCGCTGGTTCCCAGCGAGGTGTGAGCCCCTGCTCGGAGCAGCGCTGATAAATGCAAGTCTGCTGTTTGCAGCCACGCTGTGCTCACGGTGGCTATGGACGCTCGGCGCCGTGCCTGCATTTGCTTATGACTCTGCCTCCCGCCGCCTTCAAAGCGTATAGATGCTATGAGATGTGCAGGCTCTCAGCTATTGGGTTTTTATTATTAGATGGCAAATCACGTTCTTGACCGCTATTTCCCAAATATTTTCTGCGGATGAACCTCAATCACTACTCTAAAGATCATGAAGCCATTAGCATTCCCATGACAAATTCTGACCTTTAAAACAAAATGTATTTGGTAATATCCACCAAGCGCAGGGAAGGAAGCAGCTTTCTATTAGCACTGCTCTTGATTTGTTCCCTTCTATAAATTCACTGCAAACAGAGTTAAAAAAACAACACCCTGTGAGAAGCTGGATCTGGCTCTTGCTGTACTGCTGTTTTATATTAACAAGCAATCTTTGTCAAACTGACAGTGTATCAGAAGCTGGGGTGTATGAGACAGCTCAGCTGATTTTTTTTATTATTATTATTATTTTTTTTAAACCTGCCAAATGAAGGCATGCATTAGTTGAATCTGGATACCTAGCATTTATAAAGATGTGTCTTTCATGCATGTGCTGGTCTGCTTTTATGTGGCATTACTATCTTTTAAAATTACGTTTAAAATTTGGCAGCCCATTCGCAGATCTGATTTTTCTAGATGTGGGTAATTACAGGCTCGCAAGTAACAGCTCCCCGCGGGTACATCTGTAGCGCAGACTGGAGAGCAGTGCAAGAGCAGGGGCCAAAGTGCGAAGGTATGAGACGCCAGCGCACGGTGGCAGCTGCATGCATCTGCAGCATGCTCTCTTCCCAGAGCACCACTGCGCCCCATGGCCCCTTACCTGCATTCAGGCATTTCGAGTTAGTCTGGGTGTTACTATGTTACACTGTAAATATCCATACCTGTGGTGTTTGAGGGAAAAACCACCATGCAATTGCAACAAAATTGCAGTTAAAAAGGTTTTTTTTTCCATTTGAAGAAGTTGAGGGCATTTGATTTTTCTCATGTTACTTGTGCAGGCCTCTCTTGAGCGCTGTCACGTTCATGACGGTGGTCTTGGCCTGGAAAAGGCGTTTGCTAGGGTTGGTTTTGAACTGTGCATCTCTTGCACTTAGTTGATTTGTTCAGTCCCACAATCCTCAAGAAGGCTGTTTAAACTATCACAAGCATTTCTGTTACTTTGCTTCTGTGTCCCGTTGACTTCCAATTCTGTGCAGGCTTGTAAGTTAAATTTAAAGGCTTTTAGAAACTTTATCTGATATCTCTAAAAATGTGAAGTCAGAAGACTGAATTCAGTGGTGCTGAGTATCTATGTGAAGATAGAAAATAACAGATTTTCCAAAAAGTTGTTTGTTCCTCTTGGGCATCTCGACACAGCAGAGAGATTTTTTGTGGGAATTTGAGAGCAGGGTCCTTCTGACTATGGGGCCCTGAGCTCTTTCCTGTGAAATTGTCCTGTATTTTTTGGTGGAGGACAGAGGGCTTAGTCTTCAGTTTCGGAAGGTCTCTTGACCGCGGGAGCTTGGCCTCCTCTGCAGTGGCGTGGTGATCCCCCGGATGAACCAGGCAGGGCTCTCACCCCTCCTCCACGCTGCAGGGGCAATTTTTCTTTCTGTTAGGATAGGTTTCTATTTTTTGAGTCCATGAACATCTCAGGAAGCAATGACTGTAGGAGTCCAGTGGAAATGGCAAATTTAATGGTTTCTAAAACAAGCAAGCATCTTATTTCCTCACATCCTACCTCTGTGGAGAGTTCCTGCTGGTACTGTTGATGACATTTATAGTTGTTGCTAACAGGGAAAAGGCAAAAAGAGACTTGTTATTTTTACGGTCTTAGTGGTATTCAGGACATCAGCTATTCCTGTATTGGAACTGGAGGTCTCTTTATTAGCAATTAGTCTTCCTGCCCTTTCCATGCCTGTGCCCCCAAATTTCCTAGCAATATTCTCTAACTTGAAGTTTTGAAGCATTTGATTACTCACATTAACCACAGTTACTGATTTAAATGTTCTTACGTCGACAGGAGCCAAAACTCCATTTCTCTCCTTGAGCAAACAGCTTTCGCTTCTCAAAGCCGCCATACAAATTCCAGAATTCAGAAAGCACTCGGCTTCCCCTGGGAGTGGAGAGGGAGGAGGCGTTCGTCTCCCTGACCTGCTCTTCAGTGTCCAAATGGCTCCTCCAGGGCTTTCTCCGCTTCCCAGCTGTCTGTAAAGGGACCAGTTGTGCTGTGCTTTTCCCCGATTGGGGAGGTATTCCCAAATCTTTAAAATGGTTTGAGAATGAATCTAAAAGAATCATGATGACAGACTTCTAGAGCAGGGAATAAATGTGCAGAGTTTAGAAATACAGCATTTGGTGTAAAGTTTTCTTTAAAAAAAAAAGAGAGAAAATCTTGGCAGAAAAGAAGAGATTGGAGATCACGGTTCTTGCGTGGAGCAGTGTTGAAATCTGCCAGCTCTCTTGCAATAATGTGTTTTAAAGGGAGACTTATTCTAGCATCGGAAGACACCCACTTTTCTGATGGTAGTGCATCTTGCACCATCCTTATTTTTAGCAGAGCGTTGGCTCGTCACAGCACCTGATTTCGCTGCACTAAAACCAGTCAGGTTCACGTAGCGGTGAGGAAAGCGCAAGCTCTTGCCTGCTTGTGCTCGTGTCTGGGTTTAAGAGAGCTGTGTGAAATAGCCTCTGCAGCGTTCCTGCAGACCTTGCTGCCCGCGCTCGGCCGTGTCGCCTCGTCTTTGCTGCGGAAAGAAGCGTCTCTGCAAGGGCTGGCTGCTGTGGCTGCCGGAGGTTCACCCAGCTGCTTTTTGGAAGGGACTGTTCAGGCTTGCTGTGAAGCAATGATCCAAAGCGGATGCCTGATATTTCTGATCTTTCTAAAATACGGTTTAAAACTTGGTCTGACACCTTGCTGCTTTTTAGGGCTCGGTGTAGTGCCAAACTTGATCTTTACTCAGAACAACCCTGCAGAATTTGGAAATGAACTGCTTTCTTAGCACCTTATGCCCTCGTAATTTATGTGGTCTGCTTAAGAGCGCTATGTTGTTGGCATTTATTTCCAAAAAGCTATAGGGAAGGCAGTGCAGTTCTGGAGACTTGTGGAAACCTGGGTAGGTTTTGCTACTTAAAGAGATGTTTAGAGGAAGAAAGTGATTCTAGTTCTGAGCTCAGTCTGTCATCCAAACAAAACAATTTCCAGGGATCTCAAAGCATGCCTAGGAAAGACAGGTAAATAAAAGTCCTTGTGGTATATATATATATATATATTAATGGCAGTTGCTAGCTGTCTTTTTCTTTCCTTCTTTTTTTTTTTTAATTGACATTAATGCATTGCAGTGGCAAACTGCTAGCGCCCCCCCCCCCCCATTTCTTCCAGTGTCCTTTCTTTGTTCATGGTTTAAATATTAATATAAGGATTAATTTCTATGGTAACACCATGAAAGTCTTTCTTGGTAATTATTAAAGGTAATGCTTTTAGTTTTCTCTCTATGCTCCCCCTGAACCTCTCCCTAATCTCCTTTGACTGTTTCCTCCAAGACTCTACCAGGATGAAGAGGGGGGGAAACTAGTGACCCAGCTTTCAAAATTGGTTCTTGCCAGTTTTCAGCCCAAATCCTTCCAGCACGACAAAGGAAGAATGATCTCTTTGGCTGTGTGGGCACAGAAGAGTAAAATTCTGTTTGAGCTTTAAATGGATTTGCTGGCATGCATTTACAAGATGTTAAGGCTTTGACAGAGGGAGCTTTTATTGAAAGAAAAAGGAGAGATGTGGTAGTTTGTTTGGCTTCCCCTCCCAGTTATATTTTGGTAAAATTAACTTGACCCTCCCCCCCCCCTTTAATTATGATGCACATGCAGCTAGAAATCAAATAGTAGGTATGTGTGATTCAATTCCACCTGGGGGATAGCTTCTCCTAATTTCCTATATTGGTCAGCTCGGTGCTCTGCGCTCTAAATGAATGAACTGAGCCTCCGTTAAGTCCTAGCAGCTTATGGCTTTAACCGTTTGGTGCCCAGAAGCGGAGCTGTCTCAGGGAAGAGGTGCGTTCGCTGGAGCTCGGGCACCGCCGCAGCGGGGACCAGCACAGGCAGATGCACCACGTGTCCCGCTTACTGGTGCAGTAGAGGGGCCTGAATTTTGAATCGCCGTATTATAACTTTTCTTGCTGGCAGAGATCAAAAGGTTGTATTCATCTTCTCAGTGAGAGAGAACGCAAATTCAGAGGGAAAAAATTTTAAGGTTGTTTGAGCGGGATTTTTATATGCTGTCTCAAACTTTGACTTGCCTGGTGCCCTTCTGGTTACCTTGCTGTTTCCTTAAAGTCTGAAAACAATAACTGCTGTGCTAACACCGTCATTATGAGTTGCTTTACAGCGTTACCTCCTCACGTGCTCCGCGTTCACCATTCAAGGCCCATTTAATTGCCCTGGTTGCAATGTCAGGCCAGTGCTCTGATCCCGAGCTTTGCCCTTCCCTCGCACCGAGACAAGGGACCTTCTCGGTGTCCCTGCTGGTGGCCTTGTCCAACGGCGCGGCACAGCGGGTGAGGCGCTGTGCAGACCTGGCCTCTGCCACGTGCCTTTTCTCTGGGCCTGCTGTTTGCACTTGGATTTTCTGCCTATGTGAGTGCAAATAAGGGCCTGGGCGGGGGAGCTTGTTCTCAAAGAAGTCGTTCGCTGTGTTTATTCAGGTAATAGATTGGGGACCGACGGGCTGGCCGGGGACTCTGCAGAAAGGGACCTGGGGTCCTGGTGGGCGGCAAGACGGACATGGGCCAACTCTGTGCCCTTGTGGCAAAGACAGCCACCAGCGTCCTGGGCTGCGTTAGGCAGAGCGTCGCCAGCAGGGCGAGGGAGATGATCCTGTCCCTCTCTGCTCAGCGCTGGGGAGGCCACACCTGGAGAGCTGGGTCCAGCACTGGGCTCCCCAGTATGAGACAGACGTGGACCTAGATGATCTCCAGAGGCCCCTTCCAACCTCATCTGTTTGGTGATTTTGTGACAGTTAATGAGTCTTCTTAAATGACCTTTGGTATTAGAGTTGACCGTTCAGTAAACCTCTGGAAAATGCAATCCAGTGTGACCCTTTTGCAGGCAGGACTGTCTCTTGCCTGTTGGCTGTGTGCACGCAACTCCAGTTGAGAGTGCTCACATGTATCTAAGAGAATGAGTCCAAGTTACTTGCTCATAAAATATTTGAGACTTGGGGCTGTTGGCTGCGTATTGGGCAATGTATTCAAACTTGGGTTATATGTGGTAAACCTCTATCTGTGTAATACAAGGGCAGGGAACCTTTTCATTGCTAATGGCCCATTAAATGTTTTCAACACATTTGACAGGCTACATCTTGACACACACTTGTTACTATGCGTATTGTTCTATGCATAATAAACTAAAACAAATAATATGACCGTAAGCCATATGTTCCCTGTCATTGGCTTAGTACAGCAGAGATTTTAAGAAGAGATCAAAAACTTTGGCTTCCTCCTATGTGTCTTCTTGCTCAGTCATCCCTGTTTGTGCCAAGTAAAATTGCACTTGTTCTTGGGGCTTGTGGTCTTGAGACAGAGGTTGAGGTGTTAAAAGCTGCAGGTGTGTCGCTTTTTAGTACTGTTAAACACCAATCTTTCCTCTTCCACCCGGACCGTTTGCATGTTCTGCACTGAAAAGTATCGTGCTATTCTGTTAAAACTGATAGTCGGCAAATGGACATCATACATTTGGCAGGGAGCAGGGGAGACCCAAAACCTGCCTTCATTAATTTTAAATACTGCCTCAAAAGCATTTGTATGCTACTAGACTGCTACCCTAGGAGTGCTTACTAGCATCCAGGCAAAATTGTAGCCCAAGGTAAATAGGACTGATTGTGGGAACTTCCTTTCCTTTAAAGACACATCAGGATAACAAGCAGCTTGACGGGTGACTTTCTTTTTTTACCTCCTGCGGTGCTTTGAAAGTCTGGGTGGTCACTCACAGTGTCAGCATCTTCCTTTAAAAAAAAAACAAAAAAAACCCAAAAGAAAACAAAAAACCCCACCTCTTAAACAGCTGTTAGTCCAGAGGCCATAAATGAGAACAAAGCACTCACCATAAAACGCGATGTTTCAGTGCCGGCCCCGGTGCGCAGCAGTCCTCGGAGGAGGCATCCTCCAGGCCCTGGTGAGGTTTGAATCAAAACGTGTTGCTTTGGGCCGTGCGTCCAGGACCTGGGGCACGCGTGCTGGGCAGCCGGGGCAGGCGTTCCTGTGGTCCTGGCGTCGGTGGCGTGCTACCGGCACCGGGATTTTGCCTTCTGCGGCTTTCGCCTTCCCAGACGCCTGCGTTCGGTGCCCCTCTCGGAGGATGGACAGCCGCTGAAAGGGGGCACGTCTTCCCCACCTCCACCGCTTCTTCGATCTTCCCCGTTGCGAGCTCCTGGTTTTCGAGGAGCCGCTTTGCTGAGGAGCGCGCGGTCAGCAGGGCGTCCGGGCTCTGCTCCTCTCCGCAGTAACCTCCCCTAGGACGTCTCCTGAAGTCACGGAGCGAAAAGCCGCGGATGCCCATGACCGCTGTGGTTGGGCGGTTGGGTGGGAGAGGCGGCTGGTCTGAAGTTACCGGCTGGCGTGCCCTCCGGCGAGTCCTGCGGAGCGATGCGACGGTAAATGCCGCCGCGGCAGCGCTCGCTGAATCCTCAGCGCTTGGGGCTGAAGTAGGGGATTAGAAAGATGAAACAGTTACGGTGCGAACTGGTGGAACTTGTTTCTAGGTTTCTGAAGCTGAACGGTCCTGTTAGCCTATGTAATAGCTTTTACTCTGTTTTCTCCCCCGTAACTTTACTTGCCACGTGATTTAGTAATTTAAAAACAAAACCTTCCCAGCCCTTCTCTGGTTTAGTCTTGGGGGTCTCCCTCTCCTTTCTCAGTAGATTAAACAGCCGGCTGAGGTATTATCAGTGTCCTGGCTGCACTGCCAAATTTAGCCCTCCGGCAACTAAAAGAGTGGGAATGCACAAAAGAGGGTGTGATGCGGAAAAGTGGCTCTTTACATCCCCCTTAAGGTGAGCAGCTGCTCTTAAAAGCAGTCCAGAGCTTTTTTCTTTCCTTCCTTTTCCTAAAGTAATGGAGACTGTAAGGAAGACCAGGGCTTTGCTTGCAAAATCTGGTCATTGAAGTGGTTTACCAGAATGCCACGTTTTGTCTATTTTTGATTAAGTTGCCTACCTATGGAGGGGGGAATATTATGGATTAAATTGCTCTGTTTTTCTCTGATTACATAAAGGTTAATTTGTATATTGTCTACAGATAGAACTATTTATAACCCTCATGCTTTAACTATATTTAATACTTCTACATTCTGTTTTAAGCAGGAAATAACATAGGTTCAGGGAAGGCATATGTGTTAAAGTTGTCGCCTTAGTTCTGCATCTTTAGCGTTTGCCTACCAGTGAACTTATTAACAATAATTACACCTTCGAGGCAGGGAAGTGCTGTGTTACCTGATTTTTATGCATGTATCTGTGTGTGTATTTATCTCTCTTTAAGCGGGGAAAGTAGATCACAGAGGTGAAACGCTTCGTTGCGGTGTGATAGGATATGAATAGCTGATTTAGGGGGGCGGGTATCCTTTCAAGGAGAGAGAGAGGAGGGATCCTACAAAGAACATATTTTGAAGCAAACTGTTCGCATTTTGCCTACAGATTGTGTAACCGTAGCACAGTGATCATGTGAGGTGAGAGAGAGCGGCTTCCTACCGTACCTGCAGGCAGCAAAGCACCGATCGTATCTACACTGCGTCCTTGTTCCTTGGACGTTAAGGAAGGCGGCACGTACGCGAGGTCCAGCAGACCCGGTTTCATTACCTGCACCCTCACAGGCTTTGGGGCGGGCTCCAGTCCAAGTCAGCAGGCCTCAGTTCCCCATCAGTCAATTAAGGATGCCTTGAAATGACAACTAGAGTCTCATGTCGGAAGGACTTCAGTCAGCTCAAGGTTGGGCTAACAGAAACGGCGTGAAGTTTAATAGGGAAAAACGTGAAGTTCTGCACCTGGAGTGGAATAACCCTGTGCATGAGTACGGGCTGAGCAGCCCTGCTGAAAAGGACCTGGGGTTATGGTGGGCACTAGGCTGAGGATGAGCCAGCAGTGCGCTCACCACAGATTAGGCAAAGTGTTTATTATCTCCATTAGAGGAGTGCGGCCAGCAGCCTAAGGGAAGCTCTTTTCCCCCTCTGCTTGGCGCTGGGGAGGTGCACATAGGATAGTACCCCCTTGGTTTGCAAGGGGTATGGAGAAACTGGAGAGGGTCTAGCAGAGGGCCACCAAGGTGGCCAGAGACCCATGAGTCACAGGTGGCCTTTGAAGAGAGGTAGAGGGAGCTGGACTTGCTTTGTTCTGGTGAAGAGGAGGATTAGGGGTCATCTAATAGCCACCTATAAACATCTGAGTGATGGTTGTGAAGATGATAAATCCAAACTCTTTGAAAGTGCCAGGTGATATAACACGAAGCAATGGCCATAAAATACAGCTTGGGAGGTTCAAAGCTGTGACATTAGTCCCGCTTCAAGCAAGAGGTTGGGCTAGGGACCTTCAGAGCTCCTTTACAACCAAAGTTTCTGTAATCCTGTGAAGAGCTCTCTCAAACTTTAAGGTAAAATATGCAACAGCTGTTTGCCGCTGTGGCCACGAAGCAAACAAAACCTGATCTGGTGAGCCTGAATGTTTGTTCTGATTTCTGTTGAGTGACTAATGCCTTGAGGGAGGTGGGAGGGGAGGCATGGGACAGGCAACATCTGGACTGTCACTGCACGCCCAGATCGCCTGCGGCTTTGGCAGTCTGGTTGGCCACTTGCACCTATTTAATGTGATTGTGGTTACGGTGGGTTTAATGCCGCATTGTAGAAAAATTAAATTGTGGTGAGCCCTCTTTAGGTAGGTAAGAGGATGTTTAATACTGCTCTGAAAGAGTGTTAGGCAGGAACTGATGCATGAGGAGCTAATGCAAGACGAATGGGAGCGTTCTCTTGGCTTGCCTGCAACGGGGACAACTTCGGACGTTGTTATCTAGGCTGAACTTTTAGGCAGGAGCTGGCGAGGAAGTGAAACAAGTCTTGCTCTCACATGAGACAAAAGTCCTCCATTGCAGCCCTTGCAAAAATTCTTGTCTCGTGAGCGATACTTAATTTGACCCTCTGTTACACTACAAGGCAGAAGCTCCTTTGTGTGTATTAGACCCTTTTTAGGTCTGCACAAACACACGTATCTGTGTTTTTTTTTCAGCACCCCAGCAACGCAAGAGGTACTTCTGCAGTGAGAAGAGAATCTCGGCTAACCACGTTTGTGCCCTGTCATTGTATTGCTTGGGGCAAAATAGTTTGCTGTAGGGTTAATGAGCTGATGTCGGGAGGGATGGGGCCTGGGCTCGGTTCTGGGTCGGCTGCGCCTCATCACAGCAGACTGACAGCTACTTCTCCCACTTTTTTCTCATGGGGTAATTCTTCCCTCACAGGATATGACAAATTTTTGTTGACTTCGGCATGGGTTTGTCATACCCTGTGGGAGCAAGCGGGCCCAGAACAGATACTATTTCTCCTGAGATTTTCTAATGAGGATGTGTAAAGCTATTTTGTAGCGTTTCTGCTGTTTGCTGGGATCCCAGCAGGGCCATCGCGTGGCTGAAAAGGCTGGGTTCCCCGCTGCAGGAAGCCTGAGCTCGGCTGTAGCTGGGGCTCCTGGCTGTGTCTTAGGTTTTCAATATGAAACTGATATGCTGACCTTCAAGCTGAATATTTCTGGGGAGGGAACAGGATGCAGCATTAGTGCATAACTGGTCCATCTTGCACCCGTTAAAGGTGATCCTGTGGTTGAAAGTACACAGCTGAAGGACACGAAGGAGAAAATGGCTATAGGAGGGCAAAGCTTGGAGATGTAAGCCGCGCTGCACTGCTTCGCTGCCCGGCGTTAGTGCCTGTCTCCAGGCTGTCCGGTTTGGCACTGATGGCTTAATTTAGGACTGCGCAGGTGCTTGTAAGACCTTTCTGTAAGTGGAATCACACAGTGGACTAACATTGGCAGTGCAGCTCTGCTTTGGTTTTATTTTGGTTTGGTCGGCTTAAAGTGTTTCGTCGACTGTCATGGCCTTTTGAGATTCATTTTTAGAAAATGCAAGCATGGAAAGCTGACTGTCTGGCTTACTTTACAGATTATGTCCCAGATTTTCTGTAGTTTAGATATGACCACTGTCCTACTTCCTTCTGTCTGAAGGATGGCAGCCAGATTGAAAAGTAGCATGCATCATACCGCTGACGCACATCGAGGGAAATCCGGGAGCCGTCTGCTGAAACAGCTGTTTGCCCTCTTTTTTTGAAGGAAACTCAAAAAAGCAGGGCGAAATTGAGCAACAGCATAGGCTACTTGAGACATGGGTGGATAGACTGATTGTCTCCACTGGTTTCTTAATCAGACACTTGATAAGCAAGTTAGAACAGCACTTGGGAATTTTGAATGTATTTGAGACATCCTGGTTTGTGAGCAATTCCATGGCTGTGCAGGTGTGTGAATTATTGAGAATAATGATTATTCAGAATTTGCAAAATCGGGAAGGAAGGAAGGAACAAAAAATTCAGCTCCCAAGTACACTTCCTTTATTTTTAAGTGGAAAAAACCTAATCAGTATGCTTTTAGTTGCATGTGATGCATTTTAATAATGTTTCCTTCAGATCAGGTTGCTAAAGAGGATTATGTCCAATACCAGGAATCCTGTTTCTTCACAGTACAAATTCACTGTCTCATTTTATATTAGAGGGCTGCTTTCAGGCTGGAAGGCCTAAAATAAGACTTGCCAGCTGTGCCTGGGTTCGAACACGTGCACCGGAGGATTTGCGAAAGCGCAGCTCTCTGCTAGGCTTCGCCGTGCTGCTCCCGTCGAAGCTGACCCCCCCCGAGACCTCTGTGTCTCAGTACCGTGTGCAGAAGAACGGACTCGCTGGGCAGAGTACTAAGAATGATACCCACAGCTTCAGTTAGCTTTTACACGCTCATGTACGTATTAATACAAATGTATTTTTATGTATTTATATGGGAGCGTGTGTATTTTATATTTGGCATAAGTACATAAAGAAGTGCGTTAGATATTTATGTGTTGCTGAAGCCTACACATAGTGTGGTGTTCGGCTAGGATCACCTGGTAGCAGCTCTATTTTAGGATGTTAGTCCCTTTGAAATAGGCTTTATGTTCCCAGCATATTTGGATGTTGCCTGGTCTCTAATAAATGTAAAGCAAGCCTAAGCGAGAGGGTTGAGTAGCTGATTTAGTTCCAGTGTTAAAATCCTTTCGTTTCTGCCATCTCCCAAGAAAAGAGAAAGCACAGAGTGACGAGCGGGAGAGCGCTGGGCCCTTTGCTGCCGCGGAGGGAGGGATGCTCAGTGCTGAGGGAGGGTGAATACGTGACCTGCAATGCAGCGCCGGGGCCCTCAGCCCCTCGGACAGCCGGTCCGGCCCTGTGTTGTCATACAAGTCATTTCCAAGTCGAGGCGGCGAAACAGTGTCCGAATTGACACAAGGAGAGGTGCTAAAGCAGATCCTCTTATGTAGCTGTGCGTGAGCACAGCTAAAGCCAGCTAATGAGACGTGCGCTCAGCGGTGCTGCTCAGCATTCAAGCCCAGAGAAACAACAGAGCCCTATTTCTCCAGCGTTTCCCCCGGCACATGTTTTTGCTGGGAGACCATGAAAAGAACAGCTCAAGAACATTTGCACTGGACTCATAAATTATTTCACTCCCTTCTGATTAACCTCTTATTTCTATCATCTTCTGCATCGTCATCACCTAATTATTGCTAATGAGTATCAAAGAACTTGAAGGAGCAGCATTCACAGAGTCTGTAATGAAATCTGCAGTTGGACAATAGACAAATACAACTTCTAATTATCTGGGCTGGGAATTTTAGTTGTAGTGGTTATGTCAGCTATGTATGTGGTAGTGATTATATTCAAGATTAGAGGTGTTCTTCTGGACAGACCTTTAGCTTAACTGGCTCTGTGGGAGGTGTCTGGGATCAAGCTAGAATCCTTTTTAATAGTTTGTGGAGTAAGTCACGCTAGGAATTTGCACACGCAAATTCTAGGTATTTTAGAGGGATGTTTTCTGAAGCATTTTGTGAATGGGAATGTTACAGTTCATGGTCACCAAGGAAATAGCATAGCAGGGAATTTGCCTAGGGTTGATGGTACAGAGACATGTTTGTAAAATAAGTAGATAAAATACGGATTGTGTGTGTGTTCTGGCATGTGTACTTTGGGAAGCTTATGATCCAGGAGGCTGCATCTCAGCTTCTTGAGAATATAGGTTTTCAGCACTTCTCCTTCCAGAAGAAGATCAGGTGAATAGTCTAGACAGAGATGATGAGGATTTCCCTCTTAACAGGAACCCAGCAGAAGCTAGAAACTGGAATAAGTGTGATGGGAGAGGTCAGGGCTTGCTTTTTTTTCTTTTTTTCTTTTTTTTTCCCTTTTAATACCGTAGTTAGCTGGCAGTCCATCCAGAAACAGTTGGCTGTATTAATTCTTTCTAAGTGAAAGCTTTACATGGGTGTAACTCCTTCTTTTCTTTGGCAGCCAAAACGTTTTTATTTCCAGAGGCAGAGGGGTAGAGCAGAAAAGTCTGTGTTTTGTGTGTGTGTGTTTTGTGTGTGTGTACACATGTGTGTGTGCCGTGTGTAGGTAATGGAGCTTCAGCTAACCCAGAATTTACAATCATGTCAAATGGAATAAAAATTTGGGGGGATAAAAGGACCTAAATGCAAACTGGGAAGAATGACAAGTCTTCCTAGGGAGTTTGGTATCCTCCTTTGGCTGCTGCATCTCTGTAATGGCTGAGAGGAAATATGTTTTAAAACTCAGGGAGCACTCTCAGAGAGACGAAGAGGCGCTTTTTGTTTAGCACTCGTTAACCCCGAAACCTTGTCGCTGCAAGATGCTGATCAGCCGGAGCCTTTTGCGGAGTTCGGGAGGGTGAAGCCCAGACATCAGTATTAGCTCGGGCTGCACTATTACAGAAAATGTCCATGGGTTGTCAGCAATCCTGTGCTGGGGAATAAGGCAGTGACTACCTGGGCTTTAGAAGGACTCTTATAGCACAAAAATGATGCTGAGTGAAAATGCCCATTCTTGGGAATCTCGGATCCAAAGAGATCCGGCTCTGTCCACCAGGAGATGGACCGGGTCAGGCTCAATGAGCCAAGGGGGAAAGGAAATACCTTGCCAGAGAGCTGCTGGCCCCAGGGCCTGTCGAGCCAGAGAACAGACTGAGCAGAAGAGGGAGTGATATGAGTCCCCAGGAGTTCTGGTCTAGAGCAAGCTCACGAGACATGAGCTATGGAAACCAGCCCCGTTCCTCGGTCAGATCGGCCTTCTAACGAGCAGGTACAAGCAGCTGCTCGTCATCCGAGGGGCAGCCAGCACGGCAGGGAGAGTTCACACGGTCTCCTCCTGTCTCCGCTTGCCGTGGCTTCGCTCCGAGAGCTCTCCTGGGGCCGAAGAGGCTCTGACGCTAAATCATCTCTCCAGTCAGCGTTTTTGTCTCTGTCGGGGCTCCTGGCAGGGCAGTTGTTCCCCCTTTGCTCGCGCCGCCGAGGCTCCTGCGTGGAGTTTTTACTGGCGCTTTCCTCGCACAGTGCAGTTGGTGATGTTGCACGGATTTATGGATCTATACCATGATTTCCAGAAACTGGCACTCTCTTCTTCAACCCTCACATCTGCAGTAAAGCTGCTATCGTATGGAAGTCTTAAGTCCCAAGGCAGTGCCAAAACCACGGATTTCTTCCGTGGATGAACCTTCAGCATCCCACAGGGGACAGGTGGGTTGGTCTGTTAAAAATAATATAGCGCGAGCTCTGCGAGGAGCGAAACACCTGGGCGTGCAAGCTCTCCCGTGGAACTGCTCGGGTGAAATGTGCCCTTTAAAGGGCAACGTCCTGTGTTTCTCCTGTCGCCCGGTCTAAAAACATCCTACGGCCTCCACGGGAGGTTTCCTTGTAAAGGAGGGCTGAGCATTTGAGTAAGGCTTTGCAGCTATGGAGTAGGGAGGTGCTGCGGATTTCATGGGTTTTGCGCTGAAATCCTCTCATTTTTAAAAAGCCCCTCTGCGGGGTTTCGGTGCTCTTTCTGCACAGGGTACCGTGTGTGGTCGTAGTGCATGAGATGCAATAGCCGAAGGAGGTAAAGTCTGGGTTTGGGAGCTGAAATATTTGAGGAGAAGTAATTGACTGTAATCTGACAGCAGATCTAGCTATGCAGAGGACAGCTCATCACCGCGTTAACAGAAACTGCCTTTCTAACGGAAACGGAGCTGATGGATGTTTTCTAATTATTCCCTTGTGTCGCAAGTGTTAGGGAGCCAACTTGCAATCTCTGCCCAGAATTCAGCGCTTTAATTTATTTGACCTTTCCACTGATGAAGACACAAGGCTGGATGAACTGCAGTCATCTCCATTAATTTCTCTATTGTTCTGTGGATGCAAATGAGCTTGTTCTTTTGCAAATACTGTATGGCAGGCTGCTAGACAGAGCTCAGGGTTTGGAAACACTTTGCAGCGTACGGAGAAGGATGCTGAGCCATTCCTTACGGAAGGGTTCGCCTTCCAGACAGATTGAGTAAGGTGTCCCGGCTGGCTACACCCAGAGTTTTGTTTCAACATAGTAATATTGGGGAAGTTTCTCTCCTTTCCAAGTCTCTTTTTTGAAATAACCAGATCTTCTGGCAGTTCCTCATCTTTCTCACAGAACTGCCTTGATCTTGCCTGCGAACACATCCGTTTTGACAAAGAATGGTACATTTCAGATAACATATCTCAAGGATGTTTGATGCCGCAGTGTCACCCTCTTGGCTTGAAAGTGTTCTTCTGACTAATCGGCCCCAAAACTCTTTGAAAATGCATGTGTGTTTTCCAGCACTTTATCAGGGAGACTTTTTACAGAGGCTTGCTTTCATGTTTTAATGAAGAAAAGATAGAGCTGCCAGGCCTCGGCTAGCTCGGATGAACGTCCTGGTACCAAATGTGTGTGCGTGTGTCACTCTTGGTCTGTGAATCACCAATGGGTGCAGCAGTAATTTTTGGTAACTAGGAGGCGGACTAAATTGGTGGTTATGATTTGATGTCTTGCCCACAGCAGAGCAAGCAAAAGGGATGAATTAGAGATGGGAATAGTAGCAAAGCCTTTTTTTTGTGTGTGTGTGTGTGTGTGTATGCAGGAAACCTCAAAGCATATAATAAAGTATTGCCATTTTGATTACCAAAAAACCCCCTAAATGCAAAGATAAAATAAGAAAACCTCAAGCTTAATGGTTTTGCCAGTAATAAAAATACACCACAGAACAAAAGGCTGCAGAGTTTTTTATATCTGGTATTCAGTACGCTGGATTGAAAGGGAATTGGCAGAAGTGTATTTTTAAAGTCCACTCCTTACTTGTAGTTTCTTATTTTTGCATGGGAGGAGTGCCTTTGTGGCTGCGCAAGGCAGCAAGCAGCAAGAACGGTGGCTTCTATGGGAAAAGACTAGCATTAATTGCTCTTATCAGAGGATTTATTTTTACGACAGGCTTTTAATTTAAGCTGCCCCACCATAGTTCAGCTCACTCTGTAGCGATGCCTGTTTTAGTCCGGGAAGCTGCACAGGTCCTGGGTGGGGAGCCGCTGCCATTCCACCACTGCTTTTTGACTTGGGTGAACAAAGAGCTGTTAAATTACACAAACGGAAAGCTCCTTCGGGCTGTTCTGCACCGGTGGGACTTGTCTGAATCCTTATAAATACACTGAACTGACATTGGCACTTTAAGTAAAGCCTTTCATCTCCTTTCTATGTAATGAGTATATCCTTGGCCACAGCCGGTAATCTGCTTCCTTCGCTCATCTATCCCTTCCCCCCATCCAGAACCTGCTGCTTCTCGTTTATCGAGGCTCATCTCATGTCTGCTGAGCTCCCCCAGGTCGCGGTGCAGCTCCAGCGTCGTGCGCTGTTGGCAGATCTTGCAAGAGAAGAAAGCTGTACGGAAGGCTCTCTTTCTCTGGACAGGAATCAGGCTGCATTTTAATAACAGCCCAGTTTGGTATGTTGCACAAAATCAGAGTCTCACTGTACACTTTCCTCTATCTGCTGGAAAAACCTGACGATTTTTTTTTCTCCTTATTCTCTTGCTTCAGACTCAGCACCTTTCTAGCATTAGAGGGACATAGTGGGCATGGGGGGAAAACTAAAAGCCGGAGTCAGCATTCCCTATCCACTACTTTTCTAAAATCAAGTTAGGATTTTTTTTTCTTCTTGGTAGCAGGGACAAAACTCATGGAGTACAGCTGTACTGTACAATGAGGTGCCTTTCCGGGATCTCTGGACTGGCTGCTGCACTCCACCCAGGGTAATAGTCTAAGCAAAGCAAAATGCTACTCAATCCCAAATCACTTTTTGTGCCCACAGCTTAACTTGGAGTTCCTCCTCTGAAATACTTATCCGTTGTGGCTGAGGCTTGGAACGCTTCAAACTGGTGTCATTACCGAAGCTGAATAAAATGTGCCACTGGACTTCCCAGCGCCTGGAGGAATACCGCGTCCTTGCAGGTCCGTGGCAGTCGCCCGGCCACGTCGATGGGGAGACTGCGGCTGCTTTCGGCCCCTTCCTGGCAGCGCTGAGCTGACTGGCCTCGCAGGATGGTTTTTCCACGAGGTGCGGCGTACGCAGTGCCCGGGCTGGCCGGTGCCGTGCCCTTGCTGGCTGGGAAGCTTGGCTGCTCGTGGCCGGCGCTGCCGCGCTGTGCAGCACGGGGAGGGAGATTGCAGCAGCCGGGACGCACTGGGGCACGGCGGTGCTGGCGGCACGACGCTGAAGGCGCTTTTTCTGCACGGAGTAGAAGAGATTGGACAAGCAGGCTGCGCTTTCACTTTAGATTAGTATTTTGTAGAGCACTTAGTTATGTCCCGTCCTGGACTTAACTAGTCTGACCTTGTGTGTATCCCAGACCGTGGCGTTTCACCCAGAAATCCCTGTATTAACCCAACAATTCTAGCCTAATCTGATTTTGCTCAGGAGAGACAAAAGAGACACTAATTCCCGAGGTCTCTCCACAAACAGATGACGGATCAGGTGAGAGGTACTTAAGCGTTCCTAAGAGAGCAGCATTTCCCATGTTGCAGTGGTAGAGGACTCCGGGGGAGGATTTATTCTCCCATCTGTCCTGGCGTAAGAAGTATTCCTGACCCTAGCTCTGGTGACCAGCAGTGACCTTCAGCATGACAAACCAGCCAGACCTCTTAGGAAAAAAGGACTGCATATTACAGTCAGATTACAGTCAGACTCAGCCTGTTGCAAAATGCTGAGCGACGTTTCGGAGCGAAGCACCCGTGCCCCTCAGATCCCTCCCCACCAATATCTTTAGCCGTGACAATTACGTTTAACAGCAGCAAATCTTCCCTGGTCCTGGCAGCCAACTGCTGGAGCTCTGAAATATAAGATCTAGCTATAAGGGTTTATTAACATAGGGCTGCGAGTGGTAGGGACATGCTGAGGGAGATGAAGGCAATTGCATGAAGTAATGAGCTAAGTGGAGCATTTGCAGGTTCCCGTCTAGACAGGGGGATCGCAACTAAGCAGCTGGGATGCTCTGTGCGCAGAGGCCATGGAAAATCTCCCCAAAACTTTATTTAAAACGTATTTTCCAAAAAATGTTTTTTAACCTCATTTTGAAGTCTGGAAAGTCAGGCAGTTGTATATTATATTGCCCACCGTGTCCATCTCGGTGAAACCGTTCAAGACTTTAGCCTCTGTGGCAGCAAGGTGCCTCAACTTTCAGCTCTCGGATCTTGTTACACCCTTAAATCAGTAATGAAACCCCATTTGCGTATCGTCGGATGCTAGCTATCTACACTGAGCGTTCAGATTGCGGCTTGGTTGTCAGTTTGAGAAAATGAGGAGACGGAGCATCCTGTGCCTCATGTCTTAAGGCTACTTAAACAGCCTCCGTGCTGTTTCACTGTTAGTGGAAAGACCCATTTTGTAGACGCCTTTTCTTCTTAAGCTAGTCCCTGTTCAGTTAAAGAAAACGAAGCAAATCACAGTGGTCTTGGCTGCAACCCTCTTTCCCATTCCCGTGCTGTTTAAGAATATCCTACCATCCGTGCCTCCTGCTTCACCATAAAACATGCTACAGTAGGCAATGGATGTGATGACAATATTTTGTGGGCCAGACGCTGAAGTCATGCTGCTCTTGCAGGTTTTCACAGCTTCGAGCCCCTTGGATGGTAGAAGCTGCTGCAGTGCCTGGCCAAATCTGTGGGGCTCCCCCCCTTCCTTGGGGGGAAGGAACTAATGATCTCAATGGACAGAAGATCCTGCAGTTCAGTGGGGTCCCTGTTTAAGCCACTGATCCGGGAGTGGAAATTCTGTGTTCCCAGTTATTTTAGAAGAGCCGCTCTTGCAGGATGAGGTTGCCAAGTGTTTGAGCACTTTAATTATCATGCTGTAATTCCATCTGCCACCTTAATGAAGAGGATGTCTTGAGGTGCTATCTGCTTTCTTCCTCTTTTTGCATGTCATGGGCTGATACACAAACGTTTGCATTTTTGGCCTTCTTGATTTTTAGGTTTTTCTCTTAAAACCAGAAGAGAGACTGTATGACAGTACAGTAAGTCATGATTCCCGTCAGGGTAGAATTTGCACAGCTGCCAAAATGAGGTTCGGGTATTTTACTAGGTGATACAAAATAAATGTTTAATTCATAGTGCATAACACTTTAAATAAATATCACTTGGTCACCATCTAATGAGGATGTGTTTGACCGTTGACACCTCGTATTCTGGATGTAGTTTCCCTAGCTAGTTTATATAGCAGTCTGTACATTTTTAGAAAAAAATAACCTTCAAAATACAATTCATTCAATCTTCTCTAAAATAAATTTTCAGTTTAATATCAAGTTTTAAATCCTAGATTTAAGTTGCTGCTAGAAGGAGGCCTCCGGGATTAAAACTGGTTTTATACAGCAATAAATTGCGATTTCATATACTAGATGGCAGCGACATTTAGCTACTGTGTACTCTTAACTTAAAACCGTGGTGTTCGTCCTCCTTTTCCCCTTGTTGACATACTATCTCCTTATTCAGGGCGTCCGTGCTGCGCTGCATCCGCCTGCGTTCGCGTTCCCTAGAGGTTTAGCCCTTGCGTAAGGGGGGAAGGAGTTATTTAACTTCTGTGGAGCCTGACGGCGCGAAGGAAGCAGAAGTGTAGTTAGCTTTTAGTTTCCCTCAGTAAACAGGCTGCTGGGTCTCCCTCCTTTTTGTCCGATAACCAGCTCCGTTCCTTGGACGAGCCAGCAGGAGAGCAAAGAGGAAAATAACTGTGAACGTTGAAACTGCCGCAGAAAGGCTCCGGCCGCTGCTCCTTGCGACAAGTGCGAGGGCGAAGCGGAGCAGAAGGAAAATGCGACCGCAGCCACTGTAAATACGGATTTCCTAGGCAAACACGGATTTGTGCAGTGCACATCTCTCCCACTGAAGCTGCTATTTGTTACCGGTGTAAGGAGTCCCTTTTGCTACGCCAGCGGTTGTTTCTAGTTTTGCTTTTCCCCTTTGCTTGAGGATGAAATCTCGCTAATCTTGAGCAACCCTAGGCTTGCCTGTACATTGCTTGTTGAGGCATGGCGACTTAACTGAGGCGTTATCGAATTGGTGTTGTGCCCTCTCTTTCTGGGGAGAGAAGGGGAGAAGTTAAGCTCAAATGAAGGGAAGAGGTAGCGCTGGGGCAGCTGCGAGGGCTCCCTATGCGGCTGCGAGCTCCTACGTTTCTACGGGCTCCCCCGTTTCACGTCCTCAGTGGGACCCACGGGATGCTCACGACTACTTGACTATTTCAGTTCTGCGAAGGAGGGTTTTGCCTGTGTGATAATGCAGCTCTTTCTCCCGAATTCTGCGCTGTCGGCCGCCTCCCAGATTGCGTTTCCGAAGGGGCTGAAGCCGTTTCGCTCGCTCTTGCGGGGATGACTTTCCCCATCCTGCCGAGGGAACCTGCTCAGTGCTTGCGAGCATTGCTGCCCCGTCTTCAGTCGCAGTTGTTTCTAATGCTGTGTCGGTGCCAGGACTTAAACATCAGGGAAACCAGAATGTTTGCACTGTGAGCTAATCTGCCCTTTAAAGATGTTAGATAATGTAATAAAATAGCTCAGTGGTGCATTGCAATTACCTTTTGCATTTCATCATGCTCCTAAAATTTTTGTCTTCTGAAACGGGAACTATATTTTTAGTGTAGTGCAATCAAAAATGTCTGGCCAAGAACCTGATATAGTACCTAGGAAAATGGAAATATTCCTTTAAATGTCTTCCAGAGCTGTGGTTTCCTCTGAGTATTAAACTCCATTTGTTACGTCCTGATTACATACTTTGGTCTGGGTTATATATGGCTTGGATTTATAATTCTTGCTATGGACAGTTTGATCTCCTCCTTGTTTTTGTAATAACAAAAAACACAATTTAGACTTTCAGTTTAGCATGATGTAAGCTTTATTATTTAATGGGCAAGAGAATAAAGATTACATTCTTTTGTTTGCCACTGAGGCTTACCGATTATTGTTTTTTTCTTCATGGCTGTGACCAAAAGATTTGTGCCATTAAAGCTCTGACCATTATGTCAGTGTAATGGTTTCTCTAACTTGCAAGTGAGAAAAGAAACCGAATGCAGAGCCGGCTCGTTCACCAGTGCAGTGAGTTAGACATCCTCTGGTGCTGAGATCAAAGGCCAGCTGCTATGAGCGGAGTTCAGCAGTGGCATGAGTTGGTGCATCCCTTGTGAACCTGCATCTTGGTGAGTTCACGCAGGACTGCTTGTGTCTTTTTGCAGCCCTCAAGGCCCAACTTCCTAGCAGTAGTCCCAAGCGCTCTGATAAACTACCTGCTGATATTCTTCTCTGCCCTTCTCAAGTCTTCACTATACCTCTTTCCCTGTAAAGACATTTCCAGCCTGGTGTTTATCACACGAGCTTGCTCTCTGGCATGGTCTCTGCGCAGAGCTGTGTGACGGTGCCCTGCAGCTCATGAAGCTCCAGCTGCCTCCACGTGTGAGGAACCTGCTGGTCCATGAACCACCGCAAACTTCGTCCGTGGCCTGTCTAGTTGCTCTGCTCCCTAACGTAAAGCAAAGCCAGAGCAGAACAGACCAGCTCCGTAAAGAGACGCCCTTTCAAGACAACTTCTAGTCCCAGCTGGTCCCAAGAGGGAGCTGTCTGAAGGGTGAAGATCAGAAGGGTGTTTGAGATTGGTTTCTTTCTTTTGCGTGTGTTTTTTTGAGGTTATGGGTTTCTTTGCTTTCCCAATGTATTTTAACAGTTTCATTAAATGTAACCTCTCCATTTTGTCAGTCAGGTGATTTTTTTCCCATTCGTAGTGGACAGAAAAGCTGCAGCACAGAAAAAACCTATGGGGAGTCCTGGAGGCTGGGGTTGCAGTGCAAGGAACGCTTGCCTTGTCCTACTTCTAGACTTGCCGCAAGTAACGCGCTGTATCTGCTAAGGTTAAATCAGTGAAGTTGGGGGTCGTAAAATCCAGCCAGCGCTCTTCCTTGCTGCTGGGGAGAGCGGTGCTTGGAATGAAGGGAAGGCGGCAGCAGGCAGTTGCGGGAATGGTGAGTCTTTGGGGTTTGACCACATCACTTCAATTCCAGCTTTAAAACCTCCTCCTTAGAAATCCTCCGACTGTGAAATCCCGGACCCCAAAGCAGGTACTACCTTTTGTTGATAATCAACGTAAAACAGTGAACAACGCAGCGTGTCATGTGAATCAAATGTGCCTGTTTGACTCCTTCCCCGTCATAAGTAAGGCGAAGAAGTATCCTTTCCGAGTTAACGAATTTAGGGGAGTTTGTGCATGATATCTTTTAATGTGCTTCAAATTAGTTTTGGTGCTTTATTTCGTAGGCTTCGTTAAGCTTGTGGTCTGACCGTATTGTGGTAGTAAACTCCTAGCAATTTACTGAGTACTAGTTTTAATATCCGGATATAGATTTCTTCAATATCCTGCAATGCATTTTTCAGTGCTTTTCTGGATAATGCTAATACTAAACAGTCTGTGATGCACCAGGCCCCCAAGCTACATCTCAAGGTTAGCATAATGCTTTCCATCTTTCGTCTTCGCGCAGCAGACTGCCGTTTGTTTTGCGCTGGGGTTTAGGACATACAGTACCAGAAAGGAGCATCTTGCTTAGAAAGGGATCTGAGAAGATCCGGCGATACTGCCAGCTTGCCTCAATTAGCCCGTCGTGGTGCCTCCTCCCTTCGCCGCTGCCTTTGCCCATCCTTTTATCCTCTCTCTTTCTGTCTATGGGAAGCGTCAGGACAGTGCACGGGGCAAACTTCGCTCCGGGACAGAGGGTCGTTATTCACTGATGAGTATTGAAGCAGTTCTGGGCCAGGTGTAGATTTGCCTTCTCAAAACAGAAAAATCCTTTGGACGTATTGCTGTCGCCTTAAAAAGAAAAAAGAAAACCATCCCCTCAGGCGTTTGACAGTAGGCCAGACCTCAGAGGACAGCTGAAGAAAGCGAGACAGGTTGCTAACATCTGTTACGGTGGGTGGATTTTATTTGACTTTGGCGTTCTCATCAAGGCGAGGCGCAGGCAAGGTTTGAGGCCAAGCGTGGTGTGTCCGTTGCCCTGCTGGCTGTTTGATAAAAAGCAGTGATCGGCCAAACCGCCATGAAGCGAGGCGTGAGAGCGCTGCGGTTCGCTCGCGGCTCTTTGTGCAGCCTTCAAGGATCGGCGTCCCAAATTAGCTTGTTGCTAAAGAACACGTCTTTGCTGTCCTTGATGGGGATGAGATTGTTCCTCCCACTCTGAGCTGTCTGGATGCCTCTAGGCCCTGCCAGAGGAGCTGTATTTGATCGTACTGGTATTTTCGGATGCAAATACCCTGTCGCTGCCCACCTTGCTTTCTTACGTAAGGTTCCTGCCCCCGCAGCTGAGTCAGCAACGTGGACATGTGCGTCTGCGCCAAGAGCTGAGCCTACTGGCACCAGCTCGCTCTCGCGAGCGGCTTTAAGCCTGGGTGTCAGCGGTGAGTTAGCAGCACACCTATTTGCTCTCTGGGTTCATGTCAGAGCCCTTATTAGCTCCAGCTTGAAACCACACGGAGCTCGGTAATAACTTGCAGCCCAGGTGATATAAGTCTATCATCATCTCACAAGAGTAATAAGGCGAACGTAGCAGAAAGCAGCGCTGTGTGTCCCTCTGAAAGCCCTATTGAAGGGCGCAAGTGGCCGTGACGCAGTGGGACAGCTGGGGAGCGCGGTCCCCGGCCGTCCACCCTGCCCCTCCTGGACCCAGGGCCGGTTTGCCGCTGAACCGCGACGATTCATAGCGCCCCGAGGAAATGAGGACCCGTCTCAGTGCAGCTTTCAACTGTCAGGCTGTAAATTGTCTTGGTTCAGGAGTAACTTCAAAGCAGCCCTGCCTTCCGGCAGCAAGGAGAAGTCTTGTTGGCAGACCATAGCAGTCATTTGCTATTCATGAGTCAGTCCCAAATCCCTGAAATGTCCTTGATCCACAACTAAAAATGGGTCATAAGAAGACAAGGCATCGCTGTCTGGTGAGCGAGGCTATGAACTCCAGCAGCCTTCTCCATCTGTTGGCAAAAGCTGTTTTTGCTGTGTCGATGACGGCTTTTCAGCCTGCTCTCCCCTTCCTCCCGTTGTCTTCCGCAGCATCAAACACCCCCAAAGCTTCCCGAGCAATGGGACTTCGCGACGCAGCGGCCAAACCGGCTCAGACAATCTCTGTTTCCCTGCACTTTCTGTTTCCCCGGTCTCCCTGATGAGTAAAAAGTGTGGAGGGGGTACGGGAAAGCCGCAAATGCAGATGTCGGCATTCCTCAAAGCAGCAAATCCAGAGGAGCCCTCGGCTGCCAGGGGGAGGGGAGGGACAGAAAGCAGCAGCCGGGGGCGAGAGCAGGCTCCCGGGGTGCCAGCCGGCCACGGAGCAGGGAGCCGCCGGGGCTGCGTGCAGCGGGCACCAGCTCCGGAGCAGGGGCCGCGCTCCCGAAACCACGTGCATGGCCTGTCCTCCAGCTCAGGAGCAGAGCAGGGAGGAAAACCCTAGGAAGCAACCAGCAGCTCTTCGTGTTTGTGGAGCTAATGCTCGATCAAGAGAGAGCTCGGGGTGTTGGGCCCATGGCAAATCCTGTCCTTCACAAAGCTGGTGAACATCTGAGGCAGTCTCATTTTTCTTGCTTTCCATTTTTAATGGTGGCTAACGCGTTTTCATTCGGCAGAACTGGCTTTATTGGTATCCTCACCTCCTGCTTTAATTTAGGGCATTACAAAAGCAGCGGCTGAATAATCTCTTGTCAAAGCTAAATTATAGGTGTCGTACATCAGCGAAGACTAAACACGCCAGCTCAGAGGTGAGCCCGGTGCTTTCGCAGACTGTGTGTAATGCAAGAGGCACTCGCTCGCAGCGCGCAGCAGAGTTACGCTGTTCGTTGCTCTTCCAAACTGTGCCAGACAGCAAACGTCCAGAAAAACCTCAGACCATATACAGTTAGCCAGCAACACTATGCGAAATCTTTAACCATATTTGAACTAATGGGCTAGCTTGGATACCGCAAGGAGGGAAATGCCAGTCTGCCTGACAGCTCGTTTTAATAATGAGAAAGTTGTTCCACTGACAGGAGGACAATAAAAGCTGTGGCTGCGCAGAAAGATGTTGCCTTTCCTGCAGTTCAGAGCATGCATGAAGCTGGGGGGGGGCAGGGGGTGGATGGCCTGGACCCAAACCTGGACGCCTGTGGCCGTGCTTTTTGCTTCTCCGTGTGGTTTGGAAGGTGCACCCCAGCATTTTTGACTCCTGCAAATCCTGTTGAAATGAGGCTAGAGTTTGTGTTAATAGATATTTTCTCCTAAGATGTAGCTTAGTTAAAATATGTTTCCTTGTGCTTCAGAGAAGCAAGTAATAAAAACAGGCAACCTTTGGAGTTAGAGCTAATCACGTGTGTTTTATGTGGCTTTTGACGTACGGGGCATGAAAGTCGAATTCTTCAGAGATCATCAGCCCCCTGCACGGACAGGCTTCCTCTGCTCATCCCCTCCTTGACTCCCTAGCCCTATCGTCTGTAACCGAACCACGGCATTGCGTGCATTTTAGATGGCAAAACGCTTCGAGGCAGAGACCTTGTTATCTTATGGCTTTGCCACTGCCACGTCTAAGCTGGACCCTTTCCGTATGGTTTCCAGTGATGAAACTGAGGGCAGATTTTGCTTTTAAATTCAGCACAAAATAGTGGGCAGGCTTAAAGGAACGATACGAGCGCAAGACTTTCGCAATCGTGGCATCTCAGCGTGGAAATTGCGTCGGCAGGAGCTGCGTTGCCACACCGTGCTCTTTACCATCGCCGCCTTCTGCAGCCGCATCGATCCCCGGCCAGGGCTCGGCTGCAGCGTTCTCATGGGTTGATTGAAGCATGTGGCTTCCCCACATAAAACAAGAGTCTGTGGCTTCATTTCCCTCCCCTGCTCTGAGCAATTAGTAAACAATGTTTTTGGCAAAAAATCTGCATGCGTCGAAAACGCACGCTTTGGAACAATGCAGCGCAGCTTTAGTGAATCCTGGAGGCTGTCGTCCCGGGCTGCTCCCCGTGGGGGACGAGTTGGGGGTTTAGTCCAGTCCCTCGTAGACGTGCTTCCAGCCAGCACCAGAATCAGTGGCCCTGGCCGAAAACCAAGATTGACTGGACACGAAGAACCGATCGGAGCGAACGGGCTGTTAGAAGGGGACCAACCAAATTATCGGTTTAACAAATGTTCAGTCTATACTGGGCAGCGGTACTGTGATATTTCGTAAGGAAGGGTATAGCTTGTTCTTTTCCACCACTCCAAAGAAAACACACCCTGATGTTCTTCTAAATTCAGTCCTGACTGTAGGAGAAGCAGCCAGAGGATTGCGGAGTGAGTTCCCACTTCATTTATCGCCGCTTCGGAGGGGCGTCCTTCTGCCGTCGGCCCCCGGCAGGAAACCGAAGGCTGCTGCGTGCTGCCCGGTCCCCTCCTCTTTGGACCAGGAACACCGTTCAGCTGGAGCCGGCCTGGGCGGCCAAAAGAGGCCGGCAGCCATGCCATGCCGAGCGGAGGAGATCGTATTCCCGCCTGGAACGGTTTCTGCTTTTGGGGGGCTGATGCATAATTCATTGCTGGCCCTGGTGCTTTACGCGCAGCCGCGGTGGGTCCTTCCGAGCTCCCCAAGCCGTCGGTGCGGCCGGGGAGCAGGGACACCGGGAACGGCGAGCAGCCTTTGCGCCGAGCTGAATTATTAACCAGTGCAGGGCTGACTGTGAGCTGGGGGGGCTTTCCAGCTCAGTCCACACTGGACCCCCGTCACCGAAAAATGGTTGCAAGAGCAGAGCTGCTGCGTGCCCTTTTCATTCAAGGGCCGTGGGTGTGAAACGACCGCACGTGGTGGGGGGGGGGTCTTTGGCGTTACCCTGAAAAAAACCTGCAATATTTAAGTGCCATGTTGGGGCATTTGTTGGACTCTAAGCTTGGAGGAAGGAGCATTACCTGCAGAGCTGTGTCATCTGGTTAGCGTGACAGTAACGCAGCTGTCACCTTTGCTCCGTTGTAATCCAGGCGACGCTGGCGAAGCACACGCGGAGCTGAGCATCGATGCAGCGTGTCCGCACTGGCAGGTCTCGGCAGACGTGAGCCTGCTTCGCCTTTGCTACCCCGACGCAGGAGCTGCACAGGGAAGGGGTGCGGGTGCACCCATGCTGGTGGGACAATTAGCTGCCGGGGCCTTAACGAAGGCTGGCCCCGTTGGCCCGGTGTGGCACGGGGTGCCGTCGGGCTCGAAGCGATGCGCCTGCCCGGTGTGATGAGTGCTTTGGACCTCTGCTAGCCCGCGTCTCCGCACTGCCCTTGTCTCAGGCTGTGGTCCTGCCCGCTCCCTCCCAAGGGTTCGCGTTGAGAGAGGCCAAGTGGATGGAATGAGCCCACTTCCAGAGCTTATTTAAATGCTGTTTTGTTTTTTGTGTTAGACATCCCCGCCAGCATAAGATGGTGTGCAGCTGCCATCTCCTAGGGACAGGTCACCACTGATTTGGAAGCGGCTAAGGTTTCGAAAGTGTGTCCTGAACAACGACCCTTTCTACAGCTGTTCTTCTGGCAGCGACGCAACATAGCAGCATCCATGAGAACTGCTGTTGTGGCAGCTGTGGAGAGGGCTTGCTAGCAGAGAAATGAGAAATCTAATATAGTCCTCGTTTTCTCTCAGTTTTGATTAGCTGATACTGATGCTACTGATAGAGAAGTGATTTTTTTTCCATTAGGTTGTCTGCGTGAAGCAGACAGATTTCAAAATGCAGTTATGAAAGGTGCTCCGTCACTTTGAGACTGACACTGTAAGGGATGTAGTTTTGACATACCAGCAGTTTGGCGGTTGGCTTTGTCTTGGTGATTTTATTCAGCATTCCTGGTTCCCGTCTCACCCCTTTCCCAAAGATCTGTGCCTGCCACCAGTCTTCACAAGGGATCAGAAACAGTGGGCATGCGTTGCTGCCCTAAAAAAGGAAGCCGTGTCCATTCTCATCTAAAACAGTGTTTAAGCTGGAAGTGCCAAAAGGTGAGTCTTGACAAATAATCTATTTTTAAAAATACCCCCTCTCCTCCTTTTTACACCTAGGAAGAACTGCAGCTGTCACAAGGTCAAATCTTTGCTTAATTAAATTCACAGCAACCTTCTGTGAAGGCTCAGAGAGATTTAGAGCTTTGCAGTAATGTGACTACCTTGATACTGTCCTTCAGCACAGGCCTGTTACCGTGACATCTCCATGCTGCCTGGGTGCCGCGTGCCTGCTCAGGGGCTGGTGTCCCCCGGCACGGCAAGCTGTGCCGGGACAACCCCTGGTGTGGGCAAGGCTGGAGGGGTTCAGTCCTGCAACCCGATCCACAGGGATCGATCCCTCCCTGGAGGTTCTCGCAGTCTCTGGTGTTAGCAAAGACCCAAAGACTTGGTCTGATGCTTGCTGTGATGTCCCTGCTGTCCCCGTGTACGTTTTACAGAGAAGCTACACTGCTTCCGCTTTATTTCTGACACCAAAGTGCCGTTGTGATGAACGCAGGTACCGAGGTTGCAGCTGAAGTTTCTCCATGCAGAGGGTTTGTCCTCCCCATGTCCAGCAGCAGAGGTCCTGTCGTGGTGCCTCTCACAAGTTGTGCTTGCTGTGCCAAGTGTTCGAGAGCCAGAAAGGGTCATCGTCCAGCGTGGCTCATAACTCTCAAACCGCTGGATGTGGAAAGTAGCTCCCAAACAGGAATCTTTGAATTCCATGAGCAAAAATATTTCTAAATGATTACATTATTGTCTCTTTAAAACACATGGTGGAAAATCACGCGGCAGTCCGGAAGAGATCTTCTCTTCTGTAGTCTCTGTGCAGAAGAGACTACATTCCTCCAGCTCTGTTGTTATCATCCAGAAAACATTTGCCAGGGTGTCAGAGGCTTTCTGCTCATCATCTGCAAGAACTACCCTCCAAGGTCATGTGCAGCTCCTCTGAAATCTTAACGCTTTGCATGAGAAAGAGCAGATACAGCCTTCCAAGGTTTCGGCTATTTCTTTCACGGCCCTGCTGAAAGTCATAATGAAAACCAAGTTTTTCTTGTACTCTGCCTGTACTGCAAAGTCTAAAAGCGTGGAGCTGCCAACAAGGAAAAGAAATCCCGAGACGCAGTATATTTGGTAGGAAAGTAATTTGGCATCATCCCTGAGTCTGGCCTTTAAATGAACAAATCCGTGGCAAGTCGCTTTATTCCTCTTTTCTCTTGGATCTGTGAAGGAGGCAGTCTCTCTCTGCTGGAGAGGGAGAGCTGAATCATTTGCCCCGTGGGTCAGAGCCTGAATTTGAGCAAGGGAGAGCTGTGTGTCAAACAGCAGTTTTCACCAGGGCTTATCATTTGGAAATTATGCTAGAAGCAAATTTTGAACACACTTTCTCAAGCAATAGCAATGATAATTAGTCATTAGCACCTATGATGCTCTGCTGCTTTAACAGCCGTAGGATAGAACATTTGTTAATATTTAGTGTTGTTTTCTTTGGTTTTGTTTCCATTAAATGAGAACCTTTTGGAAGCATAGCCCTCAATTGCAGCCAAATCTCCTAAGGTTTGCACAGTTGAATCTAAATATCTCAAAATGGCACACTTGTTTTAATCTGCTTACTCCTGAGGTACAGAATGCTTTTGGATTATGTTCTGGTTTATGCTTTAAAAACATATATCTGTATCTCTAGAGAAACAGTTACTTGCTCTGTGGAATGAATGATGGCATCTGCAGAGTCTGTGTATCAGATTGCCCAAGGAGAAGGATGTTAAACCAAATGAGCAACGAGCTCTTCAGAGAGTTGTATGTGATTGCACTAGTCTTTCCTCTTTACACAGCTGGCCTGATTCAACCTCTTCCCCTAATCCAAAATGTGGGAGACCTGAGGAACAATTCTTTGCTCCCCAGTTAAGAGGAACAGGATCCTGGATCCTGGCTTAGGCCAGGAGGAAAAAGCTTAGTTTAATGCAGGGCCAAAAAGAGGGAAGTTCTCTGCTTCTTAGCCAGAGGATCTCAGTTAGTTTTGAGGTGACATGGACTGTTCCCACTGTAGGTTCCTGGTAATGAGACCTTAAAATGAAGGTTGGAGGCGAGGTGCATGATGCCAGTTTTGGAGACAGATACATTTTGCAGGTTCTTTCCTTCCATTGCCAAGCTGGGAATTCGTTAAAGGCTATTTAGTTTGAGAAACTGTCAATGAATTTTTGAGCTTTTCTACTTGCTTGAATGAGAAAGGGTAGGGAGAAGGACAGCTGTTTAATTCAACAGTTGCATGGGACTGTTAATAAAAGATTAAACTGCAGCAGTAACCCTGCTAATTCTCAGATTCTTTAGAAATTCAATGACCTTGAGTTTGCTGCACTTGAAACTTGCCTTAGATACTTGGCTTCCTTTCTCACATACTTTGGAGAGAGGGGAGCAGTACACAAGGCACCGCGAGGCTCTTAAACGAAACAGGCCGTGTTTCACTCAGTGTAAGAGGAGGCAACCCTGTTGACAAAATAAACTTCTTGCTTAAGAGCATGTTTCAGATTATTTTCCTGGGAGGTCACAACCCACCACGGCCGGGCCTCCCTCTGCGTCCCGAGCAGCCTGCTGTGGAGGTGTTGGGTACCAGCCGCTTGGGGCGTCCGGCTGATTTTCTTGCCCCTCTGAGTTTCTAAAACAAGGCAGTTGAGGACCAGTGATACATCATTAAATGTGCACGAGAGAAGCAACCTGACGAAGGGATCGCAGCATTTAATTGTATTCGGGCATCGGAGCCCCAATGCTTCGCCTGTCGGCTCGGAGGGGAGGCTGATCTCCCACGGCCGAGTGATATTTCCTACGTCCTTTCCTGGAATGGCAATTGGAGAGGTTACAGGGATGAAAGAGCGGCCGAGTTCGCTGGAAATGAGTGTTTATCCATTATTTCCGCGTGTTTGTCTCCGCCGTAATAACTCTGCCCACGAGTCACTTCAGTCCTGTTGGTGCTTAGCCGTGGGATCGCACATAAAGCATCAGGATTTAAAATGGAAAGTTCATCACAAATAAGAGTACTTAATGCTTAGATTTGTATCCGGAAAGGTCACTGCAGTCTCCCCCTCCACCACAGCCAAATGGCGAACGCGTGAACGCTCGCCCCTCCCTTCAGGTTGGTCCACGGGTCTAACGTTTTCTCAAGGTGGAGACCCAGACAACCCATCGTCTGCGTTGGTTAATTGCTTCTAAGTGTCCGAGTCTTGTCAGCGCAGCTCCAATTACTTCGTTAGGCGACTGGGGATTTGGGCGCAAGGCAGCTTTCATTGCCCTTCAGCCACCCAACAGAAGCCACCCGGCAGCAGTACTCGTGTCCCCGCGTAGCTGCGTCCCTGGCGAGCGGCGCCGGGCGCTTTCGGGCCGGCCGAGGGCAGTCACGGACCTTCTTGCCGTGGAGCAGAACAACAGCCCCCCACCAGCCACGGAGAGCAACCTGCTCCCAGGTGAAGTACTCACGCGCTAGGTGACACGAGCCGTTTTTCTAGCTTTTAATCGGGCTGCCTTTGTATTTAAAGTACATCTTGGGCGTTTAGATGCCTGCCATGCAGCATGTCCTGTCCACGCTTGCTTTCCGTGAGCCTGGTGGAGCTGCGTTTTCCGGGCTGGGGCAGTACAATCTGGAGCTGTGAGAGAAAGCCCTCGGGGGCTGATCTGTGGCTGCGGGCCAGCTTCTGCATAAACCGGTCTTATTTTTTAAGTCCATTTTCTCCAGTACACTTTTTTTGGCCTGCAAAAGACTTCTTCATTTAAAGCGAAGAACATAACACTCTCTCTTTCAGTTGGTCTTTTGGACAGGAGCCAGCAGTGCCCACAACAGCTGTACCACAGTTTAAACATTCAGTCTCTAATGGTTTGGGGAACATTAGGGTTTTTAAGGCTTCGACAGGTCTAGAGTAAATAGTGGTCAATAAAGAGTAGCTCTTCTTTGTATCCCTGCGCTCTCAGCGCTCTGCGCTAGAAGAAAGCATGCTTAGAATATAATCGGTGCAAAATTAATATCCATGAAAGGCTCTTTTTTTTAAAGAATCCTGGAGAAACCTGTCTCTCTAAAAGCAGAGTTTGCATACGTGTTCACCTAGCAAGAATCTGGTGCTAGAGTCCGGGGAAGGTTTGCACGTAACGCCCGTTAGAGACGTGTACGTTCTGCACTTGGGTCACTCCGGAGCGTGCGCATGTTTAACGGCTGCTATATGGGAGGAACAAATGAATAACAGGTATCAGTTTGTCTGCCTTCTTCTCCCCCCATCACTATTAGTGACGGACACAAGAGGTAGTGGTACTTCTTCTTCTTCTCTGTGGTTTTCCGGTGTTGTGCGGAGTCAAACACCTGCGTGTGCTCCCAGGGAATATTTAACCCAGTGTCGGGGACCCAAAGGAGGTAGGTGCTGTGGGCAGCGGTGGGCGACAGCCAGGCGTTATCCGGGTCGTGAGCTACCTTGGTGCCTGGGACTGCGGCGAGCTGTCACATTGCAACGATCCAGCACGTCGCCTGGCCCCGTCCAAGCCCTGCCCTGGCACAGGAGCATCCCACGGGGCGTTGCTGCCGGAGGAACACGCTGCTCCGCTGGCGTCGAGCGAACGGAGGGAGCTGCTCCTTCTGCCAAGGATTTGCCCGCGGTGTCACAGACATGGACAAGAAAATGCAATCGATGTGAAGGAAACACCCACCAAACTGGGAAGGAAAGCGTGCGGGTGTCAGCACTGCAGGGCTGTGCCTGTGTCAACAGGCTCCTCAGCCCTTAAAGGGTTATATACATATATTTTTTGGCTATAAGTGACCTGCTGACCACTTAGACTTCAGTTACAGCACTTCATGCAACCATGCTGAGAGTTTGTAGGTCGTTATGCGCTCTGTAGGTGATTTATTAACCCCTTCTAAAGCTCTTCTGCAGGTTTAATGCTGAAGCGTGGTGGGCGCCAGTTCTTAAACGGAGAGTGAGGCTCGCAGGATGCTGGTGCTTGCCGTGGCTATTACCGCTGCTAAATGCAAGGAGACAGGAGTGGCGGAGGTAGGAGAGCGGGAAACGTCTTAGGAAAAATAATGGAAGTGCCAGCCTTGCAAGGCATTCTTCTGAAAAAACAGGATTATGTAAAAGTCTGGCTGCTCTTACTAATTGAGTGTAGCGTTGACTGGAGCAAATGGTTTGTTGCAGTCGTCGCCTTTTTGGCTGGCGCAAGGTGGCTGTTAATAGGTTTTTCTGTTTTAAATTGCCTTGGGTTGAAGCACCAGTAAAGTCTGGCTGAGATATTTATTTTCAGTTCGTTTCCCCAAGTTAGCCAGTTTTTGGAAAAGGAAAGAAGAATTATGAAAAGCTCTGAAGTTAGCCTGCGCTGTTATCAGATTATTCCTACATAGCAAGCCATTAAAAATACTCGTGTAAATATTATTTAGGAGAGTTTGTTAGGGGTTCATATCTTCACTTGCTTTCGGAAGTTTCATAACATTTTCCTAGCCATCGGTATCCTATTAAAAAAACTTTGTTGTGTAATCTAAAAGCCTTGCTGCTTCTTATGGTTTCTTCTTGTAGCTAATTCAGAATGCCCTAGAAGGGAATTTTGGAATAAAAAGCATTCAGGCTGCATGGTCTTGATTTTGTTTTCTTATAAATTCAAAACAAGGTTTGAAATTAAGTCCCATTGTCAATTTTCCTTTAAATAATAGTTCCCTAATGAAGTGTTTTTAAAGAATATTTATCTAACGTCACAGTGTTCTTTGGGAAGCTTGTACCTATGGTTGGATTGCAGTTAAAATGTTGAAATCTACGGCGTGTTACTGTACGCCTGGTTACTATATGCACTTAATACTTCTAGTGCTATAAATCTGCTGTGCTGCAGAAGATAGATCAGCGGAGGCTGCTTGGAGTAAAAATACATGCTTGGTCCTGTTTGAGGTCACCGCCATCCTCGAGCCCTGAGCAGAAACAGCGAGGTTCAAAGCAGACCAAAAAAAACTCTAGTGTTATTAGTAGAGGAAACAATATATGGTCACAAGTGAAACGGGAAGCGCAGACTGCGGGAGAGCGGGAGAACACTCTCCCGGAAAAGCACGAGGTTCGTGCAGTTTGGATGACCCTGCTGCACGTGGGATTAGACCAACTAACCTCTATCCATAGCACGCTTCTAAATCTTGCTTAACTGCTAAAGGGATATACGTCTTGACAGATGGCTCCTCTCTGATTTGCCAAGAGGCTGTAGCCAAGATGTTCTCCTTTGGCCACGTTACTGTACGATACCTAATAAGAGACAGTCGCTGGCCTGAATTGCTTGCAGACGTAAAAGGCGGCGTAAGCACCTAAGGGGAGAGCGGCAAAGAAGGGGAACTTGGGCAGGAATGGGGAAAAGGGGGGGGTTGTGATGACCCACGAATAAATGTGCTTTCTTTCCGAGTCCAGCTGAAATTCCTTCCTCCTTTGCAATTAATTGCATTTGTTCAGATTAAAATCCACGTGAGCAATTCCGAGTGTGTGCAGGTTGCTCCTGTGCCGTCCGCAGCGATGTGCTGCACTTCGGGTTTAAGTATGTGCACATCTGGTTTGTTACGATAGCGGCGATTAAATCCAGGTGTAAGTTTATCCCTTAGATTCAATGTCTGTTGACAATGATGGGAAAAATGCAATTGGAGGCCTAATAAAGTGGGGCTTCTGCTGGGTCTGTGCAGCTGGCATCACTTGCGCTAAGGGGTGTGTGTGTGATTTTCATTTTAGTGCTCCGCTTAATTGTTATCGCATTTAAGTTTGAGTCACTCTCGCCTGTGTTTTGGATTTTAGCTCTTTGCTAATTTTTAAAACCTTTTTTTGCATGCCTTATTGATGGTATTACCTATAGCAATTTCTGTGGCCAGTAACGTAGATTGGATCCTATAGGAAATGCAGCGGTAGCGTCTGCTGTTCTGGCAGGTTGATGGCATTTGTATTTCGACGCAGAATCAGCCTTTGATCTTCTAAAACGTCCACTGTCGAGGCTGGTATATAGCTTTGGACTTGGGATTTTGTTTTATTTTTTTCCAGCGAATTTCCCAAATTACCATCCTGGCTTGCACACACCTTTCATTGTATCAGCCACTGCCTGAGCTATGGAAAACTGTAAAGCCAGTTCGCCTACTTTGCTTAAGTTGTGGCTTTCCTCAGGGCTTCTGAATCTAATCTTAGCTTGCTATCTTGTTGTTCTGAAATAGCAATTTCCACCGTAAGGATGATTTTATGCTATCATACATATTTATACTGTATTACCTGGCATGGGGAACTGCTGCTAGTAATTTCACATCCATTTTATTTTCTGTTGACATTTCTAAAACTGACAGGGGAACTGTGGCATTTTTAAATCATTTTTCTATGGTAATGTGATACTTTGGAGAGCAAATTTAGCATCTTGGCTAAAACACTCCTCAAACTACACTTTTCATGTCTCTATGCTATAGGTTTAATGCCTGGACATCATTTGGGTGTAACAGAAAAGGTGTCACCGTACTTTTTTACTATGTAATTTCAGGAGGCAGGAGAATACTATGAGCTTTGTAATGAAAATTTCATGTTTTTTTTTTCCTGGTGGTGCTGTGTTTTTGTGAAAAAATGAGCTTATGATCTATTTGCTGCTCGGTTATTTGGATGATGGTGATATCTCTGGAATGGGCTGTAATAATTCGTGGTTGATGTTTCTTTCACCAGTTTACAATGAATAATCCCCTTAATTTCCGTGAATAGCAGCTGGTATTGCTACAACCTATGCCTAAGACCAAGAACGGCGTTATTCAGAAAGCCTCCTGGCCGTGCCGGCGAGGGGGAGCGGGGGGCTAACTTCCACAACTGCTGAAATCGTAGCCCTGCAGAGACGCTAACTTCTCCTTTCTCTCTTCTAGATGCAGCAGCTGTTTTATGAGAACTATGAGCAGAACAAAAAAGGCTACATCAGAGACCTTAGGAACAGCAAAATACACAGAGCTATAACGTTGCATCCTAATAAGAACCCACCGTACCAGTACAGACTTCACAGCTACATGTTGAGTCGCAAAATAGCAGAGCTTCGCCACCGGACTGTACAGCTGCACAGAGAAATTGTCCTGATGAGCAAATACAGCAATACAGAAATCCACAAGGACGACCTCCAGCTGGGGATGCCGCCCTCCTTCATGAGGTTCCAGCCACGGCACCGAGAGGAGATCCTGGAGTGGGAGTTTCTTACGGGGAAGTATTTGTATTCTGGGGCCGATGGACAGCCCCCTCGGAGGGGCATGGACTCTTCTCAGCGTGAAGCGTTGGATGACATCGTTATGCAGGTCATGGAAATGATCAACGCGAATGCTAAGACCCGGGGGAGGATCATAGACTTCAAGGAAATACAGTATGGCTATCGCAGAGTGAATCCTATGTATGGAGCGGAGTACGTTCTTGACTTGTTGCTTCTGTACAAAAAGCATAAGGGAAAGAAGATGACTGTCCCTGTCAGGAGGCATGCTTACTTGCAGCAGACCTTCAGCAAGATCCAGTTTATGGAGCACGAAGAGACGGATGCCAAGGAGCTGGCCAGCAAAATCAACCAGGATTCTGGATCTTTGTCTTTCCTCTCCAATTCACTGAAGATGTTTGTTCCATTCCAGCTCACCGGGTCAAAAGTGGAGAGGAAGGAACTCAAAGACAAGAAGATCAACATCCTAATTCCTCTCTCTGGACGCTTTGACATGTTTGCAAGGTTCATGGGGAATTTTGAAAAAACGTGCCTCATTCCGAATCAGAACGTCAAACTGGTTGTGCTGCTTTTCAATTCCAATTCGAACCCGGACAAAGCAAAGCAGATCGAGCTGATGAGAGATTACCGTTCCAAATACCCCAAGGCCGACATGCAGATCTTACCGGTGTCTGGGGAGTTCTCAAGGGCGCTGGCTCTGGAAGTCGGATCTTCTCAGTTTCAGAATGAGTCTTTACTCTTCTTCTGTGATGTTGACTTAGTGTTTACCACAGAATTTCTCCAGAGGTGTAGAGCCAATACGGTTTTGGGTCAACAAGTATACTTCCCGGTCATTTTTAGCCAGTACGATCCAAAGATTGTTTATAGTGGAAAAGTTCCTAGTGACAATCATTTTGCTTTCACCCAGAAAACAGGTTTCTGGAGGAACTATGGCTTTGGTATTACCTGTATTTACAAAGGCGATCTTCTTCGAGCAGGTGGCTTTGACGTCTCCATCCAAGGTTGGGGCCTTGAAGATGTAGACCTATTTAACAAAGTAATTCAAGCTGGCTTAAAAACTTTCCGAAGCCAAGAAATTGGAGTAGTCCATGTACATCATCCTGTTTTTTGTGACCCTAATCTTGATCCAAAACAATATAAAATGTGCTTGGGGTCCAAAGCTTCAACTTATGGGTCCACACAACAGCTGGCTGAACTATGGTTTGAAAAAAATGACCCAGGTTTTGGGAAAAGCAGTAATACTAATGGCTCAGTGAGGACAGCCTAATGTCCAGCTATGCTGGAAAAGACTTTTTTTTTAATTATCTAATTTATTTTTGGGAAAATGTTTTTTGATAGTTCACTTTTAAAAGACCACACAGGATATATTTTAGAAATCATCATTGTTTTCTTACAAAGAGCTCGTTTTGAGAAGAACAAGGCTGTTGATTTTTTTGTTGTTGTGTTTTTGTTTTTAAACAAAACTGTGATCAGTATTTGCCTTCAAACAGAAATTTGTTTAAGAATGATCTGACAGATCTGCAGAAGTCTGACTTGAATTAGAATTTCCTTACGAACAAAAGATTGTTTTCTACCTTTTCCGTTGCTGTCTTCGTTGCTAGGATTCTGTAAATTGGGACCTGAATGTTCAAGCAAAGTGACAAAACACTGTATCAAAATGTTTTGTTGTGACTGCAACGTTACAAAGAGTCTACTTATTGTTAAAAATAGCCATTATTTAAAAAAATTGCATTAGAACAAAACACATCAGTGTGGCAATGGTAAGGGTCTTAGCTGCAGAAGTTGTTCAAATGGCTGATTATTTCAGTTAAAAACATGCTTCTACTTCTTGTGGCCGGGCAACTTTAAGGGAAGGGAGGAAGTAAGCACAACCTGCTACCAGACTAGTCCTTGTAGAAATGTTTGTCTTTTATATTTGGTCCATATATGGATCTAATGTTTTAAGAATCCATGGTGGATTCTGTGTATTATTCTCAACCGCTGTCCGGGCTGGAGCTGAGACGACGTGGTAAAGAAAAGTTAAAGTGTAACGAGGGAAGGGCGAGGATGGGAAATGAGAATCTCCTGCAGCAAAGCAGCAGTACACAGTGGAAAATTAGAGATCCCTAGTAAAAATGCTGAAAATCTTATATACAAAGTGTACTGCATCTGATTGCATTAATTTTGTTCAGTCAGTTACATGATGTTAATGGGAACAATTATTACATTATTTGATTACTAGTTTTGTTTTGGGTTTTTTTTTCTGTATCTGATAGACCTTTAATTTATTTAATATCCATTGTTTTAGGTTCTTGACCTTTCCTTGAATATCTGTTAGTCATTTTAATATTTTATATATATATATATGTGTGTGTAAATATATATATATATATTAGGAATGTATTGCATCTTCTCACTGTTAAGGTAGTGTACGTCATACTTGCAGTAAATGATCTCCAAAGATTACTTTCTAAAGTATTTTTTCATGGATCTTTTTTTTTTCTCAAATTTCCTTAACATTTTTCGGAATGACTTACTTAAGTAAGCTTAGGAAATTTTTTGATACTATAAGAGGAACTGGGGATGGGGAGGCTGCAAACAAGCAAAGTACGATCCCTATGAATTAACACCTAGCGAGGTTACAGAAAATACACAAAATAAAGTGCCTTAAAGCCAGCTAAAGGGACCCCTTTCCACTGAGACGTCAGCAGTGAACAGAAATTGTCATTGAAGCAGATATAATATATCGGGACCTACCTACCTACCTGTAAATATCTTGCCCAGCAGGAACAAAAAATAAAAACCAGCGAACAGTATATTTTTCTATTGCCTCCTCCAGCGCCAGTTTGTGTCGTTGTGCTCGGTGCCGCTTTACCTGCTCTTGGGGAAGCGGAGGAGAGTGAAAGAAAGGATAAAAACCAGCGCTTAGGTTGTTGCCATGTTTGAGGGGATCTTATGGAGTAATCGCTATTCCAGTAGAAAAAAATACTCATTGTTTACACGTGTACGGAATATGAACTGCGACTAGTGTAGATTCGATGTCTTATAATGTTCATCGTTTTTTGGTGACAGTCCCAAGGATGTAGGTACTTGGATGGATACAGTGCATGGAAAAAAAGGTTTGTTTTTTTTTTTTAAAGACTTGCTTCTAAGATGCAATAAAGATTTTTTTTTTTTTTATTTGCAATCCGAGCTCCTCATGTCGTCCGCCTCGGTCCGGGTCTTTCCCCGCGGCGCAGGCGGGAGGGTGGACGGGCTTGGGGAGGGAAGCGAGGCAAAGAGCCGGGCTGGACCGCTGGGTCGTGCGTTGGCTCTGAGCCGCCCGCAGGCTGCCAGGGGGCCGGAGGGGGCTCGCGAGGTTCCCGCTGACGAGGTGGAAGGTGCTTCTGCTGTATTTATTAACATTTATGATTATGTAGGATTTTTTTTTTTTTTTTTTTTTTTTTAGCCCGTAACAGCTGGTAAAAGCAGAATGGAGAAAACTGTTTAATGAAAAGCACCCGTCTGGTATTAGATTTTTTGTTCAGTCATTGCAATTCCGATTCAATTACCAAATCTGTTCAAGGTGCATTAAAAGCATGTTTTACACCAAACACGGAGGCAAAACTTGAGGCCTCACATCTTAATTTACCACATATTTTACGGACTAGCAGCTTAAAAGTAATCATCTGTTTTAAAGTTAAATTTTGAAATCTAGCCCTCTGTGATAAAGTCTAACCTTATAAAAATCATTCCGTACTAAAATAACCCCTCTTTGCTGCCCAGGTCCCAAAGAACTGGGGCGGGTGGAAGCCACTGGCTGCCGCGCACTGAGCCACCTCTGGCAGCAGTTACTTGTGGCGCTGGAACGTTTCGTTTGCAGTTTACTCAATTCGCTCGGTTCGGAGGGAGGTTTACTTAATGCTGAGAAGCCAGGGAGCCCTGGAAAAGGACGGGAATATTTGTTCGCCTCCGGTCTGTAAAGGAAAGCGAGGTATGGGCAAAGGAGGCGCTGCCGTTGTTTGGAAACCTGGAAGAAGGAGGGGACCAAGGGCAGCTTGCTGGGTGTTGCCTGTCGAGACGCTTCTCCTGCTCAGCGCAACGGTTTAAATCACAAGACGCTTTTCTCCCCTTGTCCTTGTATTTAACGCCCGTGTCGCAGGCTGGGCCGACCTCGTGCGCTCTCAGCGCAGCGACGCTCCCGCCCAAGCCGAGCGGCGCAGAGGGGCGGACGCCGGCTTTAGCCCTTCTGCCCTGGCCCGGCCGCGGGGCTCCTCCGAGCCTGGACAGCCGAGCCGGCTCCGCTCGCTCCATTGCGGTTTGGGCTCGCAGGGGGGGGGGATTGAAACCCTCTGGGCTTATTTCTTTGCTCAAGAATAAACGGCAGCGTAAAGGGCCCGGCAAGGTGGAGGCCTGAGCCCGGGAAAGGCCGCTCGCTGCTTTTTGTGCCCTTAGTGCTCAGTGCCGCTCTTCACAGCGTAAATATTTATACGTGACTTTGCAGAGTCAGAGCCCGTGGAAGCATTTCAAGTTTTGGTCCTCTAGGCACAGCGGGTTTTTATTGCCCTAAAAATAAGTTACCAGCTTTATTCTCCAAGCAACCTCCCTGGACCTGGATATACGGTTCCTTTCAGCGCGATCAGCAAGAAAGCACTGCTAAAACCAAATCTGCTTAGTCTGGAGTTTTTGTTAAAGGTCTAACTTTACATTGCAAATTATTAGACTAAGTCGTTTTGCATGAATACTTGCTAAAAATATTCCACTTGCACAGCCAACCTCGCTCAAGAGCTTTCTGGAAAAAAAAACCTTTCAGAGACATTAAAAACCGACAGCTGCCTTTGGAGAGCAGCTCAGGCGTCTGCCGGCGGCAAGCACCTCGCGTCCGCGCTGCGCGCCTCGTCCTCCGCGGCGCGGCAGAGCTGCTTTCTGCGTTGTGTTCAGCTCGTCCGCGATGCTTCCCGCATTTGGAGCCCCTTTAAACAAATATTTTTGTACCCAGCTCCGTAATCGCTACAAAACTGTCCAAGCTCGGTGCCTAGAGTTTGGGAAACAGCGTTACTGCGTAGACTGGAGCAAATTCAGATTTTTTTCTCCCCTATTTGACTCCGAGGGCCGGCCATGGCTCGCGGGCAGCGTTGCAGGAGAGCTTTCAGGCGCCGCGGGATCAGGTGCTGGGCGCTCGGCCCGCGTCTCGTCGCCGCATCCTTGGCTTTCCCAGCCCCCCGTGCGGGAAGCCGCTTGCTCTCACGGTGTTTCTGCCCCAAGTGCCCCTATTTCTCGCCTGCGAACCCTCACCGGGGCTTTCCCAGGCGCAGGGAGCCAAGCGCGGCCCCTTCCGCGCCACAAAGCCCTCGGGCTTCATCAACTTGCAGTTACAGGGCTCGCGCAAAGGGCGCAGATTAAACCCGTTGCAGTAACTCGGTGAGAGAACCAACGTCCAAAGCAAACCCGCCGCCATGCACGGGAAGGGAAAAACGCCGCCTGCTTCCTGCTGCTGACTCCTCGCGGCGAGCGGGGAAGGAGCGACGGCGGCGCCGTGCGCTGGTCTCCGTCTCCTTGCTTGCGCCGCGCTGGCCCTGCTGCAGGGGGGGTCTCGAAAATGCGGTCCCAGGCAGGGGCTTGGCTTTTGCGTGTTGTTATTATACAGCAATTTGGGGGCTCCAGGGCAAGCAGTAATGTGCAAAGCGGGGTTGCAGGAGATGCTCGCGGGGCTCCTTGCACTGCTGCAAGCAAGGCGGCGCCCTCAGCAGCGCCGGGGAAATCACCCTGTTGGCAAGCAGCAGCAAAGAACAGAAAGGCGCCTTTGGCTATTGTTTTTTTAATTAATAGTAGTTCTAATATTTCCCTAACGTGCCGTTCCCAACACGCTGCCGGGATGGCTGGGGATTGCCAAACCCCAGCGATCGCTGCTGCCTGCAGCCGCCGGCGTGCGGGGTCGGGTGCACTGGTGGGATGCTGGCAGGATGCTGGCGATTTGCAGGTGCCCAAAGGGAGCTCTTGAGGAGGGCTGAGCCCCTCGCTGGCACCAAGCACCTGCAGATTTGGCTCGTGGCTAGTGGAAGCGTCGCCTGCTGGGTTTAGTAAAACATCTAACTATTCAAATATGCCATCACCACTATTAAAAATACACACACACACACACACACACACACAC
>NW_020447308.1:5311010-5392691 GCF_003343035.1 Apteryx rowi | reverse complement strand
GGGGGGGGTGATAGGGAGAGGGAGCCGATTTCCAAAGGCAAGAAGGGCTCGGGCCGAAAGAGCCGCGCGCGGTGCTGAATGGCCCCATTGTGCGCGGCGGCGCTGGGCAGGAGCGGGCTCATTCCTGCGGCAGCCGGCGGTGGCCCTGCCGCCTCGCTGGCCCCGCGCTGCCGGCGCCGCGCTTGCAGCAACGCCGCTCGGGGGCTGCGGGGGTCCGCGGAGCCCCCGGCCGGCTGCGGGTGCGGGTCGGCGCAGGAAGGAGCTCCCGGCGCCCAGCCCGCGGCCGGGGGGCCGGAGTGGGGACACGTGGTTCCCATTATTTGCCTTTTCCTAGGCCTGGTGCCCACAAATGAAAGAATACACTTGCAGAGATCAGGGGGAGGGAAAAGAGGGAAAAAAAAAAAAGAATTTAATGAAGAAATTGGTAGGCTCATCTATACCTTGATTCCACCATTAAATTCTACATGTACATAGCACATACATACTAACTAAAAAAGAAGAAACTGAACCAAACAACCCTCTTTGCAGGCAGGAGCTGCTGCCCCGGCCCTGTCCAGCCACGTCGGACGCGCAGCAGCAGCAGCAACGGGCCGCCGGCACAACGGGGCTTTTGTGCGGGCAGCGGCGGCTGCGCGGGCCACGCGATGAGGAGCGCTGCCACCACCGCCGCCGCCGCCGCGCCGCTTCCCCGCGAGCTGCTCCCAGCCCGAGCGCGGGGCCCCGCGCGGCACCTTGGCACAGCGAGGCCGTGGCTCAGTGGGAGCTGTTGGCCAGGCGCTGGCTCTCCACGGGCCGCGGAGCCGGCGAGCCGCTGCGCTCGCCCAGATGCTGAAACGCTGCGGCTTTTATACACGTATTTATTTCCCCCCCCGCCTCGCCTCCCAAAATAAACAGTGCCGTGCTGCGGTGCGGGCGGGCACTGAGCGCATCGTGCTGGCGGCAGGTGCCCGTCGCTGCACGCGGGGCGGCAGCGGGGTCCCGGCCGTGGCGCCGGCGCTGCCCCTTCCCGGCCGCGACGACGCGTGGTGCTGAGCATCTGGTCCCTCCAGGCGCCGTCCTCCCCGCACCACGGGCACTGCTTACTTAACGAAGCCTCGTGCTAATGAGGTTGCGGCTTTGCTGGGGGATTTAGCCCGGACTCCAGGGCGTTTGAGGTGACAACGTTCAGGCGCTCCATCGCCCACAGGGGCCCAGACTGATTTTTTCCAGCCCGGCCCGCCGCAGGTGCCAGGGGAGCGCCGGTTCGAGCCCACGCAGAGCCCGGCTGCGGAAGCGGTGCCCGAAGCAGTGCCTGGGCTGCTCCCCTAGCGAGCGGCGAGAAGGAGCCGTCCTGGTCGCTCCAGACTGGTTTTGCAAAGCAAACCTGAACGGAAGCACGAGCTGGCTCACAGCCCCTCCGGGGCCTGCAGGCTCGTGCGGGCAGCGATGCGCGCAGCACCACGCGGGCGGCGCGCGAGGGGCGTCTGGCCCGGGACGAGGGAGAACCCGGGTCTGCGTGGGAGGACTCGGCGCCGGTTTCCTCTGCAGCGGGGCTGGGCGCCCACCTTGCTGCTCCACAGCGGTGCCGGCGGTGGGACGAGTAAAGCCCCGTCCAGGTGCCACCGGGGGGGTGCAGACCGGACTGCGCGGCATGGCCAGCGCTCGGGAATGTCGCAGGACTGGCGGTAGGTGACGCAGTTTCAGGGAAATGCCGCTAATTAGTCTTGATGAAGGTAGAGCTATTTCATAGCCCAGAGCTCGGTGCGGGGAGGGAAGAGCGAAGCAGCGCTTCCCCGCCAGCCCGATCCAGGTGAAGCCCCTCCGCCCCGCTGGGCTCACCAGCAGCACGTGTGTTTTAACCAGCCGCTGCGGATCCCGAGCTCCGCAGGCACGCGGAGCCGGGCAGGCGCGGGATGCCACGGAGGTGCCAGCGACGCAGCGCCGTCGGGGGGAGGAATCGGTTTATTTTAAGATACACTTTGTGTCTGAAGAAGGGGTATTTTAGCAGCCTGCAACAGAAACGTGAACCACACGGTTAACCTGCCCACTCGGCCTCGGCCAGCCTTGCCGACGCGCAGAGTCCACACGAGTTTCTTGAGATAGAAAAAAAAAAAAAAGAAATTCCAACTGTACAACTTTTTACAGGGTGCTCAGCTGGGCTCGCTTTTTACACTGCTGTAGGCGCTTGGGATAACTAAGTGCAATTGTATTCAGAGCCAATACATCATTGTAGGCCACTAATGAAGATAAAATAAAAGCTGCCGGGAGCGGAAGCTGAACAGATAAACAGGCAATTTAAGCTTATTGTGTTCCTGATACTCCAGAGTTTACTTACCAAGAAAACCAGGAGTGGAGCAAGGCCAGTTTATGAGTTTTGCCGGTCACAGCGCTCCCTCCGCTCGCACAGGGACGCATCCACTCATCCGAGTGGCTTCACTTGGTCTCAGGCTCTATTTACAACTGACTCTGCAGCAGTGCAATTAAACAGCTCACTCGCTTACTGAGCTCGTGCAATGTCACCGGCAGGAGATTATTTTAGGATCTCGACAGTAACATGGTGCTGTAATAGCTTTTAGGAACCAGGAACGCAGTGGCCAGCCAAAGCTTATTGCTGGTTCTTCCACCTGGAGGGTCTCTACACAGCAGTCGCAATGGGGGCTGCCTGGCAAAGCTCCCCGGCTGCAGGCAGCAGCCCCGCAGCGCAGGATCCGGGTGCGTTTCCCCCCGGAGCAGGGCGGATCAGTGCCGCACCGCCGGCGGGACCCAGTGCGCCGGGGCTCCCAGGGAAGCACCCGCTGCAGTAACAGCGCTCTCCTGGCTGATACGCGCCGGGAAAGCAGCAGCGGCAGCCTGGACGTGCCAAAGGTGAGGAGGGCACTTAAAATGGGGAAAAAGGAAACTCCAAATAGAGCATGAAGGGAACTGCAGGAGCGCAGAGGGATCGCTCGCCCGCCTCCGGGCCTCGTCCCCGGCCCCGCTCCCGCCTGGGCTCTGCTTGGCTCCAGTCCCCGGTGGCCCTGCCTGGGGCTTCCCCGCCGGCACCCCGCAGGGCTCCTTAGCAGCAAAACTGGTGTGCGCCCCGACCCCCTCCGTCCCGGGGCCGTGCCACGGAGTCCGGGCGCGCTCGGAGCAGGACACCGCCGTCTTGCGCGGCGCCTCGCTTTCCAGTGCCACCGGCACTACCTCCTTTTCCGCATGCAGGTCTCCAGCCTTCCCAGCTCTTCGTAGGCCTGGTAGAAGACGTCAAAGTCTCTGGCGCTCCAGCCCCTCCAGACAGCCAGGCACCACTCGGTGTTTTCGTTCTCAAAGCAGCACACCACCGTGTCCTTTGCTACGAGAGCGGCATCCACCAGCGTCCTGCGAATGGAAGGGCAGAGCAGAGGCCGGCGTCAGGGCGAGCAGCCGCTGATCCGGCGGCGCCGCCTTCCCTCGCCAGCCAGCGGCGCTCCTTTTCCAAGCTGCAAATCGCCAGGCCGCCCCGCTGCGTGCAGGCCTCGCGGCCGGCGCCAGGGCACCGACAACGCGCGCCGGCAAAACTCTCCCACCCCAGCGAGCGGCGGGCTTGGACGAGGCCGGCACTAGCGACCGGTCTTTCGTCATTGTGTCCTGCCAGTAAAAGAGGGTGAGTCAGCGGCCGCCGTGCCTGAACCAGCCAGACTGCGAGGCAGCAAAGCAGGACGAGTCCGGAAGGGCCGGATCATCTTAACTCCATGCATAACTCTTCCCTAACGCTTCCCAAGCTAACGGGACCTGGGGATAATAAAAAGAGCATCCCACTCTCGTCTCGCTGTCGCTCAGTTAGTAAGTAGGGGGAATGCAAGGAGCACTTTGCTCTCCTGTTGCGTTTGCCCAGTGGTAAAACCCGATCATTTATAATCCTTAGCGCTGCGTAGCGTCCATGTGTTTGGACCAAAATAGTGCGATCTCAGACCGGCATTTAAATGATCAGCAGGAAACCGCCCCCATCCCTCTAGCAGCTATTTATTTACTTGGTCACTCGTTTGCCGTACGAAGCATTTTCAACGACCGTACGTAACCGCTCCCCCCTGCGTCCCAGGAACCGTCCCCGGCCCGTCGCTGCTGGCAGCACAAAGTGCTCATTTAGAGCCGGAGCTTCAACCTGATCCACGGGAATGCAGCCACAGGGCAGCGCCGGGCTCGGCCGTAAATACCCCGCTTGTTCTGAGCGCGGCCCGAGCCCGCCGCGCTGCAGGCAGCTCCCGCCGGGCGCCGCGAGCCCGCGCCCGCCCACGGCACAGCGCTCGTCGCGCCGCGCAGGACGCTCTTCCCTGCAGCGTGGCTGCGCGCTTGGGCGCTGGGATTTTGGGGGCCCGGATCGAGGCAGATCCCGCGCCATCGGCGCGGGACGAGGCCTCCCTGTGCACCCATCGCCAGCGACCGCCTCTCCTCCGACGGGGACCTCCTCCGACGGCGCCGGCAGCGCAGGGGAAGCTCCCCCCGAGCCCCCCCTCGGCCACCCCGTGCCCTCAGGCACCTGCAGACTGGTGGAGAAGGTGCTGCCTAGTTGAGCCTCACCCGTAGGGAGCCAGCTCCCCGGCCTTCAGCACGGCTATCACTCTGCCCCGCTGCGTGCCGGACTCCTTCTCCAGGCCGATCACGATGATATCCCCACCTCTCCTGGAACAGAAACGAGTGAGACGTCAGGCGTACTCAGCAATGGGGACAACAGACAGCTGAGGAAAACACAGGTTAACTATCCATCCCCTGTGCTACAACCCCTCCTCTCCGTATGGGACCTTCTGCTGGGAAGGGGCACCGCGATGCCACCAAGAGGCATCCTGCGGCCACTACAGTGAGTGCCCTTGTGACAGTCAAAACGGGATGCCCCACGGTCTCGGTGAAGCCCAGCTGCGGGGATGGGACTTGCCAGAGCTGCCGTGGGAGCGAGGAAGCTGCCTCTGTTCCTCGTTTCCTCAGCAGGTGGGGAAACAGGGCTTTTACTCTCACCACCCACTTTCTTGTTCCGCTGAAAACAAGCCCCGAAGACTTTAGATTTAGCCATTCCACCTGACACTAGATATCTCTAAAAAGCAGCAGAAAAGCTGATGTACCAGTGTACAGGGTGCATCGTTTCTTTATGTCAAGTTGACTCCTGGGCAGGTCTATCATACTGGGGACGCAAACGTTCCTGGATCTTCCACTGGCCCAGGCTCTTTTCACACTCAGCCCAGGAAGGTTTGCGATGAAGTTGCTTTACTGACCCACTTACCTGGGGATCCATATGAGGTCTTTGACCGGCAGAATCTTCACAGCTTGGAGAGGCTGCGTGTTGTCACCTGCAGGCATAGCATCATGGTCAGGGGAAGGCTTCAGTTCATGAAATTTGTCAGACTCCTCAAAATCTGTGGAAATGGGTGCACTAGAAGAGCTCGTGGGCGAGCTGGGCAGGCTGGAGAAGGACCGGGTTATCCTGTTAGGAGGCGAGGAGGAGTAGGAAGACACAGAGCAATAATCTGTGAGTGAGTCCTGATGGTTTAGGATCTGGGTGCCAACCTCCGGGCTGTAGATAATGCTCATATCCACCAGCGAGTTCCTCTCCAGCGCTTTGTGGTTTATCGGCGTGGTAGCTGGGATGGCTGCAAAAGGCTGCTGGATCGTAAACATGTCTCTGAGGGGGCTGCAGTCTCCGCAGAAGTAGCGCGCACACAGCTGGTAGGTGGTAACGTGATACATCACCAGGAAGTTGCTTTGATCGTCCAGACACCACACCACCTCCTCCCCGTGGCACTCRGAGTTGCACGCGATGGACGTGATCACCGAAGGGGGGCTGAAGGGCTCCAGCCTCCTGCTGATCTCCATGGTGGCGCAGCTGATGATGAGAATGCCGGGGCCGTTGCTGTACCACACCTCCGCTCCGCTGTGGGTTATCTCCATGGCCTTCACCGGGTACGGGTTCTGCCGGGGGTCGTCGTCGGGAATGTTGAATTTGGACCTGTTCGCCGTGTGGGAGCACAGGTAGGAGCAGCTGTCCCCTGGGATGCCATGCGCCACTGAAAACACCGCTACGAGTCCATCGGACAAGCCGGCCAGCACCACGTAGGAGTTCTGCAAGGAAGAGACGGCAGATTCGCTGTTCAGATTCTTTACTGCTGTTCAATACAAGAGTTTTCAATCCCAGGCCCTGGCTGCTTCTCCCAATCTTACAAGTAGCCTAATAATTTACCCTAAATCACTCAGTGATAACAGCAACATAAAAAGAAGTTATTACACACGAGCCGCTGCAGAGCCATACTCCTCTCACCCACTATCACCTCTCTCTTTACTGGCAAGGAAGGATAGAAGGACCTGGCAGCCTGCCCTGAAGGTTAACAAATTCAGGCTGGAATATGTTCAGAAACAGCCATCATGGTCCTAGGAATCCAGCTGTAGAAACCCGGCTCATTTCCAAAAAGGAGTAAAGCACAGCGCAGCTTTTGCTATCAGCGGGGCTAGGAGAGGAATGGAAGAAATGCAGGGGGACACGGAAAGACGGAGACGATCCTCAAGCGAACGAGGGCACACAGCAACGCTCCCCGTCCCACGTCCGCTGATTCAACAGCGCCGCTCCTCCCGAGGACACGCTCCTGCTCTGGGATTCCCGACAGCTTCCGGAGACCCCAGGAGCAGTGCAGCGGGGAATTCTGCAGGTCCTGACACAAGCTGCCCCTGCGGGGACAGACRGGTTGGCCGGGGGAAGGCACAGGAGCACTGCGCCTTGCAGAGCCCGACCCCGCACCGCTCCAGTGGACACCCCGGCAGCGCAAGGCTCCAGGGATGGACACGTGCCGCTCTGCGCGGGCCGAGGCCAGGTGTCGCAGCCTGGCGCGAGCCGGGGGCCAGCGAGACTGCTGCGGCCACCAGACTCCAGCTCCTGCAGCCCGAACGGAGCAAGCGCTGCCGAGCAGACGGGGATATGGGTCCCCTGGGAACAAAATTCCCCGCGACCCCCAGGCTTTACCAAACACTTCCCCATCTGCGAAGCAGATAAAACYGTACCTACCTCAAAGGCCTTTCTGTTTCCTCCCCACGGAGCAATGAATTCTTAAAAAAACCCTTTTGGCTGCTGCTGTTACAATCCGGATGGACTATGCAGAGCAAAGCTATCAACGTGCCCAAACGACAGTGCAGCGGACTTGATGCCACCTTGCCTGCGGCGGCCCCTTCCTGGCCGCGAGCTGTGTCCCCAGCGTGCCCGGGACACCGGTGACACTGCCTGCCCCRCAGGACCCGCTGGCACCCCTCGCTGCTCATACACCAACAGAAAACCTGCGCCCCGCCAGGGATCTGGGTTACGCCAGCCCCATAAGACAGCTCCCCGGCTCTTTAAGTCCATAGAGACCAAAATCAGCATCTTGAATTGAACTCAGATATCAAGGGGCAGATAGCACAGCGGTTAAGTATTAGTTTAGTGTTAATCTTGTTTGCAGGGCTCCTAAAGAGTTGGACAAAACCACATTATCTGCATGCAAAGTCTGAGTAAAACCATGAGTGTGCTGAGACCGTGTGACTAATTCAGATCACAGCAGAGTTTTACTGTAATGGGAAAAACTAGGGAAGCAAGTGGAAAGTTGTGAAACGGACTTGGACTTTTACTCTAACTCAGTGCTGTCCCAATTCTCTAACCACTAATTAAAAGAAACCCAAATGGCCTGCAGCGTTTGGTGCCATGTCCCTGCTGCCATGTGGATCTTGTGCAAAGCCTCCTGGATCTGGACTTGCCAGGGAGTTGCATCAGTAGGTTGGAACATGGCATGACGCTTTGCACAAGCTGGGATTTTTTTTTTTTTCTTGGAAAGGAGTTTGATTATTTAAAACAAGAAAACACAGCAGAACAGCCCGCACTTCTCTGGTGAAAATCATCCAACTTTTCCATACATACAAAGCGTTTCTTAGAAAATGAAAAATCTATATCGAAACGGGAACATCTGAAATCAAAAGGTCTAATTTCATCTTTTAAATGACCTACAGGAAATTATTGTCCATTTTCATTATCAGCCATGTTTTAAGAGGCCCGTGAGTTCCCTGATGCCTGGGCTACACTGCTAATGTACTTAAGCTGGCTTGCTTAAATGTAATGTGGGTATATCATCTCCAACTGTTCCTACCTCAACAGAAGACACTATTAAGCCTTCATAGTTCTTTGTGGTTTTCTCTCCTCTGATTTGAAAATGATGAATTATCCCAGCATAGTCTTCAGAAAAAATATTTTGATTTCCTTGATTAGTGTCAGCTACTGCAAAACAGAATCAAGGTTCCCTGTTGGATTTAATAGGCCAAATTCTCCCCGCGCAGGCAAATCAATGCTGTAATTGGCAGAGCCGCATCACTTATACCCACTCCGCTTTGCTAATGATGCTAACCCTGCCAAATCTCAGCCTGTCCTAGGATATCACAACAGAGGAAGCAAATTTGGAAGATATTTTGTGTGTAGAGGCTCTTATTACTCATATCCTTGGAGACCAGGACCTGCTTTATCCAGCCACTGATGTTATCTCCTTATTTGGGAAATGAGGAGCAAGTATTGCTGTCCTGATCCAACCACCCCCTCGCCAGCGACCTGCTTCTTCGAAGAGCGCTGCGAAGGCCACCGTCCCCGGGGCCGACTCGACGGGCTTTATTAGGTGCTGGCGAGGCAAAACCCTCCGAACCTGGGTAATAAAGCAGCGACCAAACGCAGGCAGGGCAGCAGCCTCCAGAAACCTTAAGTAACTTTCTCAGAATTCGTTTTCAACATTTCCGCTCCGCGAGGAGCCAAGAAAAACACGGCAGCAGAGCTGCATTGGAAGTCTCCGTCGAGCCAGGAGTCCCGCCGTGCCGGCGAGGAAGCCTCGGAGTGGGGCCGCGCCGCGCAGCACCCACCAGCCTGCGCCCCCGGCCGGGCCCGGCGCAAGGCTCGGCGCCGCCGGCGAGGCCGCCCCGAGCAGGTCATAACGCCCTCAGCACCGCAGCCTCGGTCCCGGCATCCCCTCCTTCCCGCAGGGCTGGCACCGGACACCGCGGCAGGCTGCAGCCTTTAAATGCAGCTTTTGTTTTTGCCTGTTCCAGGTTGTTTTTTTCTTTTTTTCTGCAAGAGGCCAGAGCCTCGCACACCTTCACATTTCTCTTTTTCTCAAGGTTTCTTTGCAAGAATGCTGCAAGCCAATTAGAAAGCATCTTCTTTTGCTCTTTTTAACCTGCTTGCTTGCTTCTTTGTTCTTCTGAAAGGAAATTTATAGGGAATTTTGTTGTTTGCCAAAGGTGATGATACCAGTGACAGAAAATATCTACAAAAAGCTAAATTATACATGATTTTTCCTCAGAGGCCGAGTTTTGGATTCTGGGCCCCTCTCTGCTGCTCTTAAATTTCCATGATGCTTCTTTTGGATGAAAAGCCAAGCTCTGGAAATTATTTCTTTTGGATCAGGCTTCCCAAGGCGATTATAAAGAATTCCCCTTCCCAGCACCATGCCTCGGCAAGTCACCTCCCATCCCATCAGCTACATGGCTGTCTTCCTTGGGAAAGGCCGACGTTCCCATAGCGAGCCTCTCTCTCCTCCACCAGACAATAATAGCTATTCAATAACTTTGCTATAACTCACTGCTCTGCACAGCGAGTTTGACAAGTGTAACTTCGGCCTTTCCACTTAGCTTTTCTGGAAGAACTGGCTGTTTCGAAAAACGGTTGCGTTTCTTGCCAACCTGCTCTGCACATCCCCATGGCTGCTGGTGTGGCCATTTCACTGCCAAATTCATTCATAGAAAGGAGAGAGGAAAAAGTAAGTCCAATAAGCTAAGAAGGAGTGCGCCGAAGGGCTGTGGATTGCTGGAAGCTTGGGTAGGGTCGGGGGAGGAAGGGAGGTGTCTAGACTCAATATTCCTATTGTAGGGCCTGGCATTATTTATGACATTTCCTAGGCAAGCCACAAACTGAAAATAGAAACTAGGAGACATCAAGCCACTCATAAGCCCTGAGGAACGGCTGCAAAGCTGAAAGGGAAAGACTCGTTCCCCATCCTGGACAAAACCTCAGGCAGCACGACGAAGAAACTTGCCCTGCACATCAGAAATGAGGAGAAATGCTGCAGGTCTGGGAGCCAAAGCAAGCCAACACATCCAGCCTCCTGGCGGGTGAAATCCATCCCTGTGCCAACCTGAGCTCTGTGTCCTACTTCAGTCCTACTTACAGCATGGTTGGAAGTGAAGTGCTCCACCACTAACCATCTGCTAGTCTACGGCCTTGCAGCAGTCTGACCAAACAAGCCAGAAAGGGACAGTAACGCAGACCGGACACATGGCATAAAACAGCTCAGCTGCCACTCCGAAAACTGCTCCATATTGAGCTTTTAGACACATTACCAGTCTGCTGGCATTTGCAAAAACTACACAGCTACCAATAATGCTGGAACGTAATTATATGTTTTTATTCCAGGTGGCTGTAAGCAAACCGGAGGTAATTTAGCCAGAAAACAGTTTTTATACATCTCCCAAGACTCGCCCGCAATAGGCAGTAATGTCAGATTTCTCTTGCCAATAGCTGGATGTGAGCACTTCCAGAACCAGACAGATAGTATACAACTTTTGTCATTACCCATAGGAGGCAGTTCTTGGGCTGCCTGTTATCTAAATGTTTTCATCCAAAAATAAAGGGAAGTGTGGCTAAGCACAGATAACATTTAAAGATGATTACGCACACAAATAACAGCATGCACACACACCAGGAAAGGAGTGGGTACGAGAGCTAGGATAAACTCAAGCCCTGCATCAGCAGTTAACAAATGTCTGCTCTAATTACTCATTCACGTCCCCTCTACTTTGCTTGATCAGACTAAACCTTCTCTTCCAGCGATGCGGAAACACAGCTGGAAAACTTCCTTGCTAAGGAACTGGATATATTTGGAGTGTTTTCCCAGCAGGTTTGGAAGTGCCAGCTCCGGTCCCCTGAGTCGGGTTCATGCCCACACCTCTGTCCTTTGCTCTGCTGGCAGAGGCACAGAGACCTGGAAACCCTCTCCTCGTGCTGCCAAATCGTTCCTGGGCATTGCAAAGTCCTTCAATGCCGGCTAGTGACAAGCAGCCCTAGCGCTGGCCGCCTGCCCCAGGAGCAGACAGCCTGGGTTTCACTAGGTCTCTTCTTACCTTTTTGACGACGGGCATGACTAGGAAGCAGCTCACGGTAGCGGGAGTGTCTAAGCCCTTCTGCGGCACCTTCAGAGGACACATGCCCTGCAGCCCGTACACAGAAATCTTCTGGTCCTGCCAAAGAGCACATAAAATCCCACAGATTTTAGCCATCTTTCATGATTTTCACATTTTGAGACCCAAGCAAAATCAAATTGGCTTCCCAAACAGTTTTTATTTGTATTTCTGGATATTCAGAGCCTCAGTTTTGTTTTGCTGGAGAGCATCTGCTGTGTCTGTGGGTGCAAAGAGGGTACTGCCTTCCCCTGAATAGCTATGGGTGATACATGCGCTATCCAAAAGATACCAAAACCACCACTACAGGAGTTTTATCACCGTGTCTAAAGCAACATTTGACATCCCTGACTCCACACAAATCTACTGGAACATGCCAGGACATTTGCCAAGGTAATTGAAACATGTATGTTATTTTGCATTAACCTGTCAATTCAAGTAAAGCTAATATTACTTTGTATGTGAAATTATACCTGCTCTACACCTTGTAAATCTACCAAACTGAAATAGAATATCCAATAGGGAGAATATCAACACATTTAATTTTGATCAAAAGGGTGGAAATAAAATGCTTTAAGATTTCTGAATTGTAATCTTTCTATACTTCTTTTTATGAAAAAATGTGAATATTTGAACTTAGTCTTGATTTGGGATGACAGGAAAAGTCAAAATATCTTACTCTCCTAAGGTGAAAAAAGATCTTAACTTTCACTAAATTCCAGCATCCATACTAGGGCCGAGCGAATTAACCAACACACATTATTCATTCAGCATGCACGGCCTTTTTGTCCTCTTTGAATTTTAGGAACATGCTTCAATTTGTTTTAGCTATTTTTTGTTTGCTTTGTGTCAAACAATTGCGTCAGAACCGTCTGACACTTAACACAGCCCTTTCTGGGGAGTAGACGGAGGCCGAGAGAGAKAAATCAGCCATGCTCACTCAGTCTTATCTTTTCAGCCACAGTTTTCCACGGTGAATAGAAAACTTGCGTACCCATTCCCACCAATTTTCAGGTCCCTCAGGCCTCTTGCAAAACCCCATCCTTAATGCATGGTTTCTCTCACTGCTTGCCGTTATCACTTACAGATAAGGACATTTACCAGATGAAACCCTCAGGACGGATATGCCACAACCTGGAGAGTTTCATCCTGGAAAGCCGAGATTCCCACGACCGCGTTGAACACCAGGAGGCACGATTTCGATCTAGATCTCGGCTAAATAACAGACGGAAACAATACACCAGGAGATGGCAGATGCAAAGTCAGGCTGCTCGTCCGAGACGCCCATTGCCTCAAACACTCTGGGCTTTACTAATTTAATAGGCTCTTGCTCGCGATTCGTGTCTCCCTTTGGCGGGGCAGCGAGGCGCAGGCGACGCTTACCTCCGTGGCAGCCCAGAGCGCGTTCTGAAATTTTAGCTGGCAGCACAGCTTCATTCCTGGGCAGCTCATCCTCTCCACTTCTATCACTCCTTTCTCAGGATTCACCACCGTGTAGTTTCTGAAAGGAGCAAATGCAGTTTGCTACGGCCAGCAGCTCGCTGCAAACCGCTACGGGACGGTACTCGGGGCATTTGGCCGGGCCGTGCTACGATCAGTGCTTGAGCCGGACACCGCAGATGGGGGCAATGCTGCAAGACTCACTGGCCTCCAAAAGCCTGTCGTAACGGGAGAGGAACCCAGCAATGCCCCTGCTCCTCCCCAGCGGGCAGATAGGCAACGGCCTCGGCGAAGACTGCAGCGAAACTATCTGACTTGGCACTGAAATGGATTCGGAGCACTTACACCGTCTGTTGCTATAATGCAGCTGTGAGACAAATCACTCCAGCTGAATGGCAGTAATTAAGAGCTGGGAGGTCTTAGCCCTTCTTCCTCGTTATAGTCTCAGGAGAATATGTGCTTATTCTCCAAGTGCGCTGCCTCAGTATTATCTTACTTCAGTGCTTATTCTAGGGCACAAACAAAACAGCACTGTTCTCTCAAGTAAGAGCAAAGATCTGTAACCTGATAAAATCATTTACAAATACGACTAATTCATACTTTTGTAACTAAAAGGATTGCATTTGTTATGAGTTTGGGGAAGTTTATTGGGTTTGGGTGTTTGAACAACTGGATATTCATGATCACATCTGTGAGCCCCAGATGTTTTACCAACTGTAGCACAAGCAATTACACATCCTGAAATCTGTCAGATATAAGCAATTTGTTATTCAGCAGTCTCCAGCAATTCAACTGTCCAGTCAGGAAGCAGATTCACTGAGATATATTGCTGTGAATATTTGGACAACATTCACGATTCAAAATACATCTGTGAGTCCCATGTGTCTCACCAGTTTTAGCACGAATAGTTATACTGTCTGCCCAGAATGACTGACCAGGCACCACAAATAGCAAAGCAAATAGTTCGTGGACAAATCACGTACCCTTCCCATTAGGTTAATGCTTACGAATAATGAATACATTAATATAAAATTCAGATCAGTTTGTGAATGGTTTCCAAATAAGAAGGGGGCTATAAAAATCCATAACAGCCATAAAAAGCCTGACTAGCCACAGGCCACATGTGGCTGAGCAAAATACCATAATCTCAGTCACAATTTAATAACATTTAAAGCTCATGCCTATTCAGTATAACACATTTTACTGGAAGCATACACTTGGATGCACAGGGACCTTCAGGCATGTGGCTAACGCCTGATGATTTCAATAGGATTTTAGCATGTGCTTAATTGCTTTGCAGAACAGAGATGGACCTGCAGTTTCAATTAGGAAAGGTTTAGTGTTAAATGGCCTCATTAGGAAAGGCAGAACACGTCTGTTCTCATGTGCAAATGCTTCATCCTGTGTGTGTGAATCATTACATTGCCCTAATCTTCTCCTCATATTAACTGAAGCAGAGTTAAGCTCATTAAATATCCTTTATAAAGCAACCACTGTTCCCAATTAAAGGAGTTTGGGAAAACACTGTTCAGTGTATCCTTGGCATTCATCCAAATTCACTTTCACCTTCTTTACCTCCATCCCAGTGGCATAAGCAAAGACACTGAAGATTTTTACATTAAAAGAAAGAAATGACCAATATGAGCCATCTAACCTGGTGTCTTCCTTCCCATCCCAGAACACCACAGTATATTCCTGTCCTTGGGAGCAGAAGAAGGAAGACTGCTTCCCGCAGGACAGCAGGTACATAAAAGTTGCAAAGGTAGGATCTTTCATCTGTCCTACCACAGAAGTGGCCAGTGGACGCTGTGGGGAAAGGAAAAGAAAAAGGCATACATCATACAGATACCTGGAAGTCCAGAACAAATAACAGATTCATCATAATCATTATTTACTAACATAGAGAGCCAGGAAACGGGACTTTTTAAATAAAAACTTCTGCTAGGTACTCAAATCTGCACCAAATTCTCCATGCAAATCCAATCTCATTGGCTCTTAGCATCCCTTGTATCCCAGACACCGAAGCTCAAACCTCTTCCTTACTTTCACAGTTTGGTCTGTTTTTCTCTTTAACATTTTATCCATGAATTTCTTCAGCTTTAAGAATTTAGGAAGCTGACCCAGTCTCATGGCACTGTCTAGCTATTTGCAAATTGAGCTGACCTTTGTGTGAAGCACAGGAGCTCTGAAACTCCACGGCAWAATTAACGACAAATACAATACAGCATAAGTCTTTTTGCATGTTTTAAACCCTTTTCTTATCCCCTGACATYACATTTTATAATCTCAGGGTTTCCAAGGTCTTTGTAGTTATATTCACAGCATGCTACTGTAGCTGTTTCTAGAAATTATAGGCGATGTCTCACTCTGGTGAAATCAATGGTCTAACTGCCACTGACATCAAGGGACCTTCGTGTCACTCCAGACATCTAAGGCCACCAGCCTGCCACTGTTTCATTCATAAAAGTTTAAGTCAATGGAAGTAAATGGGCACCACTCCAGTAACAGCTTCGGAGTTGCTCTGCTGCACCAGGAGAGATGGGGTGAAGAGGGCTGCCAGATTCCGTAGCTAAGTGCTCAGCAAACACTAGTCGTGAGGTTTGTCCCCTACCTTTTCTGGCTTAGTGTCCCAGCACTCCATCATGAGTGCCTGCATCCGGTATAGCTGCACCTCCTCCGGCTGCCCGAGGACAGGACGGATCCCTTTGGACAGCTTCTTCGCAATCTGGAGCTGGTGCTGTCCCAGCACGGGCCGCTGACCAGACAGCAGTTCATACAGCACCATCCCATACGAGAACATGTCAACCTAGAGCCAGTGCCAGAGAGAAAAGAGCAAACCTCCCTCTGCGGGCGCAATGGAGAGCGAGGAAAGCTGCGGTGTGAGAGCCAGTGCTGCCTGCCAGCGCCGCGGTTAGCGGGGAATTGAGGCCCGTGCAGCAAGCTGGCCCCCATGGCCATCGCCCAGGAGCTGCCCCCGCCGAAATGCCACAATTACCTTTTCATCATAGACTATGCGAGGCCTGATCTCAGGCGCTTGGTAGCCCGGCGTGCCTTCCACGCCAAGCGCGCCTTCGTGGAACGACTGCCGTGAGATCCCGTAGTCGGAGAGCTTGATGTTGATGTGCTCTTTGACGTCCAGGGACCATACCAAAATATTGTCTGACTTCAGGTCGCAGAAGATGATGTTCTTCTTGTGCAGGTAGGCAAGGCCCGTTATGATCTGGTATGCTATTTTGTGTGTCAGCATGTGCCCCAGCGGCACGAAGGAAGACCCTGCCGCAAAGGAACAGCCTGTCTGCAGTTCTTGTAATTGTAACAGCTGCTTTTTTTTCCCTCTTTCAAAGTCCAAAGTGATATCTAGCAACCTTTTAAAGCATCACTCACTGCTGCGATTTGTAATGACATTGCTCATGTTACTGTACACACGTCTGACAGTTCCATTAGACTCCTAAACCCTCGGGTGAAAATTACCGTTCAACTCAAAGCTGACACAAAGCCAAGGTGCCAAGAGGGTCAGCTGGCCTCACTCTGACTCGGAATTAGTGTCATTCATTTGACAGTGACAGAAATACAGCTGTCTATGAGAGAATTTAGAGCTCCAGACAGCCATCGGTAGGGGGGGGAGAACACAGAATTACATATGCAGCATTAAAGTGAGATGCAGTTCTTATTAATTGGCAGAGAAACTGAAAATTCAGGTTTCCAAAGTAGCTTTGAAAAGCCTGAGCATCAGTTTTGACTAGGTTCCCAAAGGCACAGCTTAAGAGCAATTTCATTCCTCTCGCTTCCCCTAGTCTGGAAAAAAAATCCCCTTCAGTAAATCAAACTGTAGTTTCAGCGTTGTTGACCATTTGTCACTGCTGTAGCTCAGGGAGTGAGTTCTCCCGGGCAGAGACCACGCTTTTACCTTTGGAGTTTTCAGATAGGACAGTGGTGAGGCTGCCCAGAGGGGCCAGCTCCAGGGCGAAGCACAGCGGGTGGATGCTGATCCCAATGAGGGAGACGATGCAGGGGTGCTGCAGCGAGTGGAGCATGCTGGCCTCCTGGCGAAACTCGGAGAAGTTCTTCATGGCGTCCATGGCTCTCAGGTGTTTCAGCATGGTATCTGGCAAGACACACAAACCCCTCCTTACTGCCCAGCTGAGAAGCCAAGTTAGAAACTCTTTGGACGTGAGCAATCACTGAGCAAATGCTGCAGGAGAAAGGCAGTATCCGAGGTTATGCCAACAGCAGGGCTTTGAATTGCATTTCCGTGCTGGTGCATATCACCTGGATGATTTTGGAAACCCCATGCTGTGCCTTTTAAAGCAGGGAYTCTCTGGCTGTGGATGTTACATTGCAGACCCTTCAGTGGAAGGAGTCTTCCTTCCCTTTCCCAGCTGCCTTGCCAGCATAGAGACCATTCACAGGACTTGTCCCTCTGCCACAGGCCACCAAAGGCTGCTCAGGCAAGTACCCCCATCAGTGCTGGTCTTCCTAAGAGGTACCTGTCACTGTGACAGCAGCTGGCCTCTTTCACAGCACAGGGGTTACTGCACCTTTCCCCTTCACTGACAAAAATGAGGTAAGCGAGGCACTTTCCCCATTCTTTCTGGCCACGGACTGACCCTGTGCTTGACACCAGGCACATGCAGCATGCGCGCCTGTCCCTGCCTGGAGGAGCTGCAGGCTGAGGAGGACTCCCCATTCCCTTTGTGTAGGTGATGGCACAGATGGAGTAAATGATTTATTCAAAGGCAGAGACCCACAAGTCCTTAGTACAAACCCATACAAATCCACGCTTCTCATTGCCAACTAGCTTGGGAACCAGAGGCGAAAGCTTGCCTCCCACCCCAGTCGAGGGCTCTGCCTTGGCACCCTGTGAGTCCACCCACTGACCTGCAGGACAGAAGCTTCCTGCACTGCCAGTGACCATCATCAGCATCTCTTACAAGTGCTTTTGTGAAGGACTCTTTAAGATCCATCCTCCTTCTCCACGAACACATGCCAATTTTGCTATATATTTCAAATCTGTATTTAAACAGGCATTGCCAGCACTTTGGAGAGCGAAGGCTCTTCAGTCCTAGCTTGTGAGCGCGGGCTGCGGAGCCGATGCCCAGACAAGGATTCTATGTACTGTACCTGCTGCCGAAGTAAGAGAACCCTTGCATTTTTTAATCTGAAATCTCTTCACGGCCACTGGTTTTCCTTGGTATCGTGCCCGATATATAACGGTCCCACTTCCACCCTGGCCAAGAACATTGTTTTCATTTTCGCTGTATTCCAGTTTGCTATTTTCCAGGAATAGTCTGCCAAAAAAGAGATTGGGGCTTTTTAATTAAAAGAAAAGTTTTAAAAGCACTGTAAATTTATGCATTTAATGTGATTTCCACTTTCACAGATCCCTAACAGGTTCTTGTCTTTTCTGCTGAGAGGACAGGATTACCTAAACTACTTTGGTCATCTCAAAGTACTCTAGCTCATGTTATACAGTAGACTTCTTGCAGAAAAAGCAAGTTGGGCAAACAAGCCAAAAAAGGCTTTTTAATTGAAGCAGTTTATCCTGCAAGAAACAAATATGATCTGGAAAGCGCATGAGCTCCCTTTCCAAGCAGATGACACAGGTACACAGATTTATTATATTTATCCGTATTAACYGGTTTTTGCTTCCTCTACCTCCCATTCCTCTCTCCTCTTCTGAGGCAGGACAGGATGTTTATGAACAGCCCCCTGCTCTGAGACCTGATTATTCAAACCAAATTACTGTTCCCAGGCTGCAATTCATCATTTCCCCACTCTTCCTCAGACTACTTTTACAGCCGTTCATACTTCAAGCACCTCCATTCGCCTTGCGCCAGTTAAATCTCTAGGAGATAACGCTCCGAGGAGGGCCGGCATGACGGGCCGCAGGGGCGTTTGCCCAGGACGACCATTAAAACCACTCCGAAAACGGAAGGGCGGCTGTTAACACTTTGCTTTGGCGGCCACACCAAACGTGCGGGCAGAGCAGAAAGCCCCGCCGGCAGCCGGCAGGACGCGGTTTGGTCTAGAGGTCTCGCAGCCCTGCACCGGCCCAAAGGCGTCTGAGACGGCGTGAGCTGGAAGGGACACAGGTCCGCTGTCCCGCGGGGGTCAGGAAGCCTCTCACTACATGCCAAGCAATAGCRGGTACACGAGGGAATTCCTCTGGCAAATGCAGTTCAGCAGCTTAAAGAGTTGGCAGGGCTGCTGCAGGGAGAGGAGAGCTGCTGCACCGCTCAGGACAGCCACTACCGCTCCATACGCGATGGCCTCAATCCCAGCGGGTACTCTCTAGTGGCAGCTACAMTAAATGCACTAACCTAAAGGCTTTTCAAAACGAAAGGTGATTTCAGTGCCCATCCAGCTGCGACACAACAGCAAACTGTTTTGCTGGTGCTGTATCAGAATATCCCATCTGGGGCATAACAGGGATCCCAGAAAGACTCCGACTACAGAAAACTCTGGCCAGACTACGCTATACTGGGCAATACAGGACAGTGATGGCTTTAAAAAGAGACTTTCACTTTGCACCACAGGGATCTCAGAGTCACCACAGAGTGATGTCTTGGATCGGCACACAGCAATTGCTGACGCAAGCGAGGAGTGAGGTTTGGGATGGATTGTCAGAGCCGGGATCAAGAGTGGATGAGTTTGTTCCTCTAGCAGAAATGACTTAGAAGAAAACCAAATGAATTATCTACGCACTGAAATTCAACCAAAGGCTGCCAAATAACATTACCTGGCAGGAAAATCTGTCATGAAAAGCTCTGGAACCAGCTCTTGGAGAGAAACAGGGACATCGGGGTGGTTCGGGCACGTGATGCAGTCCAGCTCTATGGCAGTGAGGACACAGTCCTCCATGTTGAAGTACTGCGCGTCCTCCACCTTCTCGCCGCACTCRTTCTGCTCCAGCCTGGAAGCGGCGCAGATGTGGCAGGGCACGTACTGCTCCATCAGCAGCGTGCCATCGCTCTCAGTGGCCGTGAGGGCTTAAAACCAAACAAGCAAACACATAACATAGTGCGCACAACTCCTAGCGCATTCAAATGTCTGCGGTCACTACCTGGATCCACCACCTGAAAACAGCCAGACGCATGAGCACAGCAGTTTATTCTAGCGTACTGACTGGGATAATTAAAAAGCTGTTTGCAAACGAGACACAGATAGCAGGGACAAGACTGAAGAGACAGTGCTGTTGATGTAACTTAATAGCCACCCTGCTTTGTTCACAGGCAATGCACAGGCTTGCAAAGAAAATACATTCAGGACCTGTAGAAATTTGAGGTACAGAAATAAAGAAGGGGAGGGAAGCTCCTACTACCTGGATGGCTTTCTGCGAACCATGGATAGGGATGCCCGCGTATGCCAAAGGGGCATGACCGCACGGCAGAGGAAGGGCAGCTGCGAGGTTGGCCCCGAGCCCCGGACCCGGCTGCAAGCTGTCAGGTGGCTTCGGGTGCAATGTCACTGAAGTTAGGAACACGGCTGCTCTGGGCTCCCTTACAAGCAATGCCTTCAGCCCCTTCAACGGAAACTCGGATCCCACCGAGAGCAAACCTTTGGGACATTCCCCCACCGGCCCTGGGAGGATTCTGTGGTAACAGGCTCCATTAAATGCCTGCAATTAGGTGGGGTGAATCCAGGCCAGAGCCTTTGAAGTCATGACTCTTCTCAAGCCTCAGCGATTAATGTTATCATTATTTTAATCCAAAGGCAAATAAATTTTATTTTGTCTTTGTAAAGTGCAGAAAATGATTATGTGAGAATGCACCACTCTGTCTCCATAAAAGAACCTCCAAACAAGAGATTTTGGCATTGTTTCCTGGACCCGTGTGGGATGACAAAGAATACTTCAGATTTTGTTTTGTTTTTTAAAAAAAAGTACATTTGGGGTTACAAACAGCCCACTGGGTAACAGCAKGATCTCTGCTGATCACAGTATAAACAACTGCTGGAGTCAAGGAAGTTACCTTGGCACAGAGTCCTTGGTATCATATTCACTCACGCCTCTCACATACCAATTTTATAAATTACAGGGTGTTAGAAATGGCAATTTATGGGTAAAATGCCGATCCCAGCTGGTGCCAAAATAAGTTTTGCCAGTAAGAGACAGTGCCAAGTAGCTTGGGCCAAATCCTGCCCTGACTATGAGCACTGGAAGAGTCTGTCTTGGATTTCTATAGAAGCAGGTCCGGTTTGCACTGTAATATTTCATCTGTGTTTGCTGTGATTGAAAGACTGAAAGACACAATGTCTAGACCAAGGTGTGTTGGCAAAGAATCCTGATCTGTCTGCAGGTTATCAGCTTTTCTCAAACTTTATTGGCTTGAGACTGTAAGAGCCTGAGGGGTCTTCATTTAACACACAATATTGTGCACCTGGAGAGCCCTGTCAAAGGACCTTCTGTTAAAAAGACACAGTACTGCACAGAAAATCACAACAGTCCTCTTACCAGGAAACCACTGGTCTATCAAAGAGTTGACATGATCTGTGATGAACGCCATTGCTGAAAAATCTCTCACTTCTGACTGACAAATGATTTTAATTCCGCCACTTTTTTTCTTTTTCCAGTTCACATCAGAAGACTCCACACTGTGAAAGGAAGCCACAAGAAAGCCAAATGAAGCTTTTGTGAAGTATCCATGTCAGCCAACTTTCTTATCTCAGATAACCTGAGTTACAAAATACCATGTAGTTTATAAGTAATCAAAATTAAAAGCAATCTAGCTTTGAAGGTGATTTTCAATTCAGTCTACTATTCTGCAAATTACTTTGTCTTGCACAGAAATGCTGGTTGCTCACAACGGGTAAACAGTACAGAAGATCAAAGCAACTTCTGTTGGCCTCGATGAAGTGGATGGAGAGTGTTTTGACAGAAATATCTCATCTAGAGTGATGGGAGGGTGAAGAGTTTTATTAGTCAGTAACAAAATTCCAGTGGCCCCGTAATAATTAAAAAGAACTGTTTGGAAAAAAATTATGCTCGTAACCCTTTTTGTGCAATTCCCACAAAGAAACATGCTTTTAAACAAAAAAATTAATTCTGTGACTCCCTGAAGCCTTGTGCATGGGGAAATAAAGCACAACCGTAGGCATGATCCAGAATTTAGGGTTCAGGCATGGGACCAAGGCTCTGCTGAGCCACAGACTGCCTGAATGAACTCAGGTGAGCCGCTATGCCCTGCCACTCTCCAACCACAAAACAGCACTAGTGGTTCCTCCTTATCTTGCCAGGGACTGGAATTAAATATATCTGCAGGTACTGCAGATATTAAGGTCTTTTAAGTGGCCAGCTACTCTCTGCATTTGTGAAAGAACAGGGACAGCAGATTTTCCCCAGACGTGCGGCCAGCAGTCCACTACCTTGGCCAGCTTCAACCTTAGTCCATAGTCCCTATCACACAAAGTTGGGTGCCACAAAAACACCTCCACTGATCTGGACTGCTGCCATGTAGTGGTAAGGTTTAACAATTCAGTGGAAAACACTTCGATCTAAGGACCTGCTCGCATGCGAAAACGCACGATTATACCCTGGCAAAGAGTTCTGCTCTGAATATCGCTTTCTTTTTTCAGACCTCTTTAAATTTGTGACTGCAATAACACATACAGTTGATAAATTCAGAACTGCCAAATAATCCCTTATTCATCGTCATTGTCCCAAGTTGTCACCAGATGAGCTATTTCTATTAGAAGAGCCTCCTCTTCTACTGATGGGTGAGCATACAGCATGAGTCAGGCCCATTCATCTCCATTCGGATGACGTGTTTCATACGCTTTATTAGTCCCTTGTAACGCATGCTGCATACGAACACAAATTACCTAAGATAGCCTCCATCAAAGGTAACGAACAGACCTTCCTGCCAGTAAACAGTGTGAGTCCTTTTGACTCGGAACGTGCTGCAGCGGTTTCTCTGGGTGCCTGTGAAGCTGTAGATGGTCACCTTTTTGCTTCGTGTCTTGGTGTTCTTCTTGTTTTCAAAAAGCTGAAATAAGCAGAAAAGTATGATAATCATTAAATTACAGAAATTTCTCATAAGGACATTGTTTTAATCAAAAAATAAGGTGACTTTTCTTTTTCTGGCTTTCACAGATATTATCATAGCTTTTCCACTAAAATGACCAGCACTCATAAAAGACTTTTGTGATGGCATGAAAATACATACAGTAACAGTTGTTTTTGCAGCAGTGAAAAAGTTTCCATCCAACTCAAAAAGGAACAACTTCATGCCAGTGAACAGATTCATTTCTATAATCCTGGGGACATTTGTTACACTAATTTTTAATCTGCAAAATTCCTATACACCTAAAGAAGAGTTAAATCCTTTAGTGACTGATTAGTCTGCCTTCAACATAGACAGCTAACTTTTCCACCTGTTTCAGTAGGAGGAAGATGGCTTTTCTCCAAGACATTTCAAACCAGCACTTAGAGCAGAATGCATTTTTGTTTTTAAACCAAAGACATAATCTGCAGAATTCCACTATAATCATTGCTCTAATGCTTATTTGTCTGCAGACTTGGTCTGATGCCTACAGTCCTTTCCATTCACTTCAGCGAGTACTGGATGAGGTCCCCAGCAAACATGCTCTAGGGTTACGTAGTGCCCATGAAGACCTAAGCAAGAGACTGCCAAGACAGCCCTTTAACACAGGTAAAAACAAGTATCATGCTTTCAATGCTCTGTACATCAATGACAGAACACAGTTTAAATGCATAACTGTTAAGGAGATACCACAGTAGAACCAGAAATATTTTGCAGGTATTTATCACTGTTTCCAGCAGGGCTATGTTTTCAGATACAAACTGCTGCAAAAAATTGTCCATAGCAACAACAAAATCCACTTAGCTTTCACAAGCTTACAAATACTATTTTAATGATATGCATAGCATCTGCACTAATAGGGTGCCTGCTTGCACTCGTTATCCCATTAAAGCAACAGTCTTGTAATTTTCTTCTAATTTAAACCCACAAAGATCCAGATAGCAGCCCTTGGCCCAGGGGAACACTGTCATGGACAAGAGCTGCAGGCAGAGCTCCAATTACAAGTAATTGGAAGATGCTGGATGTGCCGAGACGTTCCAGGGAATTGCGTTATAAGGAGGCTGCAGAGAATGCAGGCTTTCTTCTCCAGTGTCAATTTGTCTTTCTAAATGACACTTACTGTGAAAACAAAATCAGATTTCGATTGTGGAGACTCATCTCTCCCTGTTTACAGAAGTAATGCTACTTCTGTCTGTGACTGAAGCCAGCTGGACGTGAAGAGACACCCATTTACACTTTTAGCAAACAGTAACTTTAGCTGTCTTCATTGGCTTGCAGAGAGATACAGTAGCATACCTGGAGGTCCATCTCTGCCAGGCTAATTAACATTCGGGCTATGAATCTTTGCCAAAAGCCAACTGGGACGAAACTCATCTTGAAGACCCTTTGGACCGTGTTTGTGGTCTGGTGGCAGAACCCGTGGATATCTAATGCTGGCTTGGTAGGCAGCAGATGAGGGAGGAGGTAGCTGAAACAAATCAAATTCAACGGTTCAAATTTTAGCTATAGATTGTAACAGCAAGTACCTTGATACCGGATAATAAGGCGATTCAGTCTCCAAAGAGATTTTTAATGGCACAGCATATAAAAAAGCTTTTAGACTGAAGGCACTGGAGCAATACATAGAGAAGTTCATTTATACCATGGAAGCAAGCAGAGGCAAAACAGGCATTAAGTAATACATCCACGACTATTGGACAGGGCTAAAATTGATGTAATGGACAGGACATTTGTGTAATCACAAATTAAATGCATTAAAATATAGGAGTCATTAGAACAGCTGTGATGTTAGGACTCATTCAGACTTGTATCTGTACAGACTGTGCTCTGCCTATAAGCAGAGAATTACAGCTGTGCTCCTAAGTGGAACAGAAGATAAATGCAAAAACCACATACAGCAGCTTAGCTCCACTAAGCCCGGAAGATGAGGAGAGGAGGTGTTGTGGGAGGTAGGAAGGAGACAGCTACAGGCTGCTGGGACTGTACCGCTCTGGCCCTCGTCCCAGACTCGGCGTGAACGAGACCTCTTACGGGTCAATGCAACAGCGTTCCCCACTGTATCCCGCTGCAGCTGAAGGATTCCCAGCCACATCCCTCACAATCCCCTCCGGCAAGAGCTTGCTTTGCCAGATCGAGATATCACTTGTCTTGGAGGGGTCTCCTCCTGCAATCGGGTATTCGATCCAGCAATGGATCTTTGCCCAAGTGTGGAAGGATACCCAGTGCTATTTGAGTCTGACTGATCAGAAGCAACAGAGCAACACTGGTGCAGAGGTCCATAGTTTCCAAATCATTTTCAGATCTCTCAGTAAGCACTGAATATTCATTTGTCCTGATCCTGAGCATTTGGGAAACTAAAACTTGCTGGAAGACTAGACCTGTTTTGAAAACAATGAGCTTATGGCTTTCAACACCTGCCAATACATCCCAGAACAGTGGTATTCTTCCGTACCAAATGCATTCCAAGATGCTTATATGATTGAAAGTCAATCCAAATGGTATTTGGTTGTAAGCAGAAACGCTGCGGCTTTATCAGTGTTGAGCCTGAGAAAATTTGCCAGCATCTGGGACTCATCTCTGACGGGCATAATGACAGCAATGAGGCAAATGGCCAAGGAACTTGACCAAAATAACAGTGAGGTGATAGCAGTGGCAGGAACTAGATGCCCAACTAGAACTAATGTTGGGTCCAAATCCAATGTTTTAAGCCTTGTATCACATTCTCTCTCCAGCAGCTGCAATACTCTGTAAAACCTGAAAAATCAGCTCAGTAAAAACAGCCATCACCAGACAACAGCTCTCTCCATATGTCACAGTCCGTAAAGTCTGATGACATTTTACATGATGGAATTATGCATTCCATAAAACATCTTTGGAATGTAAAGCTGATAAAAATTTCTCTTCACTTACAAATTACAATAAGAATGATCATACTTTCAACCCTATTTTAACATGTAGGACAAAGCTGAATTACATGCACCATAGGTAGAAATGCAGAGAGCATCAAGCTACAAGTACCTGCTCCATAAAAGTAGTGGATTCATCGTGTGATTGCCAATAAATTTTCCTCAGCACATCTAAGAAAGGGTCTGAGAACATAAGAAGTAAGAAGGCCAGTGAGGCCTTCTGGACCACAAGCATATAATGGTTTACAATACAGATGGAGATTCGGTGCTCTTGAACAGCAGCCAATGCAAATTTTGAAAATATGTGAAACATGCCCCCATCCACCCTTTCAGGACAGAAACTGGCAGCTGTTTTCTCTACCGATTGCACAGAAACCCTATCTGGCAATCTAGACAATAATTGCAGAAGCACAATAACAAATAACTGCTCTGTGTCTGGATTGTACATTAAATTAATCTAACCTGCCAGAGCTACAGTCCATCAGTGGGAAGAATAATCTGTTAATGTGGCTTGGATGGCTCTAAAAAAGATTGGGCAGGGCATGAAAAAAACGTTTCCTTGTTCCTGAGGCACTGACAATGTAATTGCCTTGAAGAAAAATGGCAGATAGTGACAAGGAGTCCAAAAGGCATTTTGGCCTAAGCAGAAACATTGCTGCTTTATCTGTGTTAAGCCTGAGAAAATTTGTTGGCATCCGGGACTGGATAAGTGACAGGCATAATGACAGCACGGAGAATGCTGCACTTGTGCTGGCATTCAGCGTTCCCGAGAGGCTCCGAGCAATGCAGCCGTGTCCTGGAAGGGTGAGGAAGTGAAATGCAAAAGCTAAATCAAAAGCGCACTACGACTATGGTTTCACCATCAACTCAACAACAGGCGGTCGCCAAGCAGATGGAAAGAGAAAAAAAGCAGGGAACTCTGCCCAGAGGAAAAGCGAATGGGGTCTGGGGGAGGCGGATTCATTAACATTTAAGAGAGTGAGGTTTCCCTAGACAATTTCTGGGAAAACTACAGATCAGTACCTTTGGGAGAGGCTTACAAGTAAGAAAATCACATTGCTACTTAAGCTACACTTCCTTGGTCTCACTAGAAATAAAATACTATTGCTTTCAGGGTGACATAATTATTGATTACACAGTTTTCCGCCATACTCTGGAGCAAGGATCTTTTATTGGAAGCAGATGACTCCAGCCCATCTATGTTTCGAGCCCGGCAGCCGCGCGGCTCACATCCTCTCCCAGCTGCAGCTGCACCAGCGGAGCAATTACAGCTTCCACCTGCTCATCACCACATCCCTGCCGGTGTCACTGCCCCTCCACGCTGGCTGCCGAGCCAGTCACCCCAGCGGCTTTTACACGCCCAGCCAAAACGTGCTGAGAGGGCTCCTTTAGAAAGTTTTCAAACTAGCCCTGCTTGTTTGGAGCACGGGATGCTCACRCCAGCCTTTCCACGCCAAAGGAACTGCAGTCCAAATGGATGAGCATCTTCTGTTACACTATTTAACACACAAATATTTTCTCATAGCAAGACCCTTGTTAAGACAGCTGCTTCCAGTGACAAAGCTTGTTAATAGCCATTGATTAAATGGCTGTTTTTCTCCAGTCTGGCTAAACCATCTCTAACTGGCAGCCTACCTGTTATTAGCTACTGGCAGCGCAATCTCAAACTTGGCCAAGAACTGGAAGTACTGCTCTTCGGTTTGTTGAGTGAAGCCCGTCCCAACCAGCAGCATCCTGAGATCCTCTGCTCTGATAACACCATTCTTTGCCACTGACTTGGAGCTCTTGATGTTGAAAATCCTCTGCAGACACTCGGAGAGCCAGACTGGGTCAAGGAAGTAGAGGTTTCTCAGGCCATGGCTTGTGTCTGGGAAGTGCAGCAGTGTACCYGTTTCTATGAGAAAATTAATTGCTGCAAAAAGTAAAAATAGATAAAAAAGAATGACAGATCAGCAACGGCCCAGCACTAGGAAACCACAGTGGGGTTAGGAAAGATTAGAAGGCAATCTCGACAGCTTTATCTAGATCAGGTACAGTCAGGATGTAGCCAAGCCAAGCCAAGGAAATAACATTTAACTGAGGCGTGCTACTATCTGGCACTCTGTTTTTAAAACCCACAGCCATAAGCACATCTCGCCGCTTTTCTGTCCTTATTTCTGACCCCATGCCACCTCCTCCGGCCCTCCTCYGGCCACCCTTTGGGGAAGGGCTCTCCCTGGCCCCTGCAGAACAAGACCTCTGTAACAGCCTCTATAAAAATTTTCCCAATTAGTTGCACATATTAATTTCCAAGAAATTACTGGTCTGCTCTGACCTACCAGTTTGCAAGTCTTCGTAGTCTTTAATATCATTTCCTGGGGTTTGCTCAATCATCAGCTCTATTTGTCTGTCCGTTAAATACTGCACATCATCATTCTGACTTCTCCTATGCTGCTCTGTAAGGACGGCTTCTTGAAGACTAAGGTAACTTCTGGGTATCTGCAAGCCACGTTAGAAAAACAGCAGGGTCCGTTTCAAACAGCAATCACTCTGCCGGTGACTATGTGGCTAAGGCATCTCCCTCTTTACAGGCAYCCCACAGCGTTGACTTTTTCCAAAGCCAGACAGCTATTTTATAGACTTTACATGCTTCCAGCGGCAGCAGCAGTAACTCCCGAAGTTTACTTCCCAAGCCAAAACCAAGCCAAAAACACCCCCCGCCTTTGGTAAGGATCACCACTAGAAAGCACAGTTCTCACCAATCTCCCTGCGAGTTTCTGCGAGCAAATTGAGCTGCCAACATCCTTCATGTTGCACGTGACGTGAAAAATCAGCTGGCGGAGCCCATCGAGGCCTTCCAGAGTCTTACAAGAGAGCTCGCTGCAAAAGACATGCAAGGGTGGGGGTTATCAAACCTTATCGGCACATTGGCTTCCTTTCCAGGCTCACGTTTTCGTATCGGTGATTTTAAATTTCCTGTGCCAGACRAATGGGAGGAAAGCTCTCAGTGAGCATTTTTAGCTTGGGAGAAAGAAACGGAGAAGCCTGGAGAAGATATACTGGCCAAACTCTGCTCTGCCTGCTTGATTCACTGTGCACTGTGGGGACCTTTGGGGGCTTCCCTGGCAGAGGGTCCAAAGCCATCAGCCCGTGTCCCTTCCTTGCTGTACACAGGCACCACCCTGGAAGGGGTTGCGGGAAGGAGGAGGACACTGTGCTCCAGCCCTCGCTGGAGACGAGTCCAGTTCTCCCAGGCTCAGATCAAAGAGATGCGATGATGACTAACAGACACCTTTTCCCACCCTCGCTCCAGCCCTCGCTCAGCTGGATCCTGTGATGTGGGAATTGATGCTTAGATCCTAAAAGCTGGCCTTCATCATCTCTCTAACAGCTAAAAACCTGCTCTCTCCAACTCCTACTATTTCTGGCCTTTTTGTTGGCTGCATAAGAACAGTTCTCTTCTGCTTTCCCCAACAAAGGGTCTTTCTCACCGATCCCACACATGTTCCTGCGGCAGAGGGAGAACCGTGTTTTAAAGAAATAGCCTTTATGTTAAAGTTCAGCCTCAGTGGTGGGGGCAAGTGTGCGCTCGCTCACTGGGATGCCGGAGGACGACCGGATGCTCAGAGCACTGCTCAGAAAAGCCCCATCCTGATGCACAACGGGGAGTGAAGGAGACTGTCTGCCGCGAGCATGGGAAGGAGGAGGCAGGAAACTAGGCACAATGGAGAGGTGGAAATGTGCAGGACATGGGGCAGGGTGAAAGAAAGTCCCCTGGAGAAAGAACGAGGGGGATCATGGTGAGATGCTCTACAGTGATGGGAAAAGAGGTATGAGGAGCATGAACCATAAAGCTTTCTTTCTCTCTCACTGTGAGCCTGCCTGCCTCGCACTGGCCCCAGGCACCTCTCCTGATGGGAAGGAGATGGCTGCAATGCCCGACGCAACACTTGCGTTTGCAGAACAGAGCGTGGGAGGCCTCCCGATGACTTTGCCAGGCAGCAGATGCACAGTGTGACGGGCCACTGCAGAGCCCTGCTTCCTTTCCCAGCCAACCACCTGTGCCTTGCCCCAGGCGTGGGTAATGCTGAACRGTTTCGAGCTGTTTGGTGCCAGCCGCCTCACCCACACTCCCTCTGCGCTGCACGCTCCCTTGGCTGCCAGACCTGCTTTTTTTCCCAGCCGGAAGAGCCTCCTCTCCCCAAAGGCATCCTCCGCAAGTTGAGGGGAGGGAGCGGCGGTCCACTCCGCAGCCTCACTGATACCAATTTCCAGGCTGCCCAACCTATCCGTTATCATGTGCAGAGAACTTGAAGGACCCGGCTGGGGCTGCGAGGGGCTCCCGGGGTTTTCCCCCGCTCTTGCCCCGCTAACACTGCCACGTTCTCTGCCTCAGGCATTGAGACATACTCACGCAGCCTCTCCGCACCAAACCCTGCTGCACCCGCCCTACAACAGCCATGCTCTTTTTTTTAAAGCTTTGCAGCATTAATTATCCAATCTATATGTTCTCTCCCTCAAAGTTAATTAATAAACTGTATCACCGTTTAACAAGAAAGCTGAGCACAGCAGGAGCATTGAAGCAGGCAGGCCAAGGTCATGACTTCAGAGCTTCCAGCTCGCAGACCCAGGCTGACCTCTGAGCTATGCTAAGCTTCCCTCTAATTATACTACGTTATTTCTCAACCAAAAATAGATGAAATGCAATGCTGAAGAGTCTTTAAATCAGCTCTGTTGCCAAGGAAATTGAGCATTATAAAACTATGCCCATTAAGGTGATATAAAATAGAATGAGCTTCATAAGGACACAAGTACTTACTGTAGGTGCTTGAATGTGATGTCTGGGAAGCCAGTTGCTCTGGATCCAGAGGGAGATCGACAGAGAGCCAAGACATACGCTCTCAGGGTTGCTATCCTCTCAACACGGAATTTAGTTTCAATTAAATCAAGGTGTGTTCCTACCACCAACACTGCTGAATTTGGAGCTTTGGCCTGCAAGAGAAAACACTGACTATGACCTAATCCAGACTACGTCACGGTAAATTCAATGAGGACATGTGAAAAGTACTATATTTAAGACAGGGAAGTTACATACRTGAATATAAAATGGAAGCAACCTGGCTTGGTAGCTTGACAACAGCAAAAAATGATTGGGGTATTACAGAAGTTCTCCTACTGAATATGGCTCAATAGACTGCCGCTACTGCAGACGAGGAAACCGTCAGTTTGGGCTTTTTATGTAAGGGCTCACCATAAAGGGAGTTACCGTGGGGCATTAAGTTTCCATGAATCAGCTAAATGATGGGAACCATGTTCACCCAGAGCAAGGCAAAAAGAACTGTAGCTTGATTTGTAGATAGAAGATCTAACTTTGATATCCTGAAAAACAGTCTAACATACAATGGTGGTGATGCTCTGGAATGGATACTGAGGGAAGCTGCACAATCTTTTTCACTGGAGGTATATGGAGAGGTGAGATAAACTGCCAGAAATGTCTAAACCTACTTAATCCTGAATCAGTGCAAAGGAATGGATTAGATGATCTTGTGGTTTCTTCCAATCCCTCCATGATTCTATTACAGGATTGGAAAGTATCCAGATTGCAGGGAACATGCTGCCAAATACAATGGGATTGCACAGGCTTAAGTGGAGATCAGCTTGAGGATCCAAATGACTTTGAACACAGAAGAAAATTCAGATGCAGAAATGTATTTGTTTATTTGCAACCAATCCAGTTCTCTGTTACGACACTCACTGCAATCTGAATGACGTCAGACTTAACTCATGCAAACCCAGGAGCGACGGCTGTACCCAGTTGGACCAAAGGGCCCAGCCAGCCCAAGATTCTGTGTGAGGCCTAACAAAGAGTATATGCACAGGGTAAGCATGCAGTGATTTTCCCTGGAATAATCTCCCAGTATTGTTCTCTGTGCCTTTTCTTACACTACTATATGCTTCTTGAAATGTATCAGACACAGGTGCACCATACATTTATGAAATGTCACTGTGATGTTTTCTGCCTTGTTACCCAGTCTGGGCTTTTGATTGCTGCTGAATATTCAGCTAAATTTTTTGTAATGCCAAGATATCTTTTCTCAGAGGCACTGGTTTAGAGCCCATGGCTGCACATGTAATGTTAAGATCAATTTCAAATAATGAACATCGTTATAAAAAATTACGAACATTGTATTATAAAAGAACAAGCAGTGCCAAAGAACTCACTGCTGTTCTGACTCTTGACTGAGAGYTGGCCAGGAGACACAATCTGGTTATCGGAATATAAAGTGTTAAAAACATAACCTCTAGACTAATGTGCGTCTAACCCACACAAGAAAGAAAATGCTTCAAAACCCCCTCAGAGCACAGTGTGGTCTAACACTAATTCCAAAATAAGTATGTTCAGCCTTCCTTAGCAAGGGTTTATAAATCAGCTTTTGTTTCATTCTCTGGTGTGTGTGAGGGAGAATAAAGCAAATGATAAATTTAAACCATTAAATATAGCAACACGCCTACAGGAGAATGAAAAATTAATTCCAAAAGCTATGCAAAATTCATAGGTTGTGGAGTTTTGAAAAGCAGGCCAAAAAGATTCTATAATATCCCATAATGACGTATGGGTTTACTACTTAATAAATAGATATTCTGGAGCCCACCAGTGACTTCTTACCTCAATGTTCAGCAACCAGAACTGTAAGTTTGCAACAGCTTCTTCCCCCAGTGCCAAGTTCCATACAACTATGTACAATGCTTTGTCTGTGAAGAAACACTGATTGACTGTAGCCATGCTTGCTGGGCCTCCGATATCCCAGACGTTGAACTCCACTGAATCAACCTACTTAGACAAAGAGAAGTGTTCAAATCAAACGGTTGCTGTAAATCACGGGGAGATAATAGCCGAAGCATAAACCTACGCCTGCATAATGTATGACACAAGAAGGGTTTCAATGTCCTAATTGTGCCTCCAGGAAAGAAAAATCAACAAGCAATTGTTAAGCACGGCTACCACTTCCCCACAGGAAATCAAGACTAATTACTTGCTGCTAAAATGATAGAGGTGCCCTTGATGCTGGTAAATCTCCAGTTGATGCTGTGGATTCTGCAGAACAAACAGAAGTCTCATTCTGAGCCCTGTGTTTCACTACGTCTTGAATAGGAGCTGTTTCATCCTTGTCTGTGGCACGCTCGGCAGGACCGCTGCAGCTAGTTATCTGCCGTTGCGACGGGGAGCAGGAAACCCCCTGCTGAAATCACTTCCCCTGAGTTCAACCCCAGCTGAGCCAAACACACAAAAGGTGCTCAGGAGGCACCTTCTCATGCCTTTCACAAACACTGCCTGGTTGTTGTTTGGAGGCCACTGACATATACGTGTCACACCAGAGATGGGCCAGAGTTATGCCTTGCTGTGATTCAGATTCACCGATATTCAGGGGAGCGCGTGAATGCAGGTCTCTACAGCTTAGCTCAGGTCCTCTCCCAAGTATCTCAGCGCCCGCTTCTCAGTGCAGCCTCGCAACAGCACTAGGAGGAAGCACTGCTCTCCATTTAAATGGTATTCAGGTTCCCAATTTTGCAGTAGGAAGCACCTATGTGCCTTGGAGGCTCTGTCCCTAAATCACTTGGCCCTGGGGGGACAAGAGGTCTGTAACTGTGCAGGAAGCCAAACCCAGCTCCAGGCACCTTCCCCAGAGCATCATGTAATACCAAGCAGGCTCTGTTTACCAGTCCAGGACCAAGTACTGCCTGACCCCATAGGACAAGTTGCCCTATGAGATTTCATCAAGGAGTTAAATATCTCACTTGGGCTCTGATCTCCTAGCACAATCCCAGTCTGAAGCCTCACAGGAACAGCTGGAAGAATTTCCATTTTGTTTGAACCAAGCCCTAACCAGCACCAGGGCAGCCTTGCTCATCCAAGACCTTCAGTGTGGGTTCTTGTACAGAGAGACAGACTCCAAGGTAGGGACAAAGCCCATTCAGCATCTTGGAAAAGAGCTGTACCTCTTGATCCCACTCCAGGTTTACGATGCTGTCTAGATTTTTATTTTATTCAACTGCTCTTCAACACAAAATGCACAATTCCCTTCTCCCATGCAAGTCTTTAAAGAGTCAGGCTCTGCTTGCTCTTTTTCTTTCTCTCTCTGGCCTGGCACGCTTCACTGGAGAATAGCTGAACTCAGCAGGCTCCTCCACCCCTTCCAGAACAGCCTGGTGGCCATGGCTTTCATCCGGGAAGGGAGAGCCATGGGTTTGCACACCCTCAGCTCTGACAAAAGCCCCGGAACTAGCTCTGCATGCCCCAATCCTTGTGTTATTACGCAGGCAGTGGACAGGGCCACCTACATGCTTGAATTAGTTCAATGCGGCCCAGATGAGTTCAGTATGGGCTGATGCACTCCCTGGATGAGCTGCCTGGGATTTGGGTGTTTAAAGTATGCCTTAGATATCCCTGAATCATAACGGAGGTCAGGCATCTAAGTCCTACCCACCTTCCTGGTCTAGGACAGTTCTGACATGAAGGATGTCTAGGTTTAGGTACTGATGTCCCATTTTCCAGTCCCAGATGAAGGGACAACCCATTGGGTGGTGCTTTAGAGAAGCGGATTTGAAACACTCTCTCAGACTCAGTGTCCAAAAACCACCCGAGCTGGGACTTAGCCAGAATTTAAGCAATCTCCATATGGCTCTCACTCTTTAGGATACAAAGTCAAGGTTGAATGCTGAGGAAAACAGACCTGTCCTCTATAATCAACTGGAAAATCAAAGGAATTGTGGCAGGTCTAAATGTCCATCACTTGCAAGGTCTGGTCAGCCCAAAAGGGATACTGCAGGGCTCAAATAATTCCACCGAGGCTAAGTATCTTAGGCTGTTTTTCACCTTTGCCTTGTGTCCCACTGGCTTGGGGAGCTCCCATTTTGTCGTACGGATGGTGGCATCACTGTGCATCATCTGAGGGACTTTTCCAGTCTGCAGGATCTCAATCAGTGTCGACTTTCCCTGTCGTGGGGGACCGATGACAATCATCTTCATCAGTTTACACTTCTCTGCTTTGCGCAGCTGTGCTCGTAAGTATGCCAGCACTGTTTTAGGGCCTATGGGGAGGGGAAGTGAACAGGTTTTATCTGTGGTTCGCAGTTACAAAYGTACAGCAGAACTGCACAAAACCTACTGCAGCAAACACATCAGCTGAATTAATATTTTCCCTGCAGCTTCATTGTGGGCTGAGACAATCCAGAGAATAAACAAAGAAACCTCCAGTGGACAGACCTGAGACGGAGACCCCAGAAAAAGGTCAGTGCTCTGAGAGTCTACAATGAAGCACTGTAAGGAGAAACAAATGCTGTGGCTCGTACTCTTCAGAAGCTCAAAGGAAACATAAAAAACTAATTTAGTATTGGAAAATACTCAGTTTTTCCTTCTACTTTCATGTTTCTAGTTAAAATCAGATTTAGGCTTCAACAGTTTGCTGGAGAAGGAATAATTTCTAATAACTTTATTCCCGCAGGATTTTCTTATTAAAACACACAAAAAAGAAAACTGTATTGTAATAGATCCAAAAACCTAACAGCTTTCAATAAAGTTACTGCAGTGTGACTTGACTGCTGCTCCTAAGCACTTCAGTCTTTAGAAGGACTGTCTAAACACCCTAAACTACACACATTCAGAAAGCAAACTACGGAATTTATCCAGCATGCATACTGCAAATAAAATATTGCATTTATAGGTCATTATTTTAACATGGGATCTATCTTAAACTGATCCTATCGTCAGAGCTTAGCACTGACTATTGAACTTGCAAATATGTGAAGGAAGTTTTCCTATGCAATTCCAGTTAGCCGCAACAAGGGCTTGGGCACATACTGTCTGTTCATGTTCAAGACCATTAGAAGGAAGCAATTTTGATTATATGTTCAGTCAATGTAATAAAGAACACACAGGATCAGCCTTACCCTCTTTTCTGATCTCTGCAGGAACGTTACTGATATTTAGTTCCTCGATATCCAGCTGCCAGAGATTAGCCAGCTGTCCAAGCTCTGGAGGAAGCTCTCGGATACCAGGGTTACTGTACAAAAACAAATAAATCTACCAACAACCAGGCTTTGTGTGTAAGTAGCTGCTCTCATGGACTCTCAGATTACAATATTCTCTCCTTGCAGAAATCTTCCATTAATATTTTAATAAGACTACTCATCACTTCAATAGCAATTTCCATCCTTATAGTGATGTATAACTTTAATTTATCTTCTGGGGCAGACAAGTGTAGTCATCTTTACTGGATAGTTGAGGAAATATAGGCAAAAATGATGAGTTATTGACTCACAAGCCATGGAAGCAGACAGCAAAGAGTCAGAATTAACTTGAGGCACACTAGATTCTCAGGCTGGTGCTCAAAGCATTAGATCATCTTCCCTAATATAAAAGGCCAGCCTCCTCCTTATCTAAAGTAAATGATGAGCACAGCTCTACATGGGCTGACTCTTTCCAGCTTTCTGACTTCAAAGGCACTGTTCATCTGGGGTGGGGCTCCACGGAAGACTGGTCACTAAAACAACATGGAAATAAAACTGCATCGCTTTTCCAGGGCACGGACTTACTTTCCTAAATAAAGTTCTGTTAAACCTTTCAGAAGGCAAATGGACTGCGGGACAGAGTCCAGCTGATTGTCGTTCAGATAAAGCACTTCCAGAGAATCACTCAGAAATGCTGGGAATTCCAAAAAAGGACCTGAAACAAGACAAGAAACAAGTTGCACCTTTAAAATGTAACAGGCAGCAAGGCTATGGACCAAGAGTCTTCACCTCAACTTTGTGGGAAACACATGAGGTCATGTCCCTTGGCAGGAACCACCAAGAAGCAACAACAGAAAAGCACACGGCCTTCAATGGTGACCAAAATCAATGCTCACATCACAATTTTTATAATCACAGTGATGTGTATGTTTGAACATGATGATCTCCAGGACCTCTGGGGTACTGAGGGAGAGACTCTAGGGCTGCTTAGAGGACTAGACTTCAGAGCACGAGTGCTATGGTGTTTTTTTTGCCATTGGATAGCTGATAACAACTTGTGGACTCCCCCTACTTCAGCCCAACAGCTTGCAGTGAAAGAACATACCAAGGGCGCAATGGTTTTCAATGTGTTTTTTTCACATTGTCTGAGGAAAGTCAGAAACTGGTCAGAACTGATGTTTAGGCCCCCATGTTGCAGCCTGGAGCAACATATCAAGTTAATAACAACGGAGAGGAAAACCCAAACTGCAGCTGACAGACTGCTACCCTGCATCACCTCCAAAACRCTGCCTGCCTTTGCTCCTCTGGTCTGTTTTACACAGCAAGGGTTCAGGGCACTTCGGTCTTCCTACGTGTTTGAACAAAAACTAGCGTATTTTGGGAGCTACCCAAGCAACAACAGCGACGACTGCATTGCCGAATTGCTGTAGCTGGAGAGGTTCAGACAAAGAGAAATTCAGTTAGTTCCAAAGAGCATCATTTTGCTTCACGATTTACTCCAGGGATAGCGGCATGAAAAGCTGCCATGAATTGTGTTGCTGTCTTGAGTGTCACATATATCTACCAAGAAGCATCCTGAAGTCAAGGAGAATTAGGCCACACAAGGACAAGCAGATTTTGGGTCTCTGATTAATAAAGTACAACCAGCACCATCTGCTGCCTCCACAGTCAATAAAAGCAACTGAGACCTGAAACACATCCTTTCTCAAGGACGGGACAGTTGTACTTCCAACAAGATGTTTTTCCACTACAGAGAAGACTTGAGGATCTGTAACTAAGCCAGAAAAGAAAAAAAGAAAATGGAAGAGGTTTTTTCAGGAAAAAGCTTCCCAGTCTAATATTAACAGCAGTTTGGGCCTAAGCTAAGATCAGAAGAGGAGCAAGATAGAGTCCTACTGTGTGCAGGGTGTTTTATATATGTGACAGGACTGTCTGGTGTGGGCAGCGTGTCACAGTCTGCCTTTGAGTTTTCACATAAAAAATCATCTTTGGGATTATTTTAGGAAAACAGCAGGCTTATTCATGGATTCAGTTCACTTCCTTTCTGGCTCATCGCTGGACTTAAACTTTTCATTGTTCCTCATCAGTATGCACCTAGGCACAGACAGATTTAGTCTCTTTTGGACATGTAGGAGCAAATACCTAAAATAGTAGGAATACTCTCAATTCACCAAAGAGTTCAAGGTGGAAAGGAGTGTACTATATTGGAAGCAAGCTCAAGGTGTTTATGAATTGCAATTATTTATTCATGAGTTATTTATGACTTCTCTGGCTTGAGCTCAGATTTGCTTTTAAAGAACTGTATAAAAATTAAAACAAAATCCCATCTCAAAACTATATTTTTGGATGAGTAAATGCCACGAACACCACATGCATGTGCATGGAGTTATTCTGAGATTTATCAATCAAGTATAGTGAGCATCTATAAATTATTCTCTTTAAATAATCTAGACTTGAGTAAATAGCTTTGTTGGTAAAAGCATACGAAAACTTGCCCCCCACCTCACTAGGAGATTTCTGTGAGCAGCTGATGTATTCCAGCTTCTGTTTTCTCTTGATGTTCTTTAAATTCTTGGCCACATCCTCTAGTCTCACCAAGCTATACTTGGCACAAGAACAGAGAGAAAAAGATGAGCTGGCTTCACTCGGTCTCTGTGGCTACTCAACCCTGGCACCAGCCAGGTGGGCTTGCCGGGGCCCTTCTGCAACCTGAAGCAACCTCAGGCAGCTCTATGTTGCACCAGGGTATGCTGTGCCAAGGCTGTTCGGATGGCACCAGCGCAGAGTCCATCCTCCCCTTGTGTAGCAGGGTGAGGCTGGGTTTGCAATTCCCCTTAGAGCAGTTTTTAGCAGCCTTTGCCCGCTGCACTCTGCCCTTCTCTCCCTGTTGGGAAATGCTGCTGCAGCACTGCACAGACGAGAATTGAGGGTGCCTCAGACTCCACAGATTTGGGAGATTCAGACTCCTATTTCCATTTCCAATTCCTATTCCTGCATTCAGGATTTCATTGACGTCGCGGCATTTGTATTTCCATTTCCTAGTTTGAAAACAATGCAGACCAACCTCTTCTCCTCACAAGGGTGCACACACACGACTTGCTGAGCAGCAGCCTCCACCTCCAGATGCCAAATGCGGTAAGACAAGCCTTGCCTGGAGGTCCAGGTAGAGCCACTGCCCTCCAGAAGAGTGAACTGGAGCTTAAAACTAACACTACTAAGGCTATATTGAACCCATTTCTCCCTTACTGTAACTTGTTACATTTACCATTTTTACCTATGCATGTTGACCTGAGACCACACACAATTTTCAGGGCGGACAGACTAAGAAAGCATTTGCTGCAGAAGGACTTCTCCCCCCTGCAAGCAGCTGAGGACTGCTCTGGGGTGCAACACAAAGATGCCAGCTCTCTTCCACTCTGCAATTCCCAAAGAATGCTTTAGAACAAGCCATTCTTTAGTCAGCTGAATATAAGAAAGCTCTCCAAGTGCTTTAAAATAAAACAAACAAGCAAAAAGAAATGCAGATGAATCCCACAGAGAGCAGGGAGCAGTGCAAATACCTTCAAATAGTCCTTTGTTCTCTCTGGGATTTCACGTGCACTAATTCAAAAAATCTCTTCTGCTCTGCCCCAAACTTTGGGTGCAAATCAGAGASACAAGGGAAAAAAACCCAATTTACAAATTCAACCACAGAAATGATGCTAAGAGTAATAACACTAACTATGGGTTAATTTCCCTTCTGAGTATACCAGTGAGTACTCTGACTAAAAAGAATAATCTTAAAGATAAGAATAGAAACTCAGTGAAAGAAACAGGTTTCACCCATTCTTCACCTTCCTGTGTTGATGGCACCAACCAGTTGCACCATTTCTTTAGCAATTTAGCTAAACATATTTTCTCTTTATTTAAATGCTGCTGCACTTAAAACAGCAGCTGAATTTATGGTGATTTCCCCCTAGCCAACCTCCACAGATCCCTTCTCAGTTCACCTGGCTTCCTCAGCCCTTGCCTTCCCTGCATCCGCTCTGGGCAGCACACTGCCATGGAGCTTACCTGCCTCGGGGCCAGCGCGCACCCTGCTCTTCGTGGTGAAAAAGGGAATCCGTTTTGTTTTAAATCCCTCCTCATTCCTGTGGGCAAAACAAAATGGCAACGTGGGGAAAAAAGAGCAGTTCAGAGTCATGCTGGAGCTGTGCGCCCAGGGTGCTAGGCAATGCAGGGTCAGGCCCTCCTACAGGTTCCCCTCGGTTTCTGAGAGATGGGACTGAAGCCCCAAAGTGCAATCACAGAGCTAGACTCCACCAACACTTGTCCAGGCCCAATGGTTTTCTTCTGGCAAATCAACAGAGTTCTGCAAGGCAGCRCTTTCAGCTCCCAGGGCGAGAGCACTTGACCCCTGGCTTTACGGGTATCAAGGTTAAGAAGACTGTCAAGCAGCAAATWGAACAAGCTTCACAAGAAGCACTGGAGAATCGACCTGCTGCCATTCCCTGCTCTCACCTGTCAGTCTCCAAGAAGATGACCCAACAACACAACTCTGGAAATGCACTAAGACATTCAAAAAATATTAATTTGTACTTATCAACTGACACAGCAGCTCCTAAGGACTGGCACCCTGGACAGGCACCCAAATGAGAAGATGTATGTATGCAAGTATGACACAATTAAATGTAGTTCTGGAGAAGAGAATGGACTTTTAAGTCTCTATATTAAACATCCTTATTGTAGCTTCTAAGTAGAAGAACATCACTTTTTTATTGGATGACCTTATTAATGTCAGTCTTCTCTATGAACTTGCAGCTGGTTACACTTCCATTCAAAAAACAAAGATTTTTCATATTTTCCAAAACAATACTCCCACGCTAACTACAAACTTCAGTCCAGCCAGATGGTTTATGGTTAAGATACACTCCCCACAAACTAGTATTTGTAGTGATGAACAAAACGCTGGGTTAAAGAAAGTTCTACAAGTTCTGAAATTAAATTGCCATTATGAGTAATCTATCCACTTAATAAACGATACAGTGTGCTAAATATCCAAAGAGCCAGTAAGGGATAATTCATCACTGTCACAGACACACAATATACTTCAGAGACGTGGTATGCGGATATCAATGCTTTCTATGCAGGTAATTAATTCACCACTGACACCCTTTGTGTTACGCGAGGGATCAGGTTTGCTATTATTTCCTCAGCCTTTGTTTTCTGAGATACAATTTAAAAGAAACACTTACTTCCCAAGTTGGTTTTTAGAAAGATCCAGTGTTTTAAGTTGTTTGCAATTCCACTTATCTTGCGAAGGCAATGTAGATAGCTGATTTCCCAGCAACTTCAGAGACACCAAAGCCTAAAAGAGGGAAAAGCCTGGAGTTAGGAGCCAGAGTCCATCAACCACACAGAAAGAGGTTTTTTAGCCTGGCTGTTAAATAACATGAGGAAAGTACATCTTATTCATCGGAACATCCTGTCCAGGCTGCCTAGCATGCACACATTTCCCTTTTGTCTCCAGCAGCGTATTTTCTGCAAAAAGCAACACCACTGTTAGTTCTGGGAGATTACTACTCTGCTTGCTGAAGGATACGACTGGAAACAATCCATTTAAGAGAACATTTTACTTTGATTAAGGAAACTTTCCCAAATGGAAAAGAATGGTACAATTTACATCCACAAACTGCCACATACGGATGAGAAGTCTTATATGTGTGTGCAAGCTAATGGCAGAGGAAGCTTACACCTGTTGTCTATGTATAAGATCAACATACAAAATGTCAACTATTTTACACAAGGAGAATTTGTAATCGCTTGCTATTGCATGTCAATTAAAAATGGAAAGGATCTAAATTAACTTTTCACGATTTACACAATTTACCTACTTACTTTCCCCCMCACACACACTGCAGAGAGACACTTTAACAACAAGAACTGAAGCTGACTTGTAAAGCAACACCACACAGATAGGACTCAGCTGCAAATACTCTGAATAAGGTTAAACACAAGCCCTCCTTTAAACTTAACTGAAATATAAAAGAAAAAAAATCAATTCACATAAGATTTATATAGTTTTTGCTCTTTCATCTTCCTTTAAAAATAATGTTGAGACTGGAACAAACATTTTCATTTGGCTGAAAATCCAATTTTCCACTGAAAACCAGTTTTCTATGGAAAAATTTCAACCAGCATTAGTCTGCAAATCCCTCCATGAAAACTGAGGTAAGCAGAACATCAGCTAAATTATTCAGTGCCATAACTACCTTAGTGTTAATGAATTATACCCTACGGAAATTGTGTTGTACCAGCAGAGACTTCAGCTTTAGGTGTGTTTGATGCTAGATGTGCTCCACAAAATACAAAAGGTTTATGTCAGGTTTTCATTGAACCAGATTAACAATGTCTCATGAAGGCAGTCTGTTGGCTTTTCTCCCCCTTTATCAAATGGAAAAGTATGAGGCATCCATGTGACAGAAGGGATGGACAACGGGCAGCGCTGGATCAGCAATTACCATGCAAAACGCTCCCTCTAGTGATACGAGAGGGGCACCACTGGGCTTTGATGCCACTTGGGAAGGTAAAGCAAAATATAAAATGGTAAATATGCAGAGGGAATCACCGGAGGCAAGAGATGGAGAAGAGTGCAAACTAGAAAACCTCCCTGCCACTTGCATCTTGTCAGCTGATGCTTTTATCATCATTATTCTTCCATCGGCTTGAATCTCCAGTCGTAAAAAAGAATCAGTCCTCCCTTGGCACCGGGTATCAAGCTCTCTCCAAGYGTCAGCATGGGGCTGTTCAGTGACAATGCTTCACACTTCTCCCCCAAAATATCCCTGAGCAGGAGGCTGGAGAAAAGGGAGGCTACATGTTCCAGAATCAGCACAAACTTTGTTCTGTGCGGTCTAGCTGGAGCGCTGCATTTTTAGTCAACTGTATCCATACTACATGTCCCCCACAATCCCTGACAAAAGCCACCCTCCAGGAGGTGAGATTATATGCAATGCTTATGTGCCTGCTCCACAGGGGGAAAATTAGTTACTTTCAAGTGGCTGTGGCTCTTCACAACTCATTCTGGAGATCACCAGTCCTTGTTTTGCAATCACCTCTTTTCTCTCAGCTCCAACTTCTCCACTTTTGCTGCCTTTCAGGAAGAGAACGGGTGCCTCCAGAAGCRAGGCAACAACAGCAGTAGACAACTTCCTTCAAACCTTCTGTCGCAGCATGCAAGAAGGCCTCTGCTGCATTAGAACATGCCCAAGGGAAGGAACTACAGCATCCAAATTAGGCTGTCTCTGTCAGCTTGTGATGGGGAAAAGCTGACCAGACTCTAACCTGCATACTTCCCCCAGAGAGGGTCAGATCTCTTCAAGAGAAGCAAATTAGTCTCAAGAACTGAGTCATGGCTCCTTTGGAAGGCAAGAGATAGTCATAGTTTAAACCACACTCTAGCCCTGCGGGAACTGAAAAGACCTGATGTTTATTTCCTTTATCTGAGTCTGAAGAGATAAGAATGGATAATAACTGGCATTATTTAGGGCAGCCAAAGCACGCTAACTTCACAGCCAGGCCATCAGCAGGGACTGCACTGAGCTCCTCCCTGGCCTTCACATCCAACCCCTCTGCAGTCTCCGGGCAGCGGCACCCAAGGAAACGTGCCCTTGAAGCACCATCTAGCGTTTAACATCTGCTATGGTAGCTCCCACCCACCGGGCTTATTTTTAACACATTCAGAAAATGCAAGTTTCGGAGACAATAGCCTGTAAGATTCATTCTGTTTCAAGAGAAATGCCAATTGAAAACAAATGGCTACAAGAAAGCGGCCCAAATCTATAGAGGTCGTTAAAAGAAAAAAAACAATTGAGGGAGCAAATGATCCTCATCACTCTGCTTCTAGGCAGGAGCCAGAGGCTTCTTTACAGCACATCCCTGAGGTTCAAATTAGAAATGGGTATGAACTATAATGCAAATAGCCAAACTTCTGCACAAAAATTTACCTCTATTTCCAACTCCATGACCCTGAATTTCACAATCTGGAAGGGAAGCTTGGAGGAAACTACCAAGTTCTGCTTGGTTTCATGAGAAACCATGGGAAGCCACAAATTCTGAAGAATTTTGAAGCAAAACTATGGATCTGTGATGACCACTGAGAAGAAGAGGCAGGTTTGCACAAAGGGGTTTGCAAAATGTAGAGGAAACTTTGGTGAACATACTCTGAGGCTTTGAGAGATATCTTACCCTAAACCAGATTTATTCTGGAGGGAGACAGATTCCCTAGCAAATGTTTCACACACCACCAAGACAAGCCATAGAACTAATCATCATTCATTAAATGAGTAAGTAGGGAATGAGCAGAACTATTTAATCTGCACAAGCATAAAAGTCAGTGAGATGCCAACTCATATTGTTTAGGGCATTCAAATATGCCATTTCCAAACCATACTATCAACAGAGAAAGACTAATAATTAATTACACCACATTGGTGTGCCAGATTAAGAAGAATTTGCCTTGCCTTTTTTTTTAACCCACATCTATTTGTGAGCACACTTAACATCTGTATTTCAAAGGCTGGAACTTGCAGCCACAATACAGTGGTTGTCTTCCAAAGTGAGGTCCCCAAAACAGAAAACCACAAACATCCAAATAGCTCTCAAAGGATCTGTGTCAAAAGCTAGATGCCATATCGTGTTGGATGATGGCTGGAACATGGTCATTTGGGGGGTTACAGGGTGCTCAGAGGCACTGTGCAATGGCAGTGTTCATCACCACAAAATAGCAGGTAGTCTCCTATCTTAACCAGGCAGCCACCACTATGACTTCAAGCTCTGAATAGGTACTAACAGAAATATCTGCCAGGTGGGAAGAACTGACACTTACTTCAAGCTGGAAGAGTCCTGGCGGAACTTCTTTCAGTGAGTTCTCAGAAAAATCCACTTCTTTGAGGTGATTCTTCCAAAAAATAGTCAATGCATCAGGTAGGTATTCCAGTGAGTTTCTAGATGCTTTACAACATTTCTGGGAAACAAAAAAGATAAACGCATCTTTAAAGAATCAGGTAGATCAGCTGTCACATGTTCAGTGCATTAATACATTCATTCCAGGCAATCTCTTCAGATCTGTTTATCTAGATAAACTATTGYGCATGCGCACACATAGGATTTGCTGAGGAGTAGCATGCTTTAATGGGCATGCATCAATGGGCAAATTCTTTTTTTTAAAAAGAAGTATTTCAGAAGTTATTTTGAAAACCATCACCATTTGTTTTTCCACCATAAACAAACACTTAGCCAAATATACTGTTCTCTTGCTATCCATGCAGTCTTGTCATTAACTTTTCTTGTAGCAATCAGGAATAAAGTGACAGTGATGTGTGGGTATAGATGCCTGATGTATCTGTAGGTTTGGGCAAAGTTAATTTTGAAGAAAGGCCGTGCATTCTGTAAAATGATCCTAATAGTACTTCTGTTCATACGAACTAGACAAAGCTAATGCATCCATGTAAAACATGTTTCTGGAAGTTTTCCACCGAGGCCATCAACATTATGACAAAGGCTGAACCTCAGAAAGACTTGGTCTGAGACTCACAAACCAAGTCAGGAAGGGGCACTTCTACAGAAACAGAACAGCCCTTTTAGTGTAAGACATGTATCCCAGTATATTCTTTGCATTGTTTCTACAGCTTTTTTCAGCCTCTGGTTCTGACAGAGCAGTTTGACTTACCAAGGGGCAGGCCCAGGGATCTGGAAACACTTTCAGCTGATTTCTGGAAACATTCAGTATGTTTAGGGACTTGAAGCAGTATAGAAAAACCGTTGGAAGTTCCACCAACCTGTTGTCAGAGATGTCAAACTCCTGCAGCTTCCTTAAACCAATCCAATTAGTTGCTAAAAACACAAAACATTGCAGATTTGATGCAAGTCTGATAGCAGTCTGATAATGAAAACTCACTAGATAAAGAGCCAAAAGATAACCYAAGCAATACAAATAACCAGGCCTTTCATGTATTTTGCATAAACGCTTGAGAGATGCTAAGCATCTGTAGCTAATACTGGCTTTAAGGCATTGTTTTAAGTTTGGGGTTCCCCCTTACAAATCAGGCCTTGAAATGTAATGCAACACTGGACCTCACGTACTGTTTTCCTCGTCAAATAACTTCTCCATATAGTTTTTGGCAGCGACGAGTTTTTTAAGGTTTTTAAGATGTAGGAATCCAGAAGGGAGAGTAGAGAGTCTGTTGCTGGACACGTCGACCTCGAGTAACCTGTGAGTACAGAAGATAGTCAGGTATCAAGAAAACACTAGAAAAGACTCATGTTGCTGTAGACACCTATTTTATCAGGGCAGCTCTACATCTGAATGAAAGCAGCTGGAATGTGTTCTCCCAGGGCAAAGCAAAAAGCCATATTTAGAAAGTTAACCCTGTCAAGGAGCAGACAGAAATGGTCTGGAAAGATAGGTCAGATAACTGATACTAGACCGCAAACATCCATCTGGGCTTGAACTCCCCTCTAACAGGAGGGGAGCTCACTAGAACTGGAGAGAAACAGAAGCAACATGGGACAACACAGGAACAAATGTCCCAGTGATCGCCCTGACAAATAACTTGGAAACACTGAGAATGAAAAAGAGAAAACTCTAAATTAAACCTTGCAACAGACAAAAATAAACCAAGAAGCTCCTGTGTATGATCTTATTTAAGCAGTTTTCACACAAGCACAACTGACTCATTTGCACTGTCTCTCTGTAAGCATGCAGTCGGCATCCAGTGCACACACCTGGTACATATAATTTCATCAGACGACTGTACACTGGGTAACTCCGTGAGCTGATTGTCAGCCAGGCTGAGCTTCCTGAGATTTATCAGGCCCCAAGGAATCACGGATGGAAGGGAGACGAGGCAGTTGGCAGACAGGTCCAGCTCAGTTATCTGGCAGGAGATATCAATCAGCCAGTCCAGATCCACCCAGGGCAGTTTGAGGTTTGACCAGTTCACACACAAAGCCTGCGCATGTCAAAGAAAGGACAGAAAACGACATTAGTAAAATCCATCTTGCTTGATTGCTATTGGCCTGTTACACCACTGGGAATCTGGCAGATCAGAGTATGGAAATGTTGGTTACTTCCCAATCTGCTTCTAGGAATTAACTGACTCTGAGATGAAATCATGCCTGGGTATCAGCAGCTCCCACCACAGCTACTCCATGATTTCAATTCAAAGAAAGACCAAGAGCCAGCGAGAACAGAGGACAGACTTCATATGCCCATGCACTAGCTGCAGCCTTGCCTGAAACCCTCTCTCCCACCCCAGAGGTGGGCAGACCACAACGCTTATTCATCCAGCGATATGCAATGAGTTTCCACGAGGCTGGGCTCCCTGCCCTGCATTTAGACCCTATGCTAGCAGCATGATCTGGACAGATCTTGCAAACCACCTTCCCTCCAGACCCCAGTTTGTCTCAGGGAAGCGGCCTGTGTCACTGCTCAGCTCTCCAAGGGATGCTGAGAATCAGCAGAGGCCAAACTGACCCAGGGCACCTCTGAGGAGCAGTGAGTGTGGGAAGCACTCATGGATCGCTGCTTGTGCATCTGTAGAGAGGACAAGGATAGACCTGCCAGTGTGGTCACAACTTGTCATAAGGAGGCCAACTGCTGAAATAATTATTATATGCCCAGGCACCACTCTTGGGTCTTGAACCTCTCAGCAGCAGCAGCCCAGAACCATTCTGGGGMAGGCTTAGGTCCTGCAGAGGAACATCTGGGACAGGCAGGAAAAGGCAGACACCTTCTTGTCAAGTATTTCTAAATACTAGGATTTTTCTCAGTATTATTTAGGAAGATATTTTTTTATTTGTGAGATGTGATTTTGGCACCTGCCTCCTTTCATCATCTGCTGCTTTTGACAGTTAGATGAGGAAGTCTTTTGGAAAAAACAGAAGTCCTTGTGAAAGCCATAAATACTTATTTCAGACTCCAGCTCACTTATAAGAAAGTGTGAGAACATGAGGGTCATCAGTGCAAGGATTTCATTTTCCAAAGGAAATTTGAAACCACTTCATTGACTTCTAATGAGATCTGCATTCCAAAAYACCCACTTTAAAAATGTTAGTCCCAAAATGTTTTCATAAACTCAGGACTTTTGACATAACTCATCCCAAAGATAGCCTCAATGAAGTGATGCATTAACTCACCACCAGGAGGCAGCAAGGACCCGACAGCAAATTCAATTTGCTGTCCAATTTCTCCCAATATAGCTCTAAGATTTGTAACCCCAAATTTAAAATTAAAAGCAATACATTTGGGGAATGGAGAGGAAGAAAAGGGAAATATAGGTTTATCTCAAATACTTATTTGAGACTCTGAACTCCGGGGAATGGAGATCATATAGTTAAGATGACTAGGAGAACGGAATAAAGGAAAAGCATAAAGAGTTGCACTTTTTAGAAATTTATAGTAATATTATTTAGCACAGACATGGTGTTTTTCAAACATTCACTAGTGAAACCTCAGGTCAGCCCTAAAATATGAAGGGAAATATTAYGCCCATTGTATCACTGGGGAAACCAAGGCAGAGAGGACAAGCTGTTTGTCTAATGCTGCCCTCACTGGCATGCCCCATAGAAAACACACTGAGCCAGCCGCAATAAGGAGCCAGATTAAGCAAAGTATCCACCACTACTGTAAATACGCAGTACCCAGTGAGAGTTACATTTCAAAGCTTCTACACTTGCATGAAATGAATTCAGCTTTATCACTATGTTTCCCAAGTCTGGTTATTTAATAGTTTGGTGCTTACGAAACCTAGTTTTAAATTCTGTACATCAGCTGTAACAGTCCCAGAGTGAGCTTACTTACATCACTGGACAGGTATCAGTGGTGACAGTTGTGATTTATGGCACAAAAAGAGCATAAACGCACAGATCAGATTCCCTCTTCCATTCCTAACTATGCCGTGCTTCAAGAGGGACGTGGTCCTGATGCTAAGGGATTGGAAGATCTTCCCAGCATAAGGAAGCCTCACAGGGGACGAGCGAGTTTGTGCTGAGACACTTGACTGTTTCTTCCTAGTCATCGCCCTGAATTGCCCCAAGAACCCCCAATGGGTGCCAGACCCCAAAATCTAGGCAAAGCAGGAACCCAGTTCTACACCAAACAAAATCCTGCAGTAGTGCTGATATCTGTCCAGTCACTTGTGAGCAAGTTCAGGGCACCACCCTGTCTGAAAATACTATTATTCTTTACTTTAGAGAATTTTCGGCTGGTTTAGCCTCCTGGCCAAGGTCACCACAAGCAGACTTACAACGGTAGTGGTGCGAGAGGAGGGAGGCATGCATGGCCGGGGACAGGAAGAGGGCAGCATCACTGGACCTCCATCTTAGACGAGCTAAAATTGTCCCCGATAGAAATACAGCTTAATCAGCAAGGAAATTCTGYTACTGATATGTTTATACCCTATTGTGGTTTGTAGGCCATACCAGCAAAAGCTTTTCTATGCCAGCACAATTAAATCTACATGGCAACTTTTGCTCATATAGAAACAAAAATATTACACTCCTGCCTAACAGTGCTGGGTAAAACCACATGCTCTGTTAGCAAAATCACATAGCACACACGCTCTGCCCTAGGAAAGCGTTAAGAAAGGGCCTGCTCCCCACAGCGTGTGCTCCATGCAATTTTTTTAATAGGAATTGCCTCTTCAAGCTAGCAGAGAAAGGTTTAGCAAAAATCCAGCTAGTGAAAGTGAGATACAGAGTTTGCCTCCATACACGAGAAATGTTTCTAACAGGGAACCAGCCATTCCAACAACTGACCTCGGCTTGCGACGCATACCCTGTCCTGATGCCTTTCTTTTCAGGAATGTAGATTTTTTTTTTCAAAAACTGTTGAGATTCAGCCAAAACATGGGGGTAAAACAGAATGGGTAGGGGAAAACCCAAGCTCTTAGGCAGCAGTTCCAGGCATTGCTGTGCCCTTAAAAAACCCCTGGTAAGTAAGGGGCTTCCCGCTTACCCACATTGCTGTCAAGACGTGGGGTTTGGAACCAAAGGAAGCTCCAGGGAGCTCTCGGGCAGCGGCTGAAGCGGCTCCTTATTGATCCCCGGCTGCCGGAGCAAAGTGCAGGTGGGAGATAAAGCTGGGATGAAGATCTGGCTGCGAGACCAAAGCTCCCTTGTCTCAGTGCAAAAAGTAAACAGTGAAATTATATCCAAAGGTGACTTCAGCACGGTAACCTAAGCTTTTAATTATTATTATATCTATATTATGATTGCCAGGCAAAGACTAGCACTGTGCTGGGCAGGACACACAGCAAAGATGTTGAGCAGAGGAGGTTTACCCTGGGAGTTCAGAACAACTTTCAGCAGCACAGCAAGATGGAAATGGGGGCTTCCTGACACTTTCTCCTTTGGAAAGGGTATTACTACGATGGCAGTGCATGCATAGGACCCATACCATGGCCCAAAAGGAGCCAGGGAAGGAAAACTGGCTTGGCTTTTTTTTTTTTAATCTTTTAGAGTCTGATATAAAGTGGGATGATCTTTGTAGCACCTTTCCTAAGACATGCATCCATGACCAGAGTATCCAACCCCTTGAACTACTCAAATATTTTACCTAAACCCACAGAAGCAAAAAAAAACAGAATTACAGCCAAAAATCCAAGCTAATATTCCACTCAAAAGGCTGTGCACAGGTCTTTCACTCACATACAGGATGCATATATCTATGCAGTGCTTTGAAATGCCAGCAGTGCTGGGAACGAAGGCCTCCCAGGAGAAAGCAGGCTCTTGGGGTTGAGATCCTGGATTCAGACTCTGGAGTCCCCGTCTCTGCCCCGGATTTCCTGTGTAGCGCCAGTCCCCGGCTCAGGTTATCCAGCCTCCATTTGCCAATCCATATAATGGGACAGTAACACTTCCTTATCTCACAGCAGAGCCAGGAGGAAAAATGCACTACAGACTCCAGCTTCTTCTCTTCCCACTTAACTAAGCTCTCCCAACAAAGCTGCAGTAAAGAAAATAAATCAGAAAAAGAGAACTGCTGGTGTTTATCCCCTCCCTCAGCTCTTGCTCCGTTTCAACGTGATGTTCTTGACAGTGGATCCTGGCTCTTATTTCAGTACAAAAAGGGACCTGTCCTTGAGTAGACCCCAACCAATGCAGTAAGAATATGACATATAACCTGCTTTTACTGGGTGCAAGTAGGACCATGTGTCTCTGCTGCCTCTCATTTCAGACTGATACTCATCTCTATTTTGAATTTAGATTACTGAGTATCATTCATCTCAAAAATGCAGAGTCATGGCCTCAAGGTCTTATAATGTGATACAAAGATAACTGCAGAATTCAGACAGTGACTTCTAAAACCACATATGAGATTGTGAAATCCAACACCTGCTACGAACACTGCGGGGTAGGCATACGCGTCTCCCAGGCAGCTTTTAAAATCTCAGCAGTAAGCGCCTTGCGCTCAGTCCACCTGCTCAACTGGAGCCTGGGACTGACGGCATCTCTTCTACTCAAGTGCTGCAAGCTGGAGAGATCAGCCAACCCCCTTGTCTGACTTCAAAATAGTGGACCAAATTCATCCTTGGTCCAAGTACGCTGCCGTCAGAGGAGTTACACTAGGGATTCATTTGGCTGAGCACTCTGCATTGAAAACAGAATTAGGTGAAAGAAAGCTCGACTGCAACACCATGAAGAACRGGGATTTCCTCCCCAACTCACACTTCATCATCTCCACTAGCTTCCCAGAAAAGCCTGTCTCTTGGATGTCAAAAGGCTGTGATGTCGAACTTGCGAGCCCAGGAATCAACTCAACCTTTCTGTTTGGCACCAGCTGGAGGGCCAGTGTCTGCCATTCCCAGGTGCAGTCTGACCCTTGGTGGCTCACTGGTCTTCAGAAGGGCGAGGAAAACCTCTGCAGACTCCTCTCCCTGCCAAGGCAAGAATTTCTCAGTGCAGAGAGCCCTCGAGTCTTGCAAACCAAATGGAAACCATCTAGTGCAGTGATGTCAGGGCATAAGTTGAGGAAGGCAAGGGACTGGAAACTGTCTGTGCAGATGCAAGAAACCCCACTGCTCTGGGGCAAGTAATGCCAAATTATGAGCTATAAATGCGAAAAACATTTACTTCAATTTAAGACTAGTTATTAAGGTGGTTAAAAAAGGCTGTTGGGCATTTCTCCTAACTGACTTCACATGCCCCAACAGCACCTCACTCTTGCTGTAGTTGGCCTGTTATAACGATGGTGATCTAATTCCACCGTCAATAATGCTAGTGCGAATCTCAAGCGGAACCRCTGCAGATTTCTCTACTGGTGGTGACGTAACTGAGACCAGCCGGGTGGTGGATAAAGAAGTCAGATGATATTCACACATATACACACACATTTATATACTTGTATATAAAAATCTTGGCAAAATGTTTCCTTGGGAAAATGTAGCAGTTTAATCTCTTTTCCAGTTTGTAATGGAAAAAAAAAATCTAACACTGCACACATTGAAAAGTTAAATGCATCTCCATGCTGACTACACCCATCTGAATGTCTGGAATCTGCGGCCAGACGCAGGGGGTTATTTTGGGCATTTGCTACCTGTTCCTGTAAAAATGGAGCACTTCCTCTTTTCAGCATGATAGTGGCTTGGCATGGAGATATATTTACCCCCAGAAAAAAAAGGAGAAGCAAGGATTAGAAAAATGAGATGTGACTCCTCTAGTCTCAGAAAGGGCAGCATCATACGCAGTGCGATGGCTGCCTGCACAGTGTGACGGCTACACGAAGGCCTCCGACCACTGCCTGCGCATGGCTGGTAGCACTCACTGCTGTGAAACCACTCTGAGGTCATCTSTGCAGTGCTCCCACTCGGAGATAGCCCAGATGGGACAAGCTCCTTTCGAAGTTTTGGGCTTATTTTGAAACAATCAGTGCTTGGTATCCCCTGTCCCAGAGGAGAGACTTTCTGAAGTCCAGCTGGCTGCCACGTGTGTCACCATCTCCACACGCTCCATTTGTGCTTCCTCCCTCAGGAAGAGCAACGTTTGTGAACCTTGTGAGATACAAAGAAAGCACCGAGGCAGCTTGTTTGCAGCCACCATGAAGTTGAGTTTTAAAAAAAATATCAGGGTGTGTGACTGTCAGACCTGAGTTTTGCAGACAAACTCGGACCAGATTGCCTGAATTTGGCCTAGCCTGCCAAACTGAATTCAAAGAGAAAACCTTAAATATGCAACATATAAAAACCAAACAGCTACTAGGAGAATCAAGGTCAAGCTTCTCTTTTTCTATGTTTTGCCTTTTTTTTTTTTTTTTTTAAACCAGGCCCTTCTGGCAATTAGCTCATGTTTTAAGACTTCTCTCTTCTTCGCTCAGGGTGTGACAACAGCAAAGCTGAGTCATTTATTGCAGCGGCTAAGTTAAATATTGCCAGCAAGTTCACAAGAAAAAACAGACCTCTTCTCTGTGGTTCAAACGTTTAGGAAATTCTACCAGCTTTCTCTACAGCACTAGGAACAGTGTTCCCCAGACACACCAGTCAGTCAGTCTGAACACTGCATCATCTTGTCTCGTCCTGGTAAGAGCAGCAAAGAACTCCGAAAAGAGGATGCCAAGCCACAATGTTCTGCAAGACAACATCCAGGGCACCATTAAGTGTATCTGCCACCACTCTCACCATGGGGTCATGAACCACATCTCAGAAGTGACCTACAAGGAAACTCAGTCCTGAAGGTGTTTCTGGAGAACATCATCTGGGACATGATGGTTTATACCACGTACAAACACAAGACTGATGGCCACGGGTGTGGTCTATGCTCTGAAGCACCAAAGCCGCACCCTCAAGGGTTTTGGAAGGATTTAAGAACATCCAAAAAAAAAAAAAATTTAATTTTCAAAAAATGGTAAAAATAGTAATATTCAAGTTGAATTATCTATTTAGTTGGAAAACTTTTCTTCTTAATAGACATGTAGTTTTCTCAACTCCTATCCAGGAACATTTGAGCATTTAGCTTCCTTTATTTATTTGCCAATGAAACTACAAATCCTATAGGGATGAATCCCAAGCTGCAAGCTCACGTATGTGCACTGTAGCTCCTGACACTGACAGGATTGTCTGGAATCCAGCAAGACTGGGTTTGGGCAGGAAAACAGGCAATGGAGAAGTTTCTAACACTAAGAAAATCTCTCTGCTTATTTATACTTAACACCAAAGCGGAATCGCTGTCCCACAAGGTTACGAGCTGGGGAAACGACTACTCAACTGGCAATGGGATTCGTGCAGACAGAGCCCTGACCAAAGATCTCCCTCACCATCTTTCACCACAGTTTTTATGATCTGATGAAAACTGCAACTATTGAAAACTCAGGGCTCTGATGTTCCTGTTCAATCTCAGTTAATCTACCTGCTGAAGGGGAAAGTGAAAAATGCCTGAAAGCTAACACTAATGGTAGAAGTGATCAATAACATGAAATACCACGTGCTTCCCTACAAAGCGGCAACACCGTGTGCTGTGGGACACCCTTCACTTTTGAATAAAGGAGACTGGATAATAGAGATTAAGAGAATGAACAGTATAGCCTACTTATACAAAGACATGGGATAGCTATGAAACGTAATAATACTCTGTATTAAAACGATGCCACTCATCTGTGGATCTCAAAGGACCATTACAATGTATTAAACCTTCCACCAGCTCTTTAAGGTATGAGGAGTTTAAATATCCCCATTTTACAGCAGAAGAAACCGAGATGTAAGTGAATTACCAAAATTACTGAAAGCCTGTCGATGGCTAAGTAGTGAACAGAGTTCTTGTCAACCTAAGAAGACTTCAGTTTCTTTTTCTTGGCTAACAAAATTTAGTGCATAGCCTCTGTGTCCCACCAAAAATCCGTTATATGGGACAAGCACAGAGATCACATCAATATCACATTATTATGATGTGATTGCACCTGTTGCTCCAGATAGCCAGTCACGTCCTGAGAGTGACAATAAAGGCTACCAGACATCTTTTACTGCTGAGGACCTGAGGCAGGAAGTAATATAGTTTGAGTTTGCTCTATCCATGCTCCAAGTTGACCAAGAGCCACAAGAGCCTTTTTATATGGCTGTATCTGAGCTAACAGACCTGGGGCAGAGAAGGGTTTATATGCTCAGCTCTGTGCCATGCTAACACTCCTGGCCAGCACAGAGCTCGTGTTCAACCAAAGTGGACCACAGAAACCTAAAGGAAGTGATTTGCCTGGTGTCACAGGGGAAGCCTATGGTAGAGCTTTCTTCTCTGCCATGCTTTGAGCAGAAAGCTCATGTTTCCTTTCCACACCGTAAGCCTAGTTCACACACCGATGTTAAAATGGCCAAGCAGAACCTGCCACACATACCAGCTTGCACAGTGAAAGTATTTAAAGGCTTCACGTTTTATACCTTGCAATTCAGCACTGGCATGAAAGCCACTTTCACAGCTCATTCTCTAAATGGGTAGCAAAGCACCAGGCTCCTAGCTGAGAAGGAAAGTCACCAGCCACMATAGTATGCAAAGATAAATATCAATTATGAACATGATGCTCCTTTAAAAGAGCCTTTCTTCAGACAGATAAATGGCTACTTACTGTTTTTGCTGGAGCACTACCTGGTAGTGGGCTTGTCTCAATGAAATACTTCCTCAGAAGGTGTTTGCTGGATTCAGGACTGTCCATCAGGATGTATGAGCAGAAGAAAGCACCATTCCGTAATAAGAACACAGCTACGTCTTCATTCCCTTTAGAGAAAAGGAAGATTGTCTGTTCTCTTGTTCTTATGCACGTGAATCAACACAGAGCTGAAGAGAAATCTATGGGAAATAACCACTTCTGAAAAAAAAAATCTGCATGGGGATGTGCAAAAAGGGAACTGAACTATATAAAGACTGTTTCCTCCAGTGATGGGATTTAGTTTGGTCAATCCGAGACAGCAAAGACACTATATGAAAGCACTGGCCTAGACTCTATTTCTTTTTTCTTTTTTTCCCTGCCTTATTAAACTACATATGCAGCTGTGCTTTGAAGCGTAAATTGCTCAGCCTAAATCAAACCTGTGTGATGCAGTACCCATCACAATAATACTTATACTTGCAAGGTTTCTGTTTTTGGACAGCTTTTTYCCCCCCCACCAAGGCATTTAAAATTAGAGGAAAGTTCAGCCTTTCAGCATTTTCAGCAATTTAACTCAGGAAGGCCCTGCCTTAAATCTGGCTAAAGCAAAAGATTCAGAGCCAATTCTGTTCTAACCTACTGTGGAGGAAATTCAGAACAATTCCAGGAAAGCCAGGCCACACCAATGCATTCCCAGATAGGAACAAGAATTCAGCCCATTCTTTAAAAGACATTGCAGAAAAGGGACAAAACTTTGAAGCATGCAAATACATACCTGCCTTTATAGCAGCGTACAGGGGCAACCGTATAAGAACTGGAAACTCATTCTTCCTGACTGCGCAGCTCTCTGGGTCAGCACTATATGCTCGAATCAGGAGTTTTACTATGTCCAAGTGTCCCTGCTGGCAGGCTATGGCGAGCATCCAGTTCAGGAGTTGTTGGCAAGTCCTAGGACCTACAAAAAAACAAGGCATTTGATTTAGTTGATGCTGCTGGACCAGTCTGTGAAGTGCAAGAGTCATCCACAAATAATGGCTATGCAAAGGGTATAGGATGAAGCCCCTGATGGCAAAAGAGCAGACCGCACTGCAAAAGTGTCTTACAGAGCAGTCCTAAATTGATTTGACACAAACTCTTCTGTTCAGCTGAGCTGTGAGCAACCTGCTTTCCTTAACTGCTCCTCATCACCCCCCCTCTAACGGGTAATTCTTTTGACTAGCCCCGACCTAATCATGCATAAGCTAGCGACAAGAGGAGGGTTTGGAGGCTGCCTGCTAGGCTGCTGGTAGAAAATCCAACATCTATTCCCAAGCAGAAGTGGCGAGGAGTGATCAAGACTGTCTTGCATCCAGAGACAACGGGACTGATCCTGCAGACGTTAGAGACAAACATCTGAGATAGGCCATTTCTTCTAGCTTCATGAGAGGGGATACAAAGAATAGGGAAAAACAGCTGACTTTTCATCTTTCTGGATAAATAAACCAAAAATAAATGTTTTAGATAATGTGAAATAATTGCTTTAGTTGGTTTTCACTGCAAGCAAAAGTCTCTCATAAAAAATTCAATTTCCCACTGAAATATTTCATTTTGAGTGAATTTTTTACTATCAGTTCACAGTAAATTTAGGCAAATGTTATTTAAGGCTTAAAAACTAAAATACCATGTTCTGATTTCAGCATGAATTTGCTAATCATTTTAGTCATCCCCAAACTGCTTTTTTGCTGAATTTGTATTTTGTCTGTAGAACATCGCTTTCCTCTAGGTGAGCATCATTTTGCCCCATGTAACTAAATGTCCATGACATGATTATCTCTACTAACAGTAAGCAGTACTCTAATCTTCCCTGATTTACACCACCACCTCCACTTATTTTACAAATTCACATCCAATGTAAAATGTTTGCAGAAAGGTTCACAAGCCCAAGTTTCTGCAGAAATAATGTCACACTTTGCACCCTTAACAGCTTTACTATATCTCTCACCCTCACGCTGCAAAAATCAGGCTCCACTTCAGCTATAAGCCAGAAGTTCACACGGAGCCAGAGAGAATCACTGCAATGCATTAGCCAAGGCAACACTCCTGGACAGGATACACATGTAATTTATTCCCAGGCCCTGTGATTGGTCTCTACATAACTTCACAAGGAAACCACTGGAAGGTCCTGTATAAAAACTTCTGAAAGCTGCATCTTTATAGGGCTAATCCCCGCACTCGAGTCCCCCAAATCAAGGGTTTAAGGAAATTTGGTCAGCTCTAAACCTATCTAAGTTTCCAGCATCTGCTTAAGTCACTCTTCATTACAGAGAGTATTATTATTTTAATATAATTTAGTTTTTGCTACTGGGTTACAAAAACAGCCTCATCAGCCTCCTTTTCTGGCTGAATGAGATATCACGTTTAATTGCATCCCCCTCAAACTGGAAAGTTTCCGTTGCTTGTTAGTGCTCCAACAGTCTAAGCAGATCAAACATGCAGGTGTCCCAACAGGTTATTCCTGTCCTCATGGAGGCTGCTGGCAGGTATATAGCTTTGGTGGGGAGCCAGAGCTATATTCACATCAAAGACTGCAGAGGATGAGCTTAGCCGTTGTGACCACTGCCGTGTCTGAGGTCAAGACAGCGATGAATAATTCACCGCGGCTGCTGTGCAGCCCTGCCAGACGCTGCCTCCGCAGGCAGTCCCTGGCGAGAAGCGGCTGCAACGCCTGCGGTACGCGATGAGAGCACTGGGCGACCCGAACATCGCTCCTCGTCCTGACTCGCAGAGCCATGCTCTTTTTTCCCCACAGTTGCAAAGGAAAAACCTGTCTTAAGAATTGCATCTGGGGCTAAAAAGTTGTTTTCTTCTGCCATAAAATCATTGTATCAAAGCAAAATTGTAAATAAAATAAAATGATGATTCAAAATAAGAAATTCCCCTGAAAGTCAAATCAAAAAGGCAGGAACAAGAGAGCAAAGAACGTGCTGCCATCTGTGCACCCAAGCTATTGCTCACCAGATTGCTGCACTCTCTCCCTCCCAGCTCCACTGTATCTGCAGGATCAGCACAGTGGGATGATGCCGTTTCCTGAAAATGCCATAATTTCCCTGCAGGGTCTGGGACGTTACCCAGATGTGAGGGCTGATGGGAATGAATCGGCTAAATGGCATCTTTCCCTACTTCCAATTTGCAAACACGGAATATTTTTATGCGTGTGTTTTCTCCCCCATGGGAAAAGTTTTCTTAAGACACAGCAGATATTAGATCCCTCCACCCACTTTCCCATGACTGAGTCCCTCCCCTTTCAAGGGAAGTGGAAAAAAAAACAATGCCTGCTTGAAGCTGTAGCGCACAGCTATTGAAAAGCCTGGAGAAAAGGCAGAGACAACCCAACAGTAGGCTTACCATGCAAGGAGTCCAGCAGTTCTTTCACAACGTCCTTATGTCCAAAATACGCAGCCACCACAGCTGCATTGTCATCATTAGGTTCGGTTGGTAACACCACTAATGCTTCCTTCAGTAAATACCTCACCGCCTGCAGATCTCCATACGCAGCTGCAATACCCAAAAGCTGACACTGGTAAAGAAAATGCAGCAAAATAAACTCTCTGTGACCCTCTTCACATCTCTAAAAGGGGGGCAGGCAAAGGAAGAGGGCATTTCTAGAGCTATGTATTTATTTATGCCCACACTCTGTCACTGTGGTTAGCTGAGAACGTCACGAACACTAACAGCCACTATAACCACTGCTGTTGATGTAATAAGTAACTATATTTATTTATTGTTTTTGTTTAACAGTCTTTTGTATGGCTTTACTGCAAAAGTGCCCAAGGTCCAGCACAGTAAGTATAAAACAATCTCCCATGGACCAACAGAAACAGCATTTGCACAGCTCTGCTGGCAGGTGAAGTGGTATCTTATTTTGGAGATGGCCGCTAAGCCTGGACTTAATTTTCAGGTACTCTCCAAACAYGGTAATGGTGGTGTTTAGGGAGGAAAGAGGGTAATTCTGGGCAATTCAGCAGAAACGGTGACACTATCTCACCTGAAATTTTACATAAATTCTAACACACTGTGTGTCATGCACCTCGACCTTTAGACAGATGTGTGCTACAAAGAGTAATATATACCTGGATAATGAAGGGTCAGGGTCAGACGTGCAGTTAGTATAAAGTGTTTGTTTATATCAGCTGAGAATCTTGCATAGTAATTTTACATTTAGTACAAGTTTTGCTGATTACTTCATCACAATCAAGACTTTAAAACTACTGTTTTAGAAGTACTTCAGCCTTTGGCAAATAAACCTCTTGTACTGTAACCATCTTTTTAAGTCACTAGGAACTCCATTTGTTTTCTTTATTATAGTAGTCCACCATACTGAGAAGAAAAGATTTTAAGSTTTTTTTCCCTTCCACCAGAAGCCCAACAACCTAAGATAGATACTATATACTTCCTGAAGATCAAGTCATATATATAAGCTGCAAAACAGGACATGTCAGCTGGAGGTCAGTGGAGGTCTCCTGGACCAGAGCGGGTTTGCATTTGGCCCGTTTGGAGAGAAGGCAGAAAAGCCCAGGGCTCTCTGCATCTCGCAAAGCCAACACACCCTCACATGCTCCGATAAACTGGCAGTCTGATGTGAAATACTGACTCCAATAAAGCCAGCAGGAGTTTTACCATCCACTTCAGTGTCAATAGGATTTCTGTCCTGTGGCTCCACTCCTGATGCTGTGACTGACCTCAACATGCWGTTTAATCCCTCTGTGCCTATGTATGCTCTCCCTGAGGTGTGTCTCATCTTTATGACCTGTGCTTTCAAGAGAAAACCCCGTCCCTGAGCCTATGTTCCTGAAGTGCCCCACACAAGTCCCATCTGGGACCCTGCAGCACCAGCACAGTAGGTAAGGGAACACACTGTCTGCACGAGGAACAATGCAAGGCAGCAGCTTGGCATGTGAACGTTTCTTTCTCAATAAAATTTGGGAAACAGTAACTCTACCCTACCTTTTCCACTTGCAATGCAGTCTCTTCACATGACAACTTAATCAGCTCTTGGGCCTTACTGGAGTCTCCAGTTTTGTAAGCAGCCTGAATGCTTTCTGTCACGGGTGTCTGAACTATGGAAACTTCACCTACTGTGGACTGCTTGCCACCCATGTCCRCAGATCCTGCAGTAAAAGAGGAAAAGAGGGGTCAGGAAGAAGTACCTATTTATTATTCATGCACAGCTGTAACACCAATGCAATCTGGCAAAAAAAATAATAATCAAGGGGCAGATTATTTTCAGTGGAATATTTACTGCATACAATTAAAAAGGAGAGGGAAAAAAACTCAACGCCTAAATTGTCTGATGAGAGAAAGTCATGTTAAAGGATGTTAAAGTACTTTCCAACAGGGACATGAAACTAGAAGGAACAGTGACTTCCTCAATTGCTCCCAGAGGTGGTTTCCAAAGGAAGGTGTGAAAGCTCAGAGACATGTATGGGCTGCTGCAGCCCGACACAGATACTTACATGAGACCAGCACCTACGGTACTTCTAAAGAAGCAAGGAGTCTGCAGGGCCTGCAAAGCAATTCTGATATTATTAGCTTTACTTCAGTCACACTTTATTCATCGCATGCCAAGAGCCTGACAAAGCCCCACTGCACTTCTCCAGCACTTGCAACTAGAGCTTTATACACCTTAATGAATGTGAAAGGAAAGAGAATTATTATGCGCTATTTTCTAGATGGGAAAACAGAGTAAAAGGAGATTATGCAGGATGCCCAGCGTCACCAAGCTCAATCCTGGATAGTGTCCCAGACTAGATTTTTTTTTTAAATGCTATTAGAAGCCATGTGAGTTTTTACATTTTAAAGGAACGGTGTATCTCTAGAAATCCCTGCTCTTGTGTTTCAACCACAGGACTGCTGGGTGGGTGCTGGGTCTATTTTGTCTGAGGTTGCCCCAGGTACACTACTAACAAGTTTAAAGTTGAAAAGCTGCAGGCCATCAAAGAAGATGCTCTGCTGTGGCTAACAAAAAGGCAGCCACGAAGTCACACACACAGTTCCTGGCTAAGAGGAGGAGGAAGCTGTGTGCTCTGGCAGGGAAGCCACTGAACTGCGAGGAAGATGCTCAGGTCCATTCCTGGTTGTGGCACTGATGCTGGGCTCAGCCAGCCCGAATGCTCCCCCTCTGCTCCCCGTCCTCTGCCAAATGCTGAGGTTGCAGCCTCGCTGGGGTCGTGATTCTCCATCCCCGTTTATCTCACATCACCCATCACCACAGGGCCCCTGTAAGCCGGGGGAGCAAGGCATCAAGCTGCCTCCATTAAGAAGCACAAAAGAATGACATACGAGACAGAGAAAACCAAAAACAGAAGCACTTTTCACTTGAAAAGAGACCATTTCATACTCACTTTTTCCTACTAAAAGATTATTAATTATTACTACTTATCTGCAATTGGTTAAAGAAAACCTGTAAAGCCCACAGATTTTCACATGAGTTAACAAGGACTTTTTAAATAGACACATATGTCGTGCAGGGCTTAGTTTAATGCAGCCTGGAAAAAGAAGTAAATTTGGACCAATCTATAACTGTCAGTAAATATCTTTGAATAATGCAGTCTGAATCACCAGTACCTTCTGACTAACACTTCTCATCAATTATTTAAATGAAGCTCAAATCACTCAGACATCGAAGATGGCTCCAGAGATTCATGCCATTAAAAACGTGCAGGCATCAATAACCTTTCTCAGATGATGCAGAATGTGTGAAGGACAAACAGCAGAAATCAAGGCAAATGAACATGATGTTATATTACAGCACAATAAACAGCATCTCAGAACTCATGCAATAGGTGCCATGCATTAGATTTTCCTCCTAATTCTCTAGTTTTCAGGAGCACATAACAGAAAACTTATCCAGCATTTGTTCCGAGGCCTTTACAGCAGACCACCCACCTGTAATGGACCTCTCTGAATATTGCGTATGCTTTAATTGTTTTTATGGAAACCAAAGGAAGGAAATGCAAATTATTCCTAAGCAGCTAACTGTTTAAAGGGAGACAATTTTCAAGCAAAATGGTTCTCCAATCTAAACAATTCAGTACAGGACTAAGCACAATTGTAAGTACAGATCGAAGAAGATGCTCCAGTTCCTGGACCACGCAGCCACCCTTGCTCAGTGCCCTGCGATGAAATCCTGGACCCAGAGAGAAGCACTGGAATTCCCCCTGGAGGAGAAAATGCCTCACACTGGAGATCCAACACAGCTGGAGTGCTGAACAGGAAGTCCTTCAAGTCAGAGCTGCCAGAGCACAGCAGCTTTAAGCTAGTCACTAAAGAAATGCTGAGAATAGGGACAAGTTTTACATCCTTCCAGCCCCAGTTCCTGATTTTGGGGACTATCACTCAAGATCCACACCTGGAGCCCCATACAAGTGTACAGGCACATCCTTTCTGCCAAGAGCTGAGCTGGGCTACCATTCGTTCTTTTTGAATCATGGCCAGGGGAGGTGAAGATACAAGCATCTCGTGGTAGAGGCTCACTGAGGATCTGGGAGATCCCAGGGTCACTTCCTCTTCTGCTAGAGAGGTCTCCAACCAACCTCTCGCACTTCCTGCATGCCGGACCACTCTGTACAGGAGCAATTTCCACCTCTCCTTCTGAAACTGCCCCACCAGGGATCACCCCCACCGAATCAGCTAGGCCAGGGAGCACGAGAAGGACCACGACATTATAACCGAGGGAAGGAGGAACTTGGCAAACTAGGCTCTAACCCCAAGACTGCTTCTGTGTTTTACCCAAAGACTGCTTCATGAAATCGCTTGGCTAATGTGTCATGCTTCCTCTTCCATGCTCCTTTTGGCCACCTCAAAAGCCTTAAATCCTCTCTGGCATAACGGCATAGTTACACGTGCTGTTTGGAGAACATGGCCTGGGCATCACYTCTCGCAGTCTGTTCACATGCATTAGGTGCAGACTTCTGAGAGCTCCAGGACCTGGACGGTCACAAACTGTTGGTTTCATGGAGTTAACATGATCCCAAACTTAGCTGGCAGTTCAGTCAAAGTTTTCAGGACCTTAATTTTGATCCCTAAACTCCATTTTAGTCTTAAGTACATAAGAACTTTTTATTGATCTGACTAAAACTGACTAGTTAGGCTATGTTTGAACATCCATCAAGTAGAAGTCAATAAAAGCTTCATTGAATCTAAGCAATCTGGACAATTCTGGTGTTTGAAATTGATGTATTTAYATTTAAATATCCTTGGTAGAAAAATAATGCTGCTCATCATTCAAATTCATTATGTAACTGTCATCAAAATTTCATTCTGTGATTGTATTCTGCAGAGCAAATTGACCTCTTGTCTAAGAAGATCTGGGGGGAAAAGCTGTTAAAGATCTTCAGCAGCTAAAGACCTTGCAAGTGAACTAATTTACAAGCCTAAAAAGAGTAAAACTGATGAGTCACGGAGTAATAAAAAGCTTGCCCTCAACCAACAGCTGCACCCGTGTGGTTCTGTCAAAGCTAACTTGACTTTTCAAAGACTAAGTGAGAGTGGAAAACAGGCCATCCATTGCCCAGTTCCCAAAAAACACAGAAGCCAAAGCTAAGCACCTGGTGAACTGAATTACCCAGTTCACAGAAGACTTCCTGGTGACTTAAGAAATGATATATTGACTTCTGATATACAAATGGAAAATAAGAAGCCAGATATATTTTATAAACTTAACTTATACTGACCATAAGGCCAAAAAAAAAAAAGGAGAAAAATTACACTGTACTGGTTAAAGACTGTTTTATTTCCACAAGATTCATGACTGAACTATCATCAGTACTGGCATTCATGTAGGCTGGGATAAAATTTTGCCAGTACATGCATGGGCCGATTTTAGCTGGAATCTGGGCTGAAATCCAGAAAGAGTCTGCCTATGGCTTTAACCCGACATGTTTCATACTCTTTCTTTACCTGTAAACTTCATGGCTTTCAGTTAACAGGGTCACCTCAGGTGCATATAGCCTTAAATAACATGGTATGAGAGCAATAACTGAAGCTGAATAACACTGAACCTCTATTTTTTAGACTTGATCATGCAACATGCTGAGCATTTAAGCCTGGATGTAACAAAGTGCTTTTAATTCTTGGATTGCATAGATTTAGGCCCCGGCTTCTGCACTTTCCTCAGTAAGGTCTATGTTAACATACGACAATGTACATGGCATAGCAAGTTATGATATGCTATCAGTACTTCTTGGGTATTCCTGTAACAAAAGGCAACGTGAAGCTCCAGAAGCTCTTACAGCCCTTTGGTCATTTCCTTTGGCTTTTACTTTATTGCACAATGATCAGGGACAGAATTCCTGTGGGGGCCTCTAAAACCACTGCCCCAAATCAGCCCCCTCTTTACTTCTGAGGTTGCAGAAGGAAGGCAGATAAACGAAGTCTATTTGAACTGAGGTGGTACGGTCTGGGTTCATTTCTCTAACATGTATTTGAACGCCGATGAAAATAAGGCCATTAGGCTTACTCCTTACCGCTCCCCTATCTCTGCAGCTTCTTTGTTTAATTTCTCTGTAGACCCACTGKACCTTTTCTTTGCCTGATGTCCTGCAATCTTCTCTTTCTACTAATGACTGTAACCAAACCAAATGCTAGTTTTAAAGAAGGGAAAACAGCAGGCATTTATTGACATTAAAAACACATCCTTCTTCTATTCCTTACACCACTTAACAGTTTGTATTAAAGGAACTCACTTTGGAAATATTTCCCACTCCCGATTCCAATGTCTTATGGAGTAGCTTTAAGGTTGGTTGTGCAGAAATAGCCTTTTACAAAAGCTAAGACCAAGACTAATTTTCTTCTAAAAAATATTCCAATGGTAACAGTGGTTATTAATTAAAAAAGCAATGTTATTTTATTGCCATTCAACAATTACAGCAGTATCAATCTAAAAGTGAAATGGACTGTGCTGTCTTAGCTAAAAGCAACAAAACAAAAATAGATTTTTTAGTAATAAAGGATATCATGAGGGTATCAGTGTTAAGTGCAGTTACACCCATTCTCAGGCCCTGTTAACAGGGCAGGTGAAGAAACTGTTTAAAACCTAAAATTTCTAAATTGATAGTATCCCTTCAACAGTAAAAAGGTGAGGGTTTGCAGGTAAATGCTGTGAATCAGCAAACTATCAGCACACAGCAGCATAACAAAATAGCACACTATACAGATGATTATGTCCCAAATCACTGCATTCTTTGACACACAACCTCTCAGAGTTTATAGGTGCTACATTAAGTCCCTTTGATAAGGTAGAAGTTCTTTAGTAACTAACTACAATATTAGAACATTCTTATTTATCAGAAAAAAATATAAATGGGATGTTTAATGCAGCATAAAATAGGGCGGGAAGCTAGCCTACTTCAAAATGGAATTACAATAATAACACAGCTTGAAAACTGCTACTGACCTTGTCATAGTTTGTGCAGGTACTTCCAGAGACAGAAGCAAATCGAGATGATGACTTTAACACAGCCTCCCATGAAGTGATGCTCAATAAAGCTATTAATTCCTTGGACCGCCAGCCACCCACCTCTGCTCCGGCACAAACCGCTCTCAAGCAGCTCTGACAGTGGCCACTGGACGCAACGTCTTTTGGCTGGCAGTTTCTTTGTCTGAATTACCTACTACATTTTACCCTTGACAGTTATTTTCATCTCCACGTCCCATTAGAGTGAAATCCAAGCCTCTGGTCTAGCGAGGATCCGGGGCCGGGCGGGCAGAGAGGCCGCCGCTCCCGGGGGGGCTCAGGCATTAATCCCTCACCAGCACCAGATGGCTACTGCTAACCTTTCCCAGACTAATTTTTTGCCATTTTGACTTCTGTTCGCTGCCACAGAGCAGATGCAAAAAGGGACAGAGATGAGGTTTAAAATGTGCTAAATATTTTAAGCCAATCCCCCAAATGCTTAAATACTCACAAGAGTCACTGAACGTTTTTCAGTATTACTCTAAGGAGGCAATGGCAGGCAGGTTTTCAAAATTAACAGAAAGCCAGGTTAGTTCTGAGGCACATGGCATCTCTGTACCAGACACATCTTCTGGCGTTTTGAAAAACTTCAAATTAATACGCTGAGTAGCAGCCAGCAGGAAGCCTCCAGTGGTTTCAAAGGAAGACGTATCTGTCCTACATTGCACTTTCCAGTCAGACTGGGAAAGGAAAAGTTTTCTATCTCATGTAAATCTTTGAGATACTGATAAAAATGTCTCATTCCAGACCAGGCAGAAAAAACAAATTCTCAGGCTTCTTTAACGCAAAACTGTATAAAACTTTAAATCAGCCCAAATCAATCAGAATGCTTTATGAAGCAAAGATACCTTCAGTGTTCCTTCTCTAAACCTCAAAGCAGGGTTTTATTGGTTGTTTAAAAATGTTTCATTCATTTCATTCTTTCATTACTTAAATTGCTTAAATAACTTATTTAGTACTTAAATAAAAAGATGCAGCCACAGCGCAGGACCTGATGCTTCACTGTAGCCCCGGGAGGAAGGTCGCTCCTCCGCCTGCCTCTGTCCCCCACGCCAAGGAGGGTCCCGCAGCAGAAACCCTGCCACCCATTTCATCTTGTCCCCAGGATTTAGGCRAAATACACCTGGCCCAGTCGATTCTGGGGTAAAATGCCAGGATTCAAACAACTTGTTGGAGACGGAGAGGGAAAGTCACGGTAAATGCAACAAGCTGGTTTATCTGGGAAATCCAGTGTCCCTGTTGAAAAGGCCGGGACAGAACGGGGCCACGTCCCCCTCGCAGGGATTAATATTTCTTCCCAACTGGTGAGATGTGCCGTTTTCTCCGGACAAAGAGGGAAACCTCCACACACACTTTTCTGACTGTTTTATGTGGCTCAATTTCATCCAAATGTCCATTATTTAAAACTAATTAAAGGAACAGCTCTACATTGAGATCTGCTTGCCGTGCCAGTGGAAAAGATGATGTATTTAGTACAAATGAAGCCCAGATTTACAATATAGCTTTTAATCAAAGCTCACTGCCCCTGAAAGAGAACATAACCCTAAAAAGACCAAATATGAAACACAGAAGAATGCTTTGGAGACAAAAATCCAGTACTGAAGGGATCTTTTTCATTGTYGTTGCATAATCTGGTATTATTTTTAAATTGTTTACATGCCAGTACCATGTATGCTAAATCCTGCTCTGCACTGAACATTTTCCAGCAAGCATAAAGGATTTTGTTAGGGGCCTGCAGACAATTTTAGGTACAGCAATGCAAAGTGACCAATGATCACCAGAACCACTGGAAATATTCTATTTAGAAACGCTCTTGACCTGCAAGGAAAAAGCATTTGCTAATGCAAATCAGAAAGGAAAAAATAAAGTCCYGGATGCAAAGATGCTCTGGGGTCCTGTCTTTTTAAGGGGCTCCCAAATGGAATTATGAAAAACAGCAGCCCCAGAAAGCTTTAGCTTAAGCTCTACATTTATACAATAAGCCTTGGTCTGTCCCGGCCAGTGCTGAGCCAGGGTGGAAAAGCTCTGCCAGGTCTGAGCAGGCTCCTGTGTTTGTGCACGTGCCTCCCAGGTCCCCGGGACTCTGGAATCAGTCGCTTTGTCCAAGAAGTTCAAATGAAACCAAAATTGTTGTTCCTACTTTGCTGAAGTACAAAAAGGAGATGCATAAAATTATTGCACGGCAATGAACTTAGAGCATGAAGAAACATACACTGGAAAACAACTGTCGGTGCTGGTCCTCAGCAGAGCTGCCGTGTGCAAATCACGCTGCAAAGCACAAGGTAGCTTCAGGTCCCTAATGTATAATAATAATAATAACAATAATAATAGCCTGTAGCTATACAAGGACAAGGAACAAGGGCTATTAACCTTAAAGCCCTGGGTGGGCCCCTTCCCTCGCGCACATCGCTTCCCCACACAGGGCAGTGCCTCCTGGAAGAGCACAGGGGCAGCAGGACCACGATCTTTGCCAAAGGCCCGGCGCGGAGGCCACCCATCAGCGCAGCGGCCACGCGCCCCTTCCTCCCGCACTGACAACCTCCTCATCCTCCTCCCTCTCCTCCCGCACGCTGGACGCACAGCAGCTGGGCGCCGCAGAGGTGCCGGCGTCCCTTTGCGAATAACCCCACCGCCCTCGGCGTCTCAGCAYGGTCCCTCGTCCGCCGCAGGGACGGATGGGTCCCGCTGGGGCTCCCTGCCCTCCGCACGGAGAGGAAGCGGGCTGCAGAAAGCAAGGCAGAAGTTGAGGCGGATTCGCACGCGCTGGAGGAGTTGCAGCCAGTCTGCAGCAGTTCTGGGCGAACCACGAGAGGAAGCGGGGGCCGCGGTACGGGATAACAACCCGGCAAGCAAGAAAAACAGGAGGGAAGCTTGGTACTTCGCTGAAGGGCATCGGGTCCTCAGCGGTCAGGGTGATGGTTCAGCCCTCTGACCTGAGGGCAAGTGCCAGGCCTAAACAGCTCCAGGTGCACGTGTCCTCTCTAACTTTAGGAGCGCTCAAAGCATTGCTGGTCACGACACCGTCCACTCTTGAGGGGCAGAGATTTAGGAAAAAGAGAGCTGCAAACGGCCAGAGAGCCGACTGCTGTATTGAAAATACAAATGACTCAGCTCTAAGTGAAAGTTTCTATTTTTGTCTTTTGGCCTCTGATTTAGTTCCAGTCCTACAGCTTGAATCACTCAGCAATATGCTTTTGTATGCAAGGCCAGCTATGCCACTCTTGCTTTCCAATTTTTAAATTGAAAGATATACATTAAGCACACACAAGTATGATTATACTTTTGGATTTTCTTCATATCCCTTTCCAGGCATGGCTGGAAAGTGAGACCTAGTAAATCATGGAAGGTGTCTCTAGTGAGACTATTTCTGTCCAACTGAATCAAGTATTTTAACCATGAAATCCAAACCAAGATTGGATTTCCATTTGAAACTTCATAAAATAAATTTTCGTGGATGATTTTTGTTTCTTTTGCAACTTCTCAGTTTCCCTAATTTTCAGGCTTTCATCAGAAGAGAAAAATTTCCCTACTTTTTTTCTTTCAAACAAATCATTTTCTCAATATTCTTCTCAAAAATGAGATATTAACTATTCACATTGGCAAAGCACCAAGTCACGGCCAGCCCCTTTACACTGCTTCCTCCTTAGACATGGAGTTAAAGCTGGCTTCAGACAGGAGCAGAGATTTGTGCCCCCAGTTGTGTGCAGCCAAGGCTGGAGGAATCGCAGGTAAAGCTGTGAGTGTGCGAGGGGAGGAAAGGTCCGAGGTCTCTGCAGGTGTCTTATGGATCCTGGATATATGAATATTTTGGAGCATCAGAAAGACTGGCCAGAGCCAAGGGGAAAAGGCAAAGAAACATTAAAAAGACATTTAAAATACTTTGGGTAACTCTGGTTTATCATGTTCAGGGAAGTTTAAGAGAATCTGCAGCAGATGGGGAAGATGAGTTGAAGAAACGAACATCTAATGACAAGAGTACAGCTGAAAAGTGCTTGGCTTGTTTAGCCCGGAAAAATGAAGGCTGGATAGGGATGGGACTACTGCTTTTAAATACATCCAGAGGGAGACATCAGGGAAGGGCAAGAGCTATTTATGAGCAGGGTATGAACACATTTCAGCTGCCAATTAGAAGAGAGTTTAAAACTTTGGAGAAATGAGGCTCTGGAACAGCCTCCCAGAAAGTGCAGCAGGAGCGGCCGAGCCAGCTCATTTCAAATAGGCCTTGCACAAGGTCTCGGAGGGCGACAGCAGGGCGCTGACCCCTCCTGGCTACCCGCAGTTCTTGTTTATCGCCAAGACAATGACAGCTCYAGATTAGTTTATCTGTAAGAGCTGCACACAGAGCAAAAAAAAACCGCAGTGAGGATATGGGCTACAGCTGCCATCAAGGGAATTGCACAGGCTGCTTGGCAGCAGCGGAGCCCAAGGAGCGCGGAGCTGGGAAGAGCAGCAGGGGAAAGGTATGAAAGTGATGCTCTGGAAAAGAAAAAAAAACAGTGTAGAAACGGAGGCTTGGATCCAGCTCCTACTGAGCTCCGGGCAAGCGTTTCCACTAGCTTCCAGGCGAGCAGGAGCAGACCCTCGGAGACGCAGGTTTCCGGGAAAGAGTATCGCGGGGGGAAGATTACCTTAGCAGCTGTGCCTGGAACAAAGAAAGCACCATAAAAAGGCCTCTGCTGCGGCCAAGGCAGGCAGCGCCGGGCCTGAGTCAGCCCGCGAAGCGACGTGCTGCCAAAGGTTTAATGGGGGCTACAAAAAAACCCCAAACCCTTCCATAGCTTGTGACAGAACCTACCAGCGGCAGAAGTGCCCGTGCTTGTGGAGGGGGGGAATGGGGAAAAAACTCCYCTCCGACTTCCCGAATTCTGGGTAAGTCAGCACCAATTTCAAGGCACAAGGCTTCTGTCTAGAAGGATGCTACGCTCAGATCAGGGCACATGCCATGAACCAGCTGCAGCCCATGAGTTTTTTATGTGGCTGCTCTGAGCTACAGAGGGCAACATCAGGAAAAGCATTTTTCATCCTCTTACCCACAACATATGATTAATTCAAACCYAGTGCATCCGAGAACCTGATCCAATCCGGGCAAATTACTATCTTCCATGTACAACAACGAAGTATTTTGATTTCATAGGTTTTATTCCCATCCTGTCAAGGTGTAAAACGTCCCAGGTGCAAGGCAGTGGAGAATTGCGACCACAATTACAAGCTGACTTAAGGAGCTAGACTTTTTTTTTAAAGCTACATTTGAGATCTGAGAAAGGATCCTGTCCATTACTTTAAAAAAAAATAATGTTCCTGTTTGATGCAAAAATAAAAGCTTTTTCAAAGGCTCTTTGATGTGCAAGACAAAGACGGGCAGGCAGGTTCTGGAGGAGGTCTTGTCTTAAGCAATTACCAGCACTCCTTCGGAATCTTACTCACTAGACAGAATTTTAATACGAGGTGGATAATCGCACTGCAGAATGTATCAGCCCTAAACCGTGCGGCTTTTCAACAAAGCAGCAATAACCCACAGATGGGAATAAAAGATGGGAATAAAACAAAGAACCCCCAAACCACCTAAATGAAGAATAAGTTATTCCAGACATGTATGGTTTTAAAAGTTTTCCTTCTGAGCTCTTCTYGGGATAGCCAGAGCAGTTTCCAAGTGATATTCTGATCAGTAACAACAAGCAGTGATGCAATTTCCACAGCGACCACAAACATACCAAGAATATTTGAGCTAAATTTATCCAGACTTCTTGCCTGAATCACTGCTTTGGTTTGTTATTTTTCCATGATTTTCAGCTCTGCACAGCAAAGGCRCTGTGGACAGTCTGGGACCGAGTTTTCCCCAGTCATATCTGAAACGTAAACCTTTACGCTTGCAAGCCGCGTATTGACTATTAGGAATTAAATTAAGTCGCTCCTCCAGCTCCCACCCCTGGCTCCCTGCTCCTTTCGCCAGCCCTCCRGCAGCCGACCGACCCCGTCCCGTCACCCCTGGGTGGCACGGCATTAACCTGCCCACCCATCCRGAGCAGCACGTCCCTTTTACGCGCGCCTGTGCCAGGGGAGCTGAGGCTGGGGAAGGCTGTCCTGTCCACTAACACCTTCGCTGGCAGGTACACATGCCCCTGCAGAGAACAGATAACCTATAGAAACATCACGGGGTTTCACTTTCTCTTCAGACATGCATGGGGTGGCTAACTATCATCCTGGGAGGGCCTGGGCATTTGCAAAAACTGCACATAACTTCCAAAATATTACTAAATTAACAGGGCTATTTTTACATACTTAAAGACAGTCAGTCCTCCCTTTAAGTTAGAGTGACGCAAGGACTCAAAGCACGGACACGCTTTTGTTGTGAAACTATGAGTACCCTATATAAATATCTACAAGCTGCTGCTGGGGTTATACATAATCACGCAAACAAGCAGTTGCTGACCCATTAATGAACGCACAGACTCTGTTTCAGGAAAGGAATTAATATCAGCCTAATGTAATGTAAACCCAAGATGGAACCTATTAAGGGACAGGTTTCACCTATATAGTAGGCTGACAGCTGGATGGCCAAAAAACGCCCCCACCTCTCATCTGCAATGCAAACATTTCCTCCGAGCTAGCTGCCTTCTGCGAAGCAGAGTCCCGGCAGCCTCTTTATTGATCTGAGAAATGAAAAACAAACAAACCGCAGACTTAATGTCCTAACGCTCCCCAAAGATGGGGCCAAAGCCTGTCATGCCGGTGCAAAGACTTTAACGGGTTTTGGATAAGGCCCCCAGAGGCTTTGGAGAGGATGAAAAATGAATTCATAGCACTTTTTTTAATGCAAGTACAAAATGACCTGCAACATCACCGACAAAACGATAAACCAATTAGAGGCCTAGTAAAGGCTGCGTCCGTGTGAACACTATCAATTGCTTYTCCCACTGAAGCTGAGGACACTGCTCTGACTGTGACCAGTGTCAGCCCTCACCGCTGAGAACGACTCCATAATCACAGCAGCAGAGTAGTCAAGGAGGCTTTGTGCACAGTTCTAAGTGCAAAGGATTTTCTTTACTTCCCTTATCACCTTATCTTTGTTTTTTCTAGGCTTCTTGATAACAGCGGTCACAAGTTATATTTTACTGTAACACACAACCAATATTTTAACCTTTAGGGGGAAAAGTAAAGCTGTATAGTGGCAGATAAAGCCAGGTATAGCCCAGACAAAGATCAATGATTTATTACTGGCTGTAGATCACACCAGGTTTGAGGTTTGACTCTGCCCAATTAGCAGTGCTCCTAGAAATGAGYTGGGATTTGATTTCTCTCTGAAAGTCGCTGTGTGCTCTCCTCACCACTTCCCCTATTCCCACGGCCTTTAGGTCCTGCCTAGTTCCTGCACTCCCTGCTTTATGGCTAAGACCTAAGTGCACCTCTACATCCCACCGCCTCCAGCGGGGTGCAGCACCCACGTGCCTTATCAGTCATGCAGGCAAGCTAATTCAGCTTGTTCGTGCACCCCTTCCTCAATCACTTCCCACGTGCACAAGAGCCAGTTTCCAAAAGCAAATGGTTCTTTCAGATGCCTGAAGTTTGAAACTTAAAAGACATCTTCTAAGGGCATGTTCTGAAGAATAGCACATAGTATCCATATTCTGAAAATCACTTCAGTGTCTGACATTAGGCACCTAATTTTATGTGCTGCAGCATTCACTGCCCTTTTAGGAGATCTTGGCTCAGCTCAGTGAGATGGTGCAGCATGCAGCCATGCCACAGAGTCTGCACCGGAGAGCAGCCTCAACCACATGCATTTTCTGGTGCAGACTGGCCTTCTGCGTTAGCTTTTGGCCCCATGTGAGATTTCACCACTTCTGTATAAAGTGTGTATTTAAATAGGTTTAAAAATACAAACCTATTACTGCTCTGCTAGTGCACTTCCTATTCCTGCCTAGCATTTCCTCCTTCTCTTTCTGGAGGGCATATAGACTAAGGCTAATTCATATAAAATACCTTTTTTATTTTTTTGCTGGTTTTTTTTTCTTTTTGCTTGTAGGAATAGTTTCAATTCACTGTTTGGACTCAATCTAACTCTCAGATTAACAAACAGGAGGAAAAGCAGAAAACTTTCAAGGCTCATTTAGGCTGATTATACAGCACTTCAGGCAACCAACACGCTTAGCGGGTCTCTAGCGTTACGCGCTCCAACCGCTTTCCAGATGTTCTCCTTACTCTCCGCACAGCAACACTGTCTCGGCAGATGCAGGGTTATGCTGCTGCCTCCACTGTGCAGATGGAAAAACGCAGGACAGAGAGTGCAAGCACCTTTTTCCGTGTTACGCAGTGCACCATGCCACGACTGGGACTAAGTCCAAGTGCCCCAAGATCTAGCTGCTGCCTGTAACCCCCCCMCACACAGCTGATGGACAGATTTTAAGGTTTACACGAGGCTCTCATGAGAAACAAAGTAGTTTGCAGCAGTGGTGCTGCAAACACCGATTTTCCCTTCCTCCTCTCTTTAGCAGAAAAACGATTTATAAGCAAAGATATTCACAGTAACAAAAGCAAGTTCCTGCCCTTTGCATTTAAGGCAACAAAATCAACCGTGCAGACGTATGAAGAAATAACAGCAAAGATCTAATCTGGAGGCCATGTACGTGCACACCCAGCAACGGGTGGGCTCTGTCTACTTCCACTGCTATGAAGAAGTCAGGTTCTTCCTGTAGACTTTTATTTTTTAAGCGGATTTCACACGTAGCCAGACTGACAGCCTGGACRGCTCAGAGAGCAAGGGCAGGACCARTGRAAGTTTGGGGCCCTCCACTTACAGCCCTGAGTCACGTTTGCAAACACAGCACCTCCACGCGAGCGGGGTGCGACGCTGGATGCGCCGAGCCCTGTGCCCCTAAAAGAGGCYGTTTCAAACATGACCTCGCTTGCTATTAGCTAACCAAGGCTGTCACCCCTTAATCACTTGTGAAACCTTCCGTAAGAAACGGCATTCGCTCCCGAGCRGCGCCTCTGGTTAAAATGACCCTTTCACGCTTGCAGGGCAAGGGGGATTACGGCACTGCTCGCCCTGGTGACTCCGCAGCGATTCACGGAGCGGTGGCGCAGGCAGCAGCTTGCCTGTCCTGAGCTGCGGCGCAGCCTCTGCGGTGGGCTCGCAGGGTCACCACCGTCGTGGGCTCCTTCTTCCACAGAAAATAAAGCCCTGTAAGCTGCAGAGTCCCCACAGCACTTTTGAAGCTGGTCTGCACTGGTCTGCTCCAAATGCCAGGTCAGGTCATTACGCTCTGGCTACTCATTTGCCCTCTAGTTTCAACATTTATGTCCTTTTCCGCTCACGCTGTACATGTCTATCTCTGCTTCTCTGTACAGTTGGAAGTGGCTTGCTTACAACAGACTTGCCTCAAAAGAAGTTGTGAAGGTTCATTCAGCTAATACCTGTAAAGCTGTGATAAAATTTCAAAGAACTATTGCTGGTACCATTGTCCCTACTTATGCAATATTATATACATTGCAATATAACACACCCTGTCAATACTCTTTTCTAGATTTAGGAGGAGAGAAGAGATACTCTCCAGTGCATTGGAAAAAGCACCCAGTTCCCCCTCAGAGACGCATGCAACGGGCACACAAACACTCTGGGACTTTGAACACAATTCTTATTAAGAGAGAGATAAAGCTCCCTGACAAAAGTATTCTTGCATTCAGCAGACAATGATGGCTCTTCCACATCTCTGCTGAACCGTCTCCTAAAAACTCGTACGAGAATTAATTTCTAGCTGTAAAATTTTGTAAGATTYGAAGAAACAAACCAACCGCTAGAAAGGAAATAAATCTCTATCAAGTTCTAGATGTTCACACAGTGATATCTTCAGGCTTCTATTTTACTTCCTACAAGATTCATATTGTGTCACCTCCATTATATTACGCAGAGCTTTTTAACCAGGTTTAAAATAACCCTGCTTCACAAGAGACTGCAGCCTCCCCCGAATCCCTGCTCGCTTCGCACATGGAACGAGATTTCTTTCTGTTAATTAGCGTACTGGGAGCAAACCTGGGAGCGGGGAAGCGGGGTTTGAGGCGGCAAGGGAGATGCCAACTACACCCGAAGTGGAGCCACGGGATGCTCCGCCAGCACCAGCGAGTGGAGCTGGCAGCGTTGCRGCGGGCTCCGTGCGGTCCAGCGCTGCCCGGCAGCTCGCTCGCGCCCAGGGCGAGTGGGTGTCCTGCTGCAACACAGCCGAGATGCCGCGCAGCCAAGCGACGGGAAGGYGAGCCCTTGCTGCCATACTTTACGTTTGCTTGCTAGGGAGCCGTGAGCACGTCCTCCACTGTATAGCTGCCGGGAAAGAAAAAGCCCTAAGACTTTAAGGCTATCCAACGACCAAGGCACCAGGTGGGCATCCTTCCTGCACCACATCGGCCAGCGAAAGGAAGCAGGAGGCTGCACAGACCGTCAACAACGGCGYGTAAATAGGGTCAGATGTGGCGGCTGAATGACTCACTGCATTCCCGCAGCCGAGTTGTGTAACAGGATCCAAACACAGAGCAAGGACCAGCTAACTTTGGGAGTGGACCAACTAGCTAATGCCAATTATTCCTGGCAGGAATCAAACAGTCCCAAAACAAAAATGAGTTTAAACATGTACAGGATGCTTATAAAGAGCAAATCCACTAGGGTAGCACTAGGTCTTAAGCTCTCCTTGGACCACTCTGTCAGGCTTCCAAAACTGTTTATCATAAAAAACTAACCCATACATGTAAGTATAGAAGSTCATACCAATAAGTTTTGTATGCCTCCTGTTAACCGGCTTAACTGAATATATTTACATAAAAGAAAAACGTAAGAAAGTCCTCAGAAGAAAAAACTGAACTCATGATGTAGAAAATATGATTTCATACCTTTTTGCTTTCTTACTACATTACTTACTCGTGAACTAACTTGTTTACTTACTGTATCTTTAAACACTGAGAAAAACTTGTCAAATCACTATTACACTTAACACTTGCTAGTCATTAGTGCAGGTTAAAATTCTTCTCACGGTTTATAGCTTAGTATTCAAGTGGAGATAATTTCTTCCAGAGAGAAACTCAGAAGACAGAATTTACCATTTTTAAAGATATTTAATAACCAAATGCTCCTGCCTAGTATAGAAAGATAAAATGCTAATTAACAAAAGTGAAAAACAATAGATCAGTATCACGGAATAAGCAGAATACATACGGAGAAAGGAAAGAGTTCCCAGAGCTGCCTGTGACGCTGGTGAGAAACGTCTTTGAATAAGATGAGAAGGCCTCTGAATAAAATATCAGGTTTTGCTTCATAGTTGCTGATAAAATCCAAAATAAGGCTGCAAAAACATTAGCTTGCACGGAAGCCTGCTTACTCACTACAGAGCGTCAAACACACCTTCATCCCACACATAAAACGCAGATGCTGCCTCCTAATGAACCGTTTGTTGCAAGGGGGGAATACCGTTATACAATAAGCAGAAGGCCATTTCTTGATGCAGAGACATAACTGGGTTTTGACTCAGAGAAATGCAGGAGCACATAGGAACTGAGGATTTCAGTGCTAACRACCATCCAAAAATAATTCGACTGTTCAGAAAAAAAAAATGAACAGAAAACAACTTGAAGCATATATCCTTTTGAAAGAGAAATTTCTACCCACGGATTTTTTTTTGGTAGTATTATATAAATGCAGACCTCCTAATCCATACCAACAATAAATCACTGCAAGTCACTCARTCGAAGCTGCCAGTAAAATTGGAGTAGGTTAGTATCTGTTCAGTCTGCAAAATGATGCTCTGATTTTAGCAGCTTTCGTACCCTGAATACACACTGCATCAGTGGCTGGGAACATATTTGCATTCACATGCTGAAAAAGTATGGATCTTGTAAAACATATTTAGGAACTGATATGATACATATACTGACTAATTCTGTAGCTTTTCAGAGAAAATTGTTTTTCAGAGGAGTGCTATTCTTACCCCCTGAATAGTTCAACATCATTCTCCTTGCAAGTAAAATTGCTTGATACGTTTTATAGATTTTCAAAGATTAGCATTCATTCAGATCATTCAAAGACCTTTCACATAYTCAAATTTCACTGAAACTCAGCGGAAGCTGGCTATCTAAAACATTCCCTTAAAAACTTCTGCTCCCAATCCAACCAGGAAAAAAATTGTTTCATTTACCATTTTGCGGATCCATGTTGCTCGCTCTGTAAACAGCGGCTTCCTCCGTTCCCACACACCAGTACATTCTGGGTTGTAGTTGTGAAGGTTCAACAAGCGAACTTTCTGCAGCACTTCAAATTGAATAGTGTTGTCGAAGCTGAATGACCTCTGTCAAGTAAATGCAGAACAGGGCCGCTGCTAGCAAACACCATCCCGAAGAAACGCCACGTCCCTGTGTAAAAATAAGCAACAAAATAAATCAATCTTTCTAGTACACAAATTGCAAGAGGCTTATTCCTCTGCACTTACGAACACAGTTGTCTCGATATTACTTTGGAGAAACGCATCCATCATCTTATGCAAATATAAATACAATTAGTTATATAATAGCTTTGTTAAGAGCATAACATGAATTAACAGAGGAGTTTATCTTTTCTATAGTGGAGATATTGTTAATGTTCCCAATTTTTCTCAGCCAAAGCTGCTGAGTCTTTGGTCTGGGAGGGTGGGCAGGGGTCACAGCTGCAGTTTCAGATTCTCCACAAGCTAGTGTAAATTCAGAGCATTGAAATGATTCAACGCAGCTGGAAAAATCCTAAATGCAACCTCAAAATCTTGCCCATTCACAAAGATGACTGTGACTCTTGTAAGACTCTACTGTGAGAAACTGAAAAATACTGATGTGGTTACTGAGACAATCCTCTACAGAAAGAAAACACAGCTAAGAGGAACACACAAGCTTCTTTCCCCTTTGCCCAGTCATTTCAGAGAACTCTAATACTACAGAAACAGCAGGCTCCTTCAAACATGGGCAGGGAGGCAAATCAGATCCTTRGGTGCTCCTAAAGCTTGCCTTCTCTTAAACTGCCTTGCATAAGAGGCAGCAGAAGACTGAAGGGCTCAGTCTCCCACGGCATTTCCAAGCTCTTACCACTTTAAAGCTGCACACCTGTAACTTTCTGTCTTTTAAGGAGTCTTCCACAGAGGTTAAGACTATGGGTGAATTTGCAGTTTGTGCTGTTCCTTCATTTTCTGCTTTCAGTTTCAGTCTGCAAAGGCCTCTCACACGATGCCCCTCACCTCTGGTTCTAGTTAGATTTTCCCATGGCTGGTGTTGTGATGCCGCAGTTTTGATCGGAGTTAGTTTGGCTCTAATTCAGCCAAGCGCACAGACCCATGTTGGCCAGCAAGACCCAAGCATATCACTAACCCTGCCTGAACAGAGCTGGTCTCTTGGGCTGGGATCAAAGAGCAAGGAGAGCATAAAAATAYACCCATCCATCACCACTCTCCAGGCAGCCTCCTGCTCTCCCCTCATTAAGTAGGGATTTAACAAGGAGCTGACAATGTTACCAAATTACCCAATGCTACATCAGTAGTTTCTAGGTGAACAGCTGAGTTTTGGGTGCAGGTACGGCACAATCCAGTTTCTGATGACCCCTGCGTTGTGGTGGCCAGCAGCAGCAACCGAACCGCACACCCGGCACACGGCGCAGCCCTGTATCCTGCACGCCAGCGGCTGGGGGAAGCCATCGGCTGCCGTTTGGTTCTTTGTGCTTTTCAAAGGTGGGAAAAATGCTTTGGGTGTCGCAAATACACAGGCTGAGATGCCTGGACCAGTCTCCGCGCAAGCACTTCTGCATGGACCTCACAGCCAAACGCCTCCTGCTCGGTGGGACGGCTGCAGCTCCCGCTGCATGCCGGCAGCGGAGCATCCCTCCCTCCCTCCCTCCCTGTCACRGATAATGGCAGCAGGGGCTCGTCTCTCAGGGCAGGACGGACCGCATGGAGGTGCCAGGGGGGAGCTCACGGGGCGCTGTAACCCTTCTGAGCACGGACGAGATGGCCACTGTGCCTTTTGCACCACCCAAAAGCTGCCCTGGCTGTTTACTCTGACACCGGAGGGGACGTGACGTTCCCAGGGCTCAGCAGCTGCCACCTCTGCACCCTCACTATAAATGCACTAAGCAGCGACCCTAAGAACGAATATGTCCCCACGCAAAGACCAACAGAATAGCTCTTTTTGGCAGATGCTGGGTTTTGCGTGGCATCCCCTTGCGGTGCAGCTGGGGCAYGCTGCGCACACTGCAGCAATTGGGGGAGAAATACCGGACTGGGGTCAGTATGCACCACGGAGGCTTGAAAACACTCCCCATTTCTGGATTTCCACCCAGCTTACTCCCCAGGCTGACACTCTGCCTCATATATAGTGAAAGGAAAAAACTTTCAGGAAAAATAACGGAGTGACTTGGATAATCAGTTCCCTTTCACTGTGACTAGCACACTAAATGCCTTAACCATAAATGTATTATTGCCACAAAGCATCCCTGTAAGGAGTACTGCCTGCGCGTTTCTGTATTTCAGTACCTTTGTATAGACAATAAAAGACATCCCTAAAGCGCTTTTACCCAAAGCTACCAACAGCACGAGCTCAGCGGCAACACTTGCAAACACCATGCTTTAGTTTGATTTTGGGACAGAGAACTCCTGGAAAAGAGCACTACTTGGGATCCTAAGGGCTGGGCAGAAGCTCATTCGGAAGGAGGGGGACCAAGAGGGAATACATCCCAATGCTGATTTACATCCCATTTGACATATTCCCAGTTTCTCTCCAGAGACTCTGACAGCTTTTAGCTAATGTCTAGAGAAGTTAATGTCTGCTTTTCTAAGGAAGATATTTTCCACGGGTAGCATTGTTCATGGTGGAGCACTTCCTGGAGCTCAGTTAAGGCTCCTGTTATTCCTTGGCTAGTCACCCTCAACTGCAGGCCACCTGGGTGAGGAGCGCGGGCGGCCCAGGCCCCAGTGGGACGCGCAGTGCTGGGGGACGCACACACCCCCTGGGTGGCTCTGCAGGTAAGGTCATCACGAAAGCAAACAAAAAAAGGACAGCTGGACCCAAGCTGGCTCTCTGAGCATCCCCAGCACACGCTCCCCAGCGTATCTGACCATGTCTGTACCATCTTGAGATCTTCCTCTCGGCTCCTCCAGCTAAGCCAGACTTGCTGCATGTAAATCCAAGTGCAGTGAGGCACCCAGACATGTCACAGCTTACCCAAGGTCACCTCCCAATTCAGGGGAACTCACCAGAAACTAATTCTTTGCTCAAACCGCCTACTCTTTCTTGAGAAGTCCACTTAGCATTAGGAGCTGTGTTAGAGGCGCAGGGCAATGTCATGCGTCAAGGAAGGTAGGTGGATGACACCATCACGGGTGCCAACGGCCCGTGGGCTCATCCACGTGCCCCCAAGAGAGGCCCGGCGAAGCTACACCTGGACGTTGAAGCGCTCGGTTTCATAACCGCCCAACTGCAACCCGCCACCCCGTCGGGGACCTCCCTGCCGAAGAGCTATGCAAATCTGGGACCTCTTCAGTACATCACGGCTCCGAGAGCCCAAAGCTCCAGGCGGAAAAGCTGCAGAGGGGCTGCAAAGCACAGCTCCCGTCTCCGCACGCGGCAAAGGTGGACAGGGAGAGAGAAATAAGGCCTCCTGCCCCACCGGGTGCAGGAAGCGGGAGCAGAAGCCTCATCATCGGCCAGAGCCGGCTCTCCCAGGTCCCTTCGGGTTATCCCCGCGCCTCCCCTCGGCTGAGCCCGGGGGCACAAGGCCCCGCTCCGCTCTGCGGACAAGAGGGAGAGGGAGGAGGAGGAGGAGGAGGAGGGAGGCCGCGGGCCCGGGTGGCCCCGTCGCCCCCTGCTCCGCGGGCAGCGGCGGCGAGGCGGCAACGGCGCGCGCGTTACAAACGGCCCAAACGGCCGCGTTCCCGCGCGGCGCCGGGCCGCTCTTACATAAAAGGAAGTTTTTTTTTTCCCTACGGCTCCTCTCGAGCATTTCCTTTCCCCCCGCCGGCTCTCGGGACGGGGCAACGGCTTCCCGGCCGGGCTCGGCTCGGCTCGGCT